>NC_063215.1:45998330-46301360 GCF_020740725.1 Corvus hawaiiensis | reverse complement strand
CTGCAGAAACTATTACTGTTGTGAGATACATGGCAAAATGTGTGCCAGGTTAGAGAAAAATATCTGGATAATCTATGTAATAATAAAAAACCCACATGTAAACTAAATATAAAAAAAAAAAAATTAGTTATCTTTCTGCATGTCTCAGGTTTCTCTCTCCTCACTCCCATTGCACTTTGTTTCAGCAAATGTTTAATATCAGTGCTGAATTCCTTTGTCGGAACCTGCCATTTCATTTTTATTTGTTTCCGTATCTCTTGGAGGCAGGATCAGATCCATGACATAACTTTCCTTCCTTGTGATTCTTAATTCTGGGACAGTTTTGCTTCTGGCAGTTTCACCTTGGGCTCTCTAGTTTTCCCTAGGTGGTGGACCTTGAAAAAAATCTTTCTTTTCAGATTACCTAAAGAAGATTCCTCTATTTTCACCTCTCCTATTACAATGGTTACTTGGAGGTTTTTCCGAGGTTGCCTGACGTATAATGAGCAACAGTTTCCCTCGTGCTATAGGTACCTGAAGTGGCAGATCTGCTTCTTCGAAGCAAATTGACAAAGCATGGCATGGCATTCATTTTTCATTTTTCTTTTCACTCTTGCTTCTACTCCAAGAATGACATTTTAGTAAGGTGTTCTCTTTTGGCAGTTCTGGAGTGGCTCTTTTTACGCCTCTGTTAGCAGTGCTGCCTTCCACTTGTTTGCCATGCTGTCAAAGTCGTTGGGAGTTAGAAGAGTCTTTGGGAGTTGTGGGGAGAAGTTAGATTCTTGCTTCACATTCCAGCACTACTTCCTCCTGCCAGTTTTTTCTCTTGGAATCCAGATATTCCTACAGGCTAAGTTTCCTAACTTCCCCTCCAGACTCTGGCACCAGCCCATCTAGGAAAAACTGGGGTGGTCAGTACCACCACCACCTTTCCTGAGTAACTATGTAACTTCAGTAAAGCAGCTCCCTCTCTTTCTTTGTGTTGGTGTTCTGTCTTGGAATTGGGAATCATCTTTTTCTGTTATGGCCAATGCAAATAAAGCAGTCGGTGTGAGGGCTGAGTTGTCTTGTGTTACAGGTGAAGCCTGTGGTCCTTTTGAATGATAAAAATATGGTTTTGCCTTTCACTCCCCACCCCATTCTGAATTCAGTGCTGTTCCATATACTTGCCAAACTGAAGTTCAGGTCCTTCAAACAGTGCTTGTTCTGCACTGTCACCCTTTTTAAAAGGGCTCTATTAAATTGTAACCTGATTTATTTGGAATACTAGTTAAAAGTTTTACCATACCTGTGTACTTTCAGCTGTCTTTGTAGCTTTCCAGCTTCTTTCCTGTCCTTCTTGAACGTGGGAATGATGCTTTCTTCCAGTCCTTGGGAACCTCCCCTGATTACCATGACTTTTTAAAGATCATGGAGTGACCTGGCAATAATATTAGGTAGTTTCTTCAGCACTTGTGGGTGCACATCTGACTTGTTTAAAAGTTCCACAACCTCATCCTCATTCATGTGCTACTGATCAAGTTTTATATATCAAAGATTAAACTGGATTTATGTTATTATGAAGCTAAATCACCTGGAGCATGGAAATGGTGAGTTTTGGTGCAGCCAGCAGGTGAACAATAGTATCCTATTGACAAAGTGACAAAGGTGTATTGGGATTGCTGGAATGTTGACCATGGCAGTGGCCAGTGGATTGATCCTTGAAGACATAGACGACAATAGGGACTTCTTGTCATCTGAATGTGTGCTTCTGAACAGGCTGTGCAACCAAACCACCCTAGGAAGTTTATGCTAAGTAGTGTTAGGTATCTACAGTTTAAGCACTGTTGGAAACTCTTGGGATTTTGGTGGAATGGACCCCACTGTTAAATTGTAGTTATGTATCATTTTCCGAGTACCAAACAGAAAAACATAAAACTACAAACACAAAAATTGTGTGTGATTATCTATCTGTACAATTTGTTACTTAATGCAGTGCAGGAAGACTTCTCATCCATACCCTAGCACATTTCTGGCTTCTCTGTGCATATAGAATGCTTGTTATCCTCTTGATCTTTGCCAAACATATTCACATCTTTAGTAGTTCACACGTTTCCAAAATGTATTATTGGTTGTTTTATGAAGTTGAGTGGGTTTTGAGAAGTTTGGGTTGTGTGGTGATTTTTTTGAATCTCGCTTATTAGTGATAACTGCTGTGATATTGGGAGCAGATTGGATAAGAGTGGACCTGGAAATTTGTACTTGCTATAAAGACAAGTTTTTAGATACTACAATTGTCCTTGAGATGCTGTTGTTTAGTGACAAAACCCCCACCAAACCACAAAGTTTCCATGAAGTAGTTAATAAAAATAAGCAATAGAGAATTTATGTGCCAGCCCTGATGGAAAGGACATGAATTTCAGTGGAAGCTGGATCAGAAATACTGATGTTTTTATTGTATTTTGATAATAAAATAATTTCTAATCTTCTTGGACTACCAGATTATTACCAGGGGATACTTTGATCTGGAATGTGTGATTTTGGCTCCTGACCTGATGTGAGTTCTGCTTCTACCTTTCCTCTACTTTTTGCTTTTTCCCCTCATTTTTGGCACGAAACATATTAAACAGCTAAACCACTGGAGGAATCAGCTGAATTCAGCAGCAAAAATCTATGTTAGCTTGTACTGCCAGCAGTTGGTACTTCAGACTTTCCCAGAGAGGTACCAAATAGAATGCTGTACCAAATCAAATTCTCTTGATACTTCCAACCATCTGTGGAAAAGAACTTTGGAAAAGAACTACTTGTGTATGGTGTGCCATAGCTATAACTGAAAGATTTAAATGCAAAGAGATTTCTTTCTTTTACAAATCACCTGCAAGGATAACCTCTGCTTGTTATGACATAATGAAGATGAGGTTACAGTTTGTTACATCTTCTCTGAATAATTCCAAGTGCAATACAATAATTCTGAAGTGCACTTTAATACCATGGATGTAAACAGTCACATTTCTATTTCTTGTTTGAATTCATTTTTTTAATCTCTGTCAGATTCATATTTGTGGTAGTAATGTACCCTACGTGGCGAGTGCTGAGAAAACATTTATAAAAAGCTTTGCCAAAGAAATCTGCCTATATACACTACAGTGGCTTTACTGTTGAGAATCTTCAATGTTTATGGAAAAAACCCCATACTAGTTGAGCGAGTCCAATTTGTAGATTTTGTTGCTCAAATACCCAAGTTACTTAATAACTCTAATACAAGAGATAGAGTAGTACAGCAGTTCTATTGATATGTTGGCAAAGAAGCAAACATGACCGGTCTTTACCATCTGTTTATAATGCTATATAAAGAAGACCTTACTGGTTGCCATGGAAACCAGCATTTCCAAAACCACAAGTGTTTGCTTAAAATCTCAGGCCTTCTAAAGTCTTGCATTTTCTGAGGAAAAAAGAATTGAAAATATCTAAAGTTTCCAGTGATTTTTATTTCTTAACAGTTGTTTTGCTGTAAAATACTTTCAGTATTTTTGCCCTATATCTTCTTTCAAGACTTGAGAAATTTGAAGCATGCTGCTGGTAACTTAATGAGCTTATTTGATGCTTAGCAATGATCCAGGAAAAGGTGACAGATATTTGTTGGGTTTTAGGTTGATCTTTGTGAAAGGAGGGGTTTTAATTCAGGTGAACAAGCCCAACTGTGATATTGACACAGTGGAGTGACAAATACAGAATTTGGCTGGTCACATTGAAAATACTCCTTAACCTGAGTAAAACCCAGATTCATCTCAATTATCAGAGGTGGTCACTTGGGTCTCACTGAAAAAACAAAGGCTCTCTAGAATCAGAAATCTAGAGAAAAACAGCAAATGAAGATAATAATGTTAAGAGTTACGGTCTAGGCGTGTCTGTGGTCTCCACTCTTGGCTTGAAATTGTTTTTTTTAAAAAGTTTTCTTTGATTACTTGGAACTATTGAAAAACCCCTAAGGTGTAGTATTTAGAAATCTATACATTTGTCATAGAATCTGGGAAATTTTTTTTCTCATTTGAGACTGTTCGTATTGCTGCCTTGCACTTTGTACTACTCATCTGCTATGTTTTAAGGTGTTTTTTTCCCCCACAAGCTTACAAAAGGCTTCTGCTTTATATAACCACTTAACTCTAGTAGGCAGTGACACTGTAGAGGTGCTGCATTTGGAGTAATGCTGATGGTTTTCAACTACCTAATTTCTATTTCTATCTAGAAGAAAGCTTTTTGTTTATGGCGCTCTTGGCATGTGTTTGGCTTGAGCTACTTGAAGGGAGAACAATCCATGGAAGCACAAAACTTGGAACCTCTTTCTCACTACTAGTAAAGAGCCTTCAGTGTTTTTAGGGCAGAAATATTTGTAATTAATTCATCTGAATAATGCTGAAAATCAGTGAAGTTGTTATCTAGAAATCTTATTCAGGATGGAAGGTTAAAAGAACTTTTCATATCATTCTGTCATGGCAATACATAGCCTAACGTTTTTGCCTTTTTATGTTTCATCCATTTGTAAAACATGCTGTGAGCATTTTCAGTCTGAGATAATGGCCAGGAGTTGACCTATTTCATTGTTACATTTTCCTAGAAAAGTTTATTTAATGCAAAATACATTTTTATGACAGGCTCTACAATTACAATATTGCTGAAGTGACACTGGACCTCCAAAGGTGTCTGAATTCATTAGCCTTCTGAAGCTTATCATCCTTCTGTCATTCACTGAACTCTTCCAAAATATTTGTATTCCTTTCACTTAGCAGATTATTCCTGCATCTGAGAGAGCCTGTTCCCAGAAAGGTAGTCTTGTGCTTGAGTCCACCTGTTGATACCAGTTGGTGGTGGGGTGTTAGACCTCCCACAAAGTTTAAATAAAGCAAATATTCATGGAGGAATCAGACACACAAAATTTAGGCTTCTGTCTAAATATTTGTGGTTAGAAAAATAAGGGTGCCAGACCTGCAAGCTACTCCTGGTCAAAGTAATTGCACTCAGATACTAACTGCATTTTTTGATGTTAGCTTGCCTACTATCCACATCACATTCCAAATCAAGCAGCGGACCAGGAAAAACAGCGGAGACTGGCAGTTGGTTTAAAAATACATTTTGGTGGTTTGTTTCCTGTGTGGTGCCTTTATTGTCATCCTTAAGGTGGTCCTTTTTGCCCTGCCTCTACCACTCATGAGATCTGATGGGTGGAGAGTAGAATGACTTAAAATAATAATACTAGTAAATAATCTTGCTTACTGAATAATCAGTGTCTTTGAGACAAATGTCGATTATAGCTGCCCTTTATTTTTACAGTGTGGTTTTTTCAGTGTCCATAGTAGGTATTTTTCAGATCTTAGATGACCGTGCAACCTCAAAACAGCCTTTTTCACACTTAAGTTTCAAACTGTTCCTATGCATTTGCATCTTCATTCAAATTAAAAAGATGATGGTTTTCTTCTTCTCACCAAGCAAGTATTTTTCCTGTTTGTCTTCATCTGGCCAGAAGTTTTGCAGAAAAATGGGACTTGATAATATGTGGGCTTTTTTGTTGTTGTTGTTGGGGGTTTTTGTTTGTTCGTTTTTGGGGCTTTTTTTGTTCGTTTTTGTTTTTTGGTGCGGCTTTGTTTCTTTGTTTGATTATTGGTTTTGTTTTTAAAAGTAACTCCTCGCATTGTTCATAGGGAATATCCTACCCTGAAGGAAAAATAAGTGCATCAAACCCCCTGAAAATAATACACAACTATGTAGCTGATCTTCATGGGAATGATTCAAACAACCTCTGTCTTTTTGGGAAATCAGATAAAGCTAGTAGGAGTGAATGGTAGACTGATACAAATGTCTAAATAGGGTTCTACAGTCTCCAGGGAAAAATTTGTGGTTTTTCATTTCAAGGATTCCAAGGGTGTATTGATTCCTAGGAGCTGCAAATGCTCAGTTACAATTAACTCCAAGGTACCAAGGCCAAGTATCTGTATTTTTCTTTGAGACTGATCAAAACCTGTTTCTTAACCTTTTATCTTTTGAATAAGATTTGGGTTTCGTGGGATCTTGCCCATTTGAATCTCCACAATTTTATTTAACCTTCTGACTTTTGTAGTTTCCTGGAAGGCTCCATCTTTTGTGGTCATTGTTGTGTTTTAGAAGTTGTTGGAATTTTCTTCTTGAAAGTAGTGCAGTATTTGGGATAGTTACTAAAGCCTGAAGAAATGAGTGCGTGTAGCAACTCCAGAAAGAGATCGGTCTCCCTTCCCATCATGAAGGGTGCTGTGGCTTTTCTTTGAAATTCTTGAAAAAGTTACGTGCAAGACTTTGTCTTGTGATCAATCACTTCTGGGAATGATGCAATTGACTCCAAATTCTGTGCACCTCCTGCCTCCTACCTGGGACTGTAGTTTTCCACACTCCTGGTCTGTGTGAAGATCACATTTAATAAGCAATAGACTGATGAAACTTTGGATGGAATTTTTCACCCTTATTTAAGAAATATTTCTCCTTGTAAGCAATATCCCATGAAAATTGAGCAGTTGGAGTCACTTGGGTTGGAAAGGACCCTAGGAGTTCACTTCCAGGAGCTTTCTGTTATAGAAGGTGCACATTTGCAACCTTCTTCCAAGATAAAGCAATGAAGATCATCTTTGTTATGTTTCTATTCACTTCGTGAAGAATATATTTAATATTTTAGAGACACACTTTTTGTGGATTTCTGGGACTCTTGAATACCTGAATTTTATCCAAGCTGTATTTTAAATGATCTTTAGTCACTCTCTCCAGCCAAGTAGATGTCTGAAACTTCATAAATGGAAGAAAAGGTACCCAAATTTATACAGTTCTTTGCATCCCAAAAAATACTGCAGCTTTTGCGGAACTGAGCATTTTGAGACCTCTTTTTTACTGAAGACCTTGGTTGCAATTCATTCCCAAGTACTCTTAAGTCTAAGAGTAGCCAAGTAAAAGCACAGATACAACATTTTCTGTGTTAGTTTTTCAGTGACTCTGCTTGTAGATGTGTAGCTGTGAACACATAAATTTCAGGCAAGTACTTCCTCACTGGACCACAACCATTCTTGTTTTGCACATGACTAGGTTACTGTTTTGGCTTACTTTTAACTCTCCAAGCACCACACCACATAACAGCTGAAGTTATTAAAGTTTCTTTGTGTCATAAGTGAAGGTGACACTTCTAAATTGCCTTTTTAATTTTTTTGCCTTTGGATGAAAATGTAGTGCAGAGAAAGGCCCCTGTTGTCTTCACACCAGAGTTGTGTTTGGCTTTTTGTCTGTGAAGTCTTGTGTTTCTTTGTGATTGGCTTCACAAAGCTGATGGGGTGAGACCCCTTGTTTCTCAGAGGCAGGTGGAGCAGGGGGGCTGTTAAAGACTCCCTTGTAACCTGGTCTAAGAGCATCTTCCCACAAAGTGGGACGGTAACATCAGTTCCTCCAAGCCTGGCATGACACATTACACAAGTCTGCCCTTACTGGATAAACCCATTAATTACTAGGCAGTTATAGCATGGTGATGAGCCTCATCCCATTTTTCACAAGCATGTTTTTCAGGTAAGGAAATTTCCCAAACCTCAGTACTCATTTTCTGTATGCAAAGAGATGTTTAGTTGTCGAAGTCCAAGAATAAGTTTCTAAAACAAACGTTCTCATCTGCAGCCTCTAGTGGGCTTTTAAGTTGAGATGGCATGTAGGTTGCAGAGCATCCCTCCTTCTATCATTTCCTGTCAGCTGCATATTTAATGTGAATCCCATTTTTAAATTCTGTTCTCTCCATGTGAAGTAAGTTTGTCTCCTCTCCCCTTCTGAATCATGCTTAAAGCACATGTCATGACAAGGGTGATTCTCTACAGAAGCAGCTGTGGATGTTGGAATGGGCCAGGGTTTTTAGTATGTTCTGGAGAGATGTGCAGAAGGATATTTAATAAATACTTGAAACTTGAGTAGCAGGTAAAAATAAGTTGCTATAGACTGCTGTTAGAATATACTAAATGCATAAAATTGAATGCTCGCAGTATTTAAATATATGCATGTTTGAGTGTGATCATATGGTCAGATGGTGAATCCTATGATTCAGATATGCGCATCAATAATACAGTGGTTTAATATCCATTTAAAAAATGAGTATGTCAGAGAGTTTTCTCTTATTTACTTCTGACAAGTCATTAATAAAGCAAATTGGATAAAAGCCCTGAGGCTGGTATTTCTTGCATTTCTAATAAGGAAGCCAAGAATCTTGCCAAGTAGCTCCATGCCTTACCTCTAGTGCTAGATATAGAATTGTCAGTTATAATTCATTTCGAAAAAGTGGGTTGTGTTATTTTTCTAAATGTACCTGCACATGTAACCATGAGTGCATCCTGATAACCCTTCTATATTGAGTAAAATAGAAGGTACTTTCCTGAGATGTTACAGGCTGAAAACTGTTTATATTGTCACATCTGGGACTGTCAGTTTGAATAGAGGGGTTTCTTTTTCAGAATAGTTTGTAATTCAGCCTAAAACTAGCCTGGGCTTTCAATGACACTATCCTATGCTTATAAATCTTCTTCATCAGTGTAATTGATTTTGGTTGTGTTATAGACTTGCCCAGCTGCTTTTTATTAGGCTGTGTGAACAGATCATTTTTTTCCCCCCTCCTTTTGTTTGACAGCTGAACAGGAAAGGTAGAGGAATGGAATTTCTCTCTGTTTTCCTTCCCCTTGTAACTACATGGGGCTTGTGTATGGCCTGAAACAAAACGATTGATCTTGTCAGTTGGACACCTTCAATAGAATGCACGGAAAGGAAGGGCAAAAATCACCAGAGGAGCTGAGGAGGACAGTGATCTGTCCACTTCAGCCCCTACCAGCAGTCCTGTGGCCACCAAACATGCCTGTGTGGGGGTGGAGGGGCTCCTGCGAGGTAATTGATGAAAGGGCTGCAAACCCCACAGCTCCTGCTTCTTGGGTCATGAGCAGAACATGTGGGAAGTACTAACAGCGTTTATCTAAACATATAACAACCCCTTTCTGTCCCTTCCAAAATAAACATCAGTTTCGTTGGGAAGTTTGTTCTGCATTCTTCATAATTAATTACATTTGAATTAGCACTAGTACCCATGAGTATGGTCTCTTCTGCTACACCCACTTGCAGAGTCAGTTGACTTCACAGTTGCCTGTGCGGTTTTTTTTTTTGGTTGGTTTTTTTTTTGCTGCCTTATCATACCATGAAATTACCCCCATGTCCAGCTCTTCCTTACAGTAACTGCTATAGTTGCCATGTTTCCTCTCTATTGTTTAAATTCACAGTTTATGATAATGAAAAAAAAGTGCTAGGAATGTGGTTTTGTCTCATGCAAATAATTTTTAAATCTTTGTGGTATTTAAATATTTAAATACAAATGAAGCTTGCAATGAATAGCAGATTTTTATTTTAATAAAAGTGTAAATTACCAATGCAGTTAAACCTGACGGTTACTGGAGGTTAAAATTCTACTGAAATAGCTGCACGTGTGGAGCAGTACACAAAGCACTAAGTGAAATGTTTGCTTGATTTATTCTGTGCAGCAGACGGACTCTGGTAGTAGGAGGTGTAATTTGCAGCACATTAGCTATTAGCCAGTGTCACTGCCTGAGTGGGTGGTGTGAGTCTCTTGTGCGTGTGCAGTGTCACACCGCGCATGTGTCGGAGCCAGGCGCTTCTCTCCTGTGCTGTAAGATGGAGTTTTTTTGTGAACACTGTGCTGTATTTAAAACTGTGAATCTGCCAGTTTTCAGCTGGGTTACTCTGTCACACGGGTAATATGTAGAGTAAATGGCTTTCCCTTTCCTCCCCCAAATCCTGAATTGCAAAACGAAATTGTAGGGGTGTTTGACTTTCCTACCTTTTTCTGGTATGCAGTCTCCGAGGATGAAGTATGTCATTTGCAGATAACCAGCCGGTAAACTTAAGAGGAAGCAAAATGATGCTAATGATTTAGGGGTTTTTTTGGGTACCCTATGCATGCACTTGTGTTGCTCAGCAGAGGTTTTCCAAAAGAGTGTCAGCTTGATGTATCTTTTTTTGTGTGCGCAATTTCGCTTGGTTTGCTTTTAGTTCACTTTTTTCCCTGGAGGCACCTGTCTCCTGCCACATACCCATCAAGACTAATTGCACCATCTGGAAGACTTTTGTGTTGCTATTACTTGTGCAGGGTGTCTCTGGGGAGCTTAATTCAGAATGTGAATGTGACCCCTGAAGCCATGTCAAGTAACTGCAGTAGTTTCTAGTGTCTAAAGGATGATCACTGGAGGCTTTATTTGTTTCAAGTCTGATGTGGTTTGCTTTAGTGTGGATATGTTACATGTCAGTAACACAACATGTTATGAAAATGGAGGTAAACTTTTGACTACTGGTTTGGTAATTCATAGAAAATCCTGTCTAAAATTACATCCAAACCATATGTAACATAGAGGCTGTATGATTAGGTGTAGAAATGACAGCCATGTTACTCCTTATTACTTGATTTTGTTCTTCCCCCCACCCACAGCTGCACTTTCCATTAACAGTTTTCTGCTAAGAATGTAAGGTATTCATTGCTAGTGGTGTTGCAAACACTAAACAGCACTGAACACTTGTTTTTGCTATTGCTACAGACTGAGTATGTTCAACACAGGTAATTTTCTTCTACTGTTCATCACCTAGACTGAATCAGGTAAAAGTGCTTCACTTCTAGCGTCTGTCTAGGCAGTGGTTTATTTAAAGGCCAGTGCTCCATGTTCCTACGATGAACACTTTTTATCTCTACTTTTGTAACATCCTGTCACTTGACAAGCTGTAGAGCACTGGGCATGAAAAACCAAAGTGTTCTGATTGTTCAAAATATCACTGTAATTTCCTATTTTTTTTAAAGTGTTATTAATTTCTCATTATATCTCTGCCTTTAGTAAGACACTGTGATTTTACCACATACATATGTGGAAAAAAGGAATTTTTTTCCTAAAACCACTTTTCTTTAAAAATGATGGAGTTTTAAATAGTGTTGAGGAAATATATTTGAATTCAGTTGCATCATCTGTATAACTTCTGTGGTTGTGAGTAATGTGGTCAACTGAAATTCAAGCCAGAGAAGTACTTACACCACCACAAACAATTATGAATTGTATACAGATGCATACACACTATGTATTATTCATTATATGTATTTTCTGTTTTTTCCTGGGTAGTTTAATGTTCGTTGTGGCTCTGACTTCAGAAATCTATAGAGTTTTAAGTGTATAACTGTCTTGGCTGCATTCTGTTAACTGTATATTGGAGCATGATAAGAAACAAATTATGTATTTATGTGTTTGGTGAGAATAGAGATATGCTGGTTACAAATTCACAGAATGCTGAAGGCAAGCAGCTGTCCCCCTCCTCCTTAAAATCCCTCTCTACATGTACCCAGTAAACAAAATAAAAGGTGCATGTCACAAGACCACAGTGTGTGTGCCTTGAGCAGAGATCTGAGCAGTGCAAGCTTTCATGGGTTTGAGTGGCTGGGAAGTACTGGGAGGCTGAACTGAAAACAGAGAATTTCTGCTTTGGGAAGTTATATAGAATCTCCCTTCCACTGCTTTTTATGTTGTTCTAGTCAGGGTTGCTGTGAGCATAAGGTATCCTGAGCTGCCAGGCTCACTGGGCACGCCTGACTTGTGCAGGGTGGACCAGCCTGTCAGTCTGCAGGTGAAGCAGATAGGATGTGGGCAGATTATAAAGGCACAGAAGTCATGGCCTCATTTGGCTAGTTAGATCTCACCAGAGCTAAAAGTGTTGTGGGTTGTGGTAAAAAGCCACACTGGCCTCCTCTTATCTTCACTGATCATATCATTTGTAGGGTGTGGCCACACTGAGTGGGATCTTCGGCATCGCTGGAGGGAGAAGTATTAGCCTGGAATTGGGTGTGTGGGTGTGAAGATCAATCCCAGAAGCTGACTAGCATCAGCTACCTGGTTGGTCCTGCTCATTCTCCTCTGAGCATAGTTTGGACCATTTCCTCATCGCTGTAAAACAGGATGTAACGGCTCAAGCAGTCAAGATTTTATTTGCAGTAGCACAGGAACTTTCACACAGAAAGGTGCTATTTAAATTATTCTTCTTCATGTCTGTCTGTGTTAATGAAGTAGTGTACAGCAGATACTCTTGCACTGTGAAGTGTACACGTAATGACAAAGTCCAAATGAAACTTTAGATTGCATCCACTGTTTTCTTTATTCAAACATACTTGCACGATCAACATCCTAGATTTTTTTATTCAGCTGATTTAAAGACAGTTCCATTTTGATTTCCTTCAGTTATTAGGGCTAAACTTACACTCTGGGATAAAATGAGTTAAAGTGCCTAGTAATTTGTGATGTAGTTCTTCATATGATTTATTTAATAAATATTTAGATTATATCAGACATATAGGCTCTTATTTATTGGAAATTAGTATACAAATTTAATAGCATCTGGAATGTATTATCCTTTTGTCTAGCTGTATTGATGAATGTAGGAAGTAGAAAACAAGTTCGACAAGGACAGGAAGAATACAATTGGAGACATTGCAGTCAAAAAGGAAAGCTAAGCTCACTTTAAAACAAATTAACTTCTGAGGTGGTATATCTAAATGGTCATCTGGAATTGCTCTCAACAAATATGATTTTGAGGGCAGTTTCCTTCTGACCCCAAATTTAAAGTTGTAGCATTTGAAACCATTTTTTTGTTTAAACCAGCTCATCTCTACTTCATTTATCTCTAACTTTTATTGTACATCTTTCATCAGTTTCTGCATTTTCATTATTTTCCTACAGTAGCTAGACCTGTTTTATGTACTCTGCCCTCTGTTCACAACCACTAAACGGTTTTCTTTCAGCATGTTACAGTTTTGGTTGCACCTTTCCTCCTTTGTCTTTCTTCTCATGAAGTAGGAGGCTTCTTTTGTTGATTTTTTTTTTTTTTTTTTTTTGTGCTTCAGACGAGAAACTGAAATCTCTTACGTTCCTGTTACAGTAGATTACATTGAACTATTCTGAAATACTCCTGTCATGACATGACGTGAAATGCAAGGGACATGCTGCTCCTTGAAAATAATCAAGATTTAATTCTATCCTGAATACTTGTTTTTCTCTGCAATAGTAGGATTTCGTTGTAAGTGTCAGGTAAAGGATGACAAAAGATCATGATTCATAATTGCAATTTATTTCCCTGCAAACAAGAATATTAAAGACTTGATGAATGGATGGCAGCCTGAGGTCTAAGTCTTTTTTTCCACTTTGGTACAGTGAACATGGATTGTGAAAATATGCTTCTTTTTTTTTTTCTTCTTCCTTTTTTAGGGGTTTTGTGTACGATAGCCGAAACAATTTACAGATGCGAGGTTTGGTCGTCCTGCTTATTTCCAAAGCTGCTGGACCCAGCACAGCAGGACTCTCTTTCCAGCACGACATGGTCAGTGGAATTTATTCCAGGTATGTAGTATGATATGCTAAGTTATATTTGATGGGCAATTTCTTGGTGGTATCAAAGCATCCTAAATGGCCTGTTCACCTGTTAAGGGAAATCAGTACTTACCTAATTACAAAGCTTTGTTCCTTGGGCTTATTATAAGCTTTCCACAGTGAAAAGCATTTCCTACTCTTTGTATAACTGTTAGTATATCTTAATTGTGGTTTTTGGGCACAAAAAAATTGAAAACATTTGGGTCAAGATAGTTGAAAGTTTACATTAAGAGGTACTCAGAATAAAAAAAACCCCAATGCTAGAAAATATTTTTAAATAGAGTATTTTTTTTTTTTATTTGCTCCAATGTTACTTGGGTACACCTGTTTGCTAGAAATTTCAGAGCGAGATGCCAGCCTTACGGGACACCGGTTCGTCTTACTGAGCACATAAGTTTTTGTATAGCCTGTTTGAAGGGTATTTTCCCATGCAGCAGCAGTGTAGAATAAAGTTTTTACCTCCCACATGTCACAGAAGATTTACTCAGCCTACCCTTATGGTTCCTTAGGCTCTCACTGAACTATTTCGGCTGTAAAGAGTTCCTAAATATTTTTTAAGCTTTTAAAATAAATTTCTTAATACTAGTAACAACAGTAATCAAAATCAGTGGTTGCTCTCCTTTGTATATTTGACAGTGAACTATTCAATTGAAGTAAGTAATGAGATCTGGTTGAAAAATTGTAAAACTTGATTTTTTAAAAATTCTTTGAAAAATTGCGTGTTGCTTGGTTGAGGGAACAAGACTTGTATTTTTTATTAATTGTGTTTCTGACCTCTGTGATATACTAAATGAGGATCCTTAGTGATATGTTTGCATACTGATTTCTTTCGAAATGTAGAGGTAGTATCATAGAGTTGAAAAGACCAAGTAAATAAAATTTTAAAAATATATGTAGTATCTTAAAATAGCAGAGAAGGAAAATATATATGAATTGGTACAGGCAGGAATAACAATAAGTAAGCAAAAGGACAAGGCTGTAAAGCAGGCTTGTTCTGGAAGGCTGTGTTGTCCTTTTAGCTGTTTAATTCCATTCTTATTTTGTTTCATCCCTAATGGCCCCTTAGGGTTGTAAAATTTTTATATTTATATGCAAATGATGCAGTATGAAAGCATAATTCTAGTTAGTTAATTATGGCACAGGAGGTATTTTAGTTTGTTTTGTAAATGATTAAAAAAATTACCTTAGTATGCCTCATAAAAGGAGAGAAAAAGCATTATTTTTTTGATAACTAAGTTCTTGAGTATGATGGTTCTGACCATGGAGGTAAAGTTTGAGCGTTTAAAGCTGCTGTTGGGAAGGTGACTAGTGGAAGTATTCATTAAGGAGCAAATAAGACCTTGAATTAATAATGAAGCATTTGGTGTAAATGGACATCATTGGAGCGATGCCAGTTCAACCAGCTGAAAATCTAGCCTAATAATCTAAGTTTGAGTAAGTCAATAGCCATTATAATATCTAGTTCAGAGTTACAAAGGTACTCCAAAAACAAAGCAGTTTTGAATACGCCCACACAGGTTCACTTAAGGTTCATTACTGCCTGCAAAAGTGATGACTGTGGAGTTGTTAATTTAAATGGATTTTCAATGACACTTTAAGTCCTGCAGCATGGTGTAAATACAAGAAAACATGCCACTGTGTTGCTTCATTTTGTGTCATAATGGTCAGTTCTTGCCCTCTACTGAAGTCGCTGTGGGCTTTGGCTTTGGACTCCTTTCTTTATTTAAGGTACTTTTAAATGCAAGTCTTATTTCTGATTTCCATTTCTCCATTGTATATAGAGAATAGGCAGCTTGTAAAGTTGTGATCTTAAAGGGCTTTTGTGATATTTTTGACATGTATTACAAGTTGTGTTTTACAAACTGCCTTCTCCTGAAGAAGAACAAAAGGATGTTGTTTTCCATTAGTGCATTTTTGTCTGCTATCTTGGTTGCAATGTAATTGTATATGGTTTGTGTATATTGGACATATATGTCAAAGGGAAAGTATATCCCTCAGTGATATGAAGTGAAGAAATATGCTTAATCCTTTATTGCTTATATGTCTCCAACTTTGGAAAGTATTTTTTGGAAATAGGTTCTCACAGCTTTTCAGCTCAGCTGTAATCTATACAGCTCTTTTTGTTGCCATGCCATATAATTACTTCATCTTTACATATAATATTTTGCTGGAAATATTATTTCTGGCCCTGTAATGAGCATCTTCACTGCCTCATACTTATGTGCTGTGAACATTATATTGTGGACTATTAGCTGGGATATGGCTCACTTGATTTTAGGATACTTAGTAGTGATTAATTAATTGCATTTCTGAAATCTGAGCATGAGCTAAGTTGTTCCAGTACTTGTCAGCAATTGCAGCAGCCCAGTCTTTCTTTTCCCAGTGTTTGTGTTGGAACCAGTTCTTGTGCTGTATTTAAATATTCAGTCCTGCAGTAGATAGCCAGGTTACATCAGTCCTCTGTAACTGGTACTACACTAAATGTACAGTCTGTGACCAGGAAGATGTAACAGTGTGATAACCATTTAACTTAAAAAAACCACACAAAAATATGGTGGACGTTTTCATACTGGAATTTGGCATGTTCTGTGTAACCTCTTCTCACTATTTTATATTCTTAAATCACAATAAAGCAATACAAAAATTAAAGCCAAAAGATACTGAGAGCTGAATTTGGGATACAAAAAGAAAATATCCTATTCTCTTGTTCTCTAGATATGTCAATTCAAAGGACAATTGACCTAAATGTATAAAAATAGATTATCTAGCTTCCTAGCTGGCATCTGTTTTTCACTGGTACACAATGGAACAAAACCGATGCCTGCTACCAGAGAACAATCTTTTCCAGAATAATGAGGATTACAATTTAGGTAGTTACCGGAGCAGGGCTAGTGTAGTTAAATGGTGCTGCCTCTGGCCACCATTGCCTTCAGCTTTAGCACTTCATAATTTCCAAGAGTTGTGATCTGCCTGCATTAATCTGGGGCCATGGGGGTCATTGTATGCAAGGGTATCATAGTAACTGCTGGTTGCCTTATGAGCCATGCTGAAGATAAGGGAGGAAGTGTTATAAAAGCCTGCCTGGCATGCTTTACTCTGTACAGCCACCTCCCTGTCGTGTTGGCAGCAATCTGACTTTATTCCTATTGGCGGGGAAAAGAACCTGGCTTTACTTCCAGCTCAGCACCAGTGATCCCAAAAGAGGATGAAGAGAAGTAGCAGCATGATAAACAGCTCCCTATTTCAGCTGCTGGACAGATTTCCTAAAGTTGAAACTTTCTGCTGGTCTCTTAGCATTAAAGAACATATTTCCTTGGCTACAGATGCATTGCAAATACAAGGATCAATTGTGTGCTCACTACAAAGTACGCAAACAGTATCATGTAAGAGTTTATGTCATCGCCTGTACTCAAGAAAAGCGTGCATCCCATATTCCCTTGAAACTCCTTACTTTGGTGCTGAAGAGAAAGCAGAACTCATGTTTGGGTTTAGGCAGAATCAAATTAACAATAATTTATCATGCTAATACTATGAGAGAGTACCTTAGATGTGACACAGGAGGCCAGAGCTTCATAAGGGCTTTGAGATCCATTTCCTAACTGGTGATTATACTAGAGTCTGACACTGTATTGCCTTCTCTCAGAGCACAACTCACTTGGATAGTTAAGTATGCAGCTTCCTGTTATTTTACTTTGCTGCTGTAAGTGAGGTTGTAATTGAAACTCCAGGATCATGTGGTTTCTGAACACTGACAGCTTTATGCTTCATAGTGGAGCTACATTCTCACAGCTGAAGAGACCAAGACTGGCTTGGGTCCTCTCTCAATGCACCCAAAGGGGTATCTTTTTCTATTCACATCTGGCACTGCCAGACACTACTGCCTGGGGACTGAGGAATCTCCTTGCCTTTATATTGAGTAATGAATGCCTGACATAGCCTCTGTATTGCAGCTTAAAATGCAAGTGACACCAAAGAACTAACTTGGTCCATCTTTTCAGCCCTCGGTATCCTTGGCTCTAATACAGCAAGTTATTTTCTTCTCTCTGTTTTGCCTTTTTTCTTTTTTTCTTTCCCCCTATTAGTGCCAATTTTAAAAATACCCTCTAGTATTGACATCCATCGAGTCAGCTCTGCAGATTTCCTTGGATGCTTGTCAGAGGTTTAAAACAATTCTTTTTTTTTGTCAAATCTGCCTATGCATTCACACTGGTGGATCCTATGGTCATTGACAAGCAAAGACCTTTTTAATCAATATGTAGATTGGAATATAGAAAGTACTATTTCAGTTCTGTACTAAAACCTGGTAAATCCAGCAGATTGCTGATTTGGACTACTGATAGTGGACTCTGTCCTTGCACCTTCTTCCTCAGGATGATGCAGCTGACCTTTACAGCTCCAGGAATTCGTCGCTTTGTAAGATGAACTTGCTTTACTACAAGAAGGTACTCAACTGGATAAACTTGTCTCTGAATCAGAATCCTTCCTGCTGCATGGAAGAGTGGTGGCAATACTGTAGTGACAGGAATCATGAACATAGACTTCTTGTTCTTAGTGTTTTAATAATGATTTTGGAACCACCATTGATGCTGCTTCCAATAAAAACCCATTTAAAAAGTAATTTGGCAGCAGATGCCAACTCCTTGTTATGGTGATGGGTCTTTTGCTTGTCATGTTCCAATAGTAAGTTGTCCTGAGTACCCATTTTTGGAGGCGCACACACACACAGGGGTCACAGAGTCTGATTTCACATGCTCTTTGTCATTGTGGCTATACCAAAGTCATCTTGTTCTAACCTACTCTAAGGAACACTTAAAACTTAAATTCAAATCTTAACCAGAGGATTCATTCACCCTTAGGTTGCTTTTTCTCTGAATGTTTCTTTGGTTGCAAAGAAGTCAGAGGGGATAGGTGTCTTTCTAAGGACTGTAAGGACAGAGGACATACTGCTCTGTTCCTTTGCTGTTCTGTCTACCATTCTCCCAGCTTCTTGCTAGATATGAAAACAAACCTCTGCCTTAATTTCCTTTCCCTGTGTTCCAAAGAGCTTTATGCCATCTTCAGAGAACGTTTGACCTTCCATTAACTTCCTTTGGGGTTAATCAGATGCTGCTGATAGTACATCTAGGTTCACAGCATAATTCAAGTTGGAAGGGATATCAGGAGGTCTGTAGACCCACTTCCTTCTGAAGCGGAGTCAGCAATGAGGTCAGACTCATCTACCTTTCTTCATGAAGGTCAGGTCTTTCAAGAACAGAGTCTTCTTCACAAGGTGATAATCAAGATACGTTTTAAACAGATGAGTGAGCATTCTACCCCCGGCATGTAGCCTCGTGCTTTGTGTCCAATGCTGTCATTGGTGTGCATTCATGAGTATGAAGCTCACAAGAGGCCACGCTGATGTTGGCATAATTTAGCCTGTTAGGTGTCTATGGTCATTTGAAAACTGAAGTATCCAAAGAACTTTCCATCCCAAGATTTTTAGAATTAAAAGTGGCGACTGTGTCAAGGCCTACTTTAAGAGCACAAGCGTAAAGGTCATGTCTGTCTTAGGGATATACCACTGTGTATTAGGGAAAAATTGCTCTATATTAATGGGGACACTAGGAATTTCTTCTGTTTCTCACAGGTGACAGCTCACCATCTGCAGCTCTATCTGTTCTTCTCCAAAACCCATGCCATGGCAGCCATAACAGGGGTGATGCTGTGCTTGTTAGAGCAGTCTTTAATCGCTATATGCATGAGGAGCACTCAGGCTGCCTCCAGGGAATTGAAACTTACATGAATGATGATCCTTGGACAACTTCAGTCTGCAAAGATAAATATGGATTAGTGTAGTCAAAAGCTTAGAGGTAATATACTGATTATAGTATGCTTTTGAGACTTGCAGTCTTCAAAAATATGTACAAAAGTGTTACAGTGGGGATACTGCAACACGTGTATCAGAGAAGACCCGTGGAAAGAATATATATGGACCGATTCTTGATAGATATTTTCAGAGATGTTTATTTCTCCAGCTGCATGGCCGGGGCTCTGCCGAGGAACTGCTCAATCACGGGACCCGAGGGTCCTTGCCCGTGCAGGGGAACACGAAACAACCAATGGGAACGAGGCTGAGCAGGGGCAGGGAAACCCCGTGCCTCCTCCCAGAGCCCTTCTCCCAGGACCACACGGCAGGGGGGAAGGGACCCCGACATTTCACCTGTTTATTTTTAACAAAAAGAGATTTAAAACTTAACATTGAAAACAACTGGATAAACATGAGATAACAAGAACAGTTTCAAAACAAAACAAGCCACCCTCCTGAGTCTTTAAATGTCCAAACAGATTCTCTGGAACATCTTAAGGCTGACAGAAGGGAGACAGGACTCTCTGAGCATGCTTTGTGGGTAAACTGAGGCAGGAGAGGGTTTCTTCTATTTGTACCTGTTGGCACTCTAAACAACAATAATTAAATTCTTCCCTCCCCCTCTTCATCCCCCACTAGGCATTGGAAAGGGATTTTTGGGGAAACAATTGGCAAAGGCATGGTTTTGTGAGGGAATCCATGGGTGAAAAAACTGATTGGGAATACTCTGGGGATAATAGGATATAGGGTAAAAGGGAAAGGTGGGATTAGGAAAGGGATACTGTAGGGACTGTTTATAATGGAGGTATTGTCTAACATGACTACGCTTTTTAGCATATATACTGCCTTTAACAGAAACACCATCAGGCCCAGTGACCTCTGCTGCTTGTAACCCTTTTCTACCTTGCACAATTTTGAACTCTACTACTTCTCCATCTCCCAAGCTTGGGATGTATTTTTCAGGGTTATTCTTTTTAATAGCAGTTCTATGACCGAATATGTCTTCTTGGTTGTCACATCTTGTTATAAAACCATAATTTTGTTAAACATTATACCATTTTACTATTCCTAAAGCCTTAGCTACGATGATTTTTTCCTTTTTCCGAGTGGCTGCTGTTTTCTGTCTCGCTGCGTTTTTGCTTTCTCTTTCGCTTTCACTCGCTCCCGTGTTGGAACTCCCAGGGTTGTCAGTGCTGCCGGGGCTGTCGGGGCTGCTCGTGCCTGCGCGCTCTTCCCGGGGTCGCATTCGGGGCCGTGCGGGCTGGGCCGGGCCGCACCGCTCAGCTCCCAGCGCGCCGCTGCCTCCTCTGGTCGCAGCTGCGCTGCCGCTGCCTGGGGCTGCGCCCACGTCTCGGCCGGGCCCCCGAGCAACGACCCCCCTGCGCCCTGCTCCAGTGCACGTTTCGGCTGGGCGCGGCTCTGTTCCACCGCCACCGCTGCTGCCTGCCGTCCGCGCGCTGCTCCTCTCATGGGGCTCGCTCCACCACGCGCTGCACGGGGCTGGGCGGGCACTGCCGGGCTGCACCACTGCCACCGCGCCTCGCTCCGCTGCCAACACTGCAGCTCGCGTCGCTCCGCCCACGTGTGGGAACTGCCTCGCTGCTGCTCGCAGAGCACTCGGTCCACGTGGCCTGGGTCACACGGTCCCTGAAGCAGTTTTAATTTCGCAAGGGCACAGCTGACATTGTTCAACAGTCTCGGTAATTAAATAATATTCACGAAAATATCCTTCTATTGGCATATATTTTGACTCAGAAATTAACTGTGTCCAAATGATCTTCCAAAAGTCTTTGGTAAGAATCAAGTCCCAAGAAACGTAGAAAAAGTTCTTAAACAACCCTGACAGGAAATGTTTCAGTTCCTTTTGAGCTTGAATTAAGCTAAAATTTACAAATCGTTGTTCAAGAATCTTTTCAAGTTTAAGATAAATGTCCATATGCGGCTCAGAGAGCCAAGAGTCTTTCCACGGTTCCTCCATAGTTTAGAGATGGAACAGCAAAACAAAAACAGGAAGAGAAATCCAGCGTTTACTCACAAATCACAGTCACTGTCCTTAGGGATCGGTGTCTTGCCAGCATTTCTCTACCATTTTTTACAGTGGGGATACTGCAACATGTGTATCAATCAACGAGGCCTGTGGAAAGAATATCTATGGACCAATTCTTGGTAGATGTTTCAGAGATGTTTATTTCTCCAGCCACATGGTCGGAGCTCTGCCGAGGAACTGCGGCAATCACGGGACCCGAGGGTCCTTGCCCCTGCAGGGGAACACAAAACAACCAATGGGGAACGAGGCTGAGCAGGGGCAGGGAAACCCCATGTCTCCCCCCAGGGCCCCTCTCGCAGGGCTACATGGCAGGGGGGAAGGGACCCCAACACAAATCAACATTGGTTGGTTCACTTTACTTATGCCTATGGCCTGGACTGCTGTTGCACTGGGATTTTATGGGTGAGAAGGATCTGAAATGGCAATACTCTGCTTTATGTATTTAGCATACCAGCATATGAGGTGTGAGGGCACCTTCTCTGGAAATTCAGAAAATGTAAAAGGTGTTCCACTTCGAGTGAAAAACAGAATAAATACTGCATGAGGATATGCACCTTTGGCTCTACATTCTCTAAGAGCTCCAGTTATTGACAAGTAGCTTCTGTCCTGTTCTTGTGAATGCAGCCAAACAGCTGAGAGACGCTAGTGCTCAGATGACTGTCACGTCTCCAGTTGTAGTAGATGGCTACAATAGCAAAGGGCTGCCTTCTGCTTTAGGAACGGGTCAATGCTCTCTGGCAAAACAGGTGTTTTACTGTGTAAGCTGGATCTCCACTTGCTCAGCTCACCAATGAAGTTTTGGCAGCAGATTCTTTCTACTGTAGACAAGTTTAGAGATGTTTGTAATTTTAAATAGCTGTTCAAATGCTTTCCAACTGGAATGTGTTTCTGCATTAATCTGTATTTGATTTAAGAAATCAGATAGTTCCCCTTTAAAAGAAATAAAGGAAAAAGCAAATCCATTACAAAGCCTCTTGGCTAATTAGCCATGGCAAGCATGAGTAAATTTTGATGAAGGTGGTGAGGTTTATTGTATTGTTAGAGTGTAAATGACACTTAAAGGTTAAATTTTACAAAATCCTTCTTTTTACCTTGCATGGTGGAGGCATATCTGTGGATGAATTCTCTTTGAGAGTTATTGTAAAAGGCAAAACACAAATGAAATAAAACCAAAGAAAAACCATACAAATTATGATTTCGGTACCTACAAAAATACAAAGAGCACAAGTGTGAGACTCTTCACCTCATTTCAGATCTTGCCCTTTTTTCAGTTTCTGTATTCTGAACTGCAGTGTGTGTTAACTTCAGAGATTGGATTTGACTGTTTCTTACCTTCATGTTTTCAAGTGAAAAAATGATTCCTAATTCTGCAATGGACTTCTATCATGTGAATAGTACTTTCATATTTGTAAGAAGTTGTTTTGTTTTTTTTTTCATTACTACTTTTCTGAGTTTACTAATAATGGAAACCAAGTTAAGTTTACCTTGACCTGGTGAAATGCAGAGGGAGTGGCTGTGAACCAAAGTTTGGGAGACCTCATGTTCCATTGCACCTATCCCCATCAATGACTGCTAAATCATGGTAGAACATGCTTAAACAAAATAAAAAGCAATAAATGAGAAAAATTTAGTAAGACCAATAGTGTATGTAGGAACTCAAAACTCGAAGAAGGCAGAGCAGTTATCTTTTGTGTGATGTAAGTATTCAACCTGGGCGTTTTAGTGCAGAATAGCTGTTGCACTTTAAATTCACACTGGCTTACTGCACACAAGCCCTGGGTCTCAGCTGCAGATATTGCAGAGATTAATCTTATTAATGGAACTGCTAATTGGTGTTTGACTTCTAATTATAGTAACAATAGGCCATAACAATCAATCCTCACCTTTACTGGGGCACATTAGGACTCTTTATCATAAAAATGATTTCCTTTGGGACTTACTGTTCTTATTCCTATCTTCTGGAAGGCTGGCTTTCAGCAAAGGTACAGTATCCCATCTAGCAAGTACTTTGGAAGCTTAGCTAATTAACTGGTAGAGAAAATGCATGGTCCTAAAATATTCAATATCTAAGTACATTAAGAAGTGCAATGCTCTTGACAAAATTGTTTGAAAGATAATGGGAAAAGTATGTCAAAATATGAGCAGTGATGTCTTTTATAATCTTTAAGAAATGTATAATTTTGTCTCCCAGTCCTTGTTAGCTTTCCCATAGCTTTTAGTGAGAGGAAATCCAAGCAGTTATTCTAAATTATTCTATTTAGTTTTTTCTCTCCAGGATAAATCCTGTGAGATTCATCATCTCATTTACATGATGAGTCTCAGGAGATGAAAAGCACATACAACTTGATTACATATTCCTATTGATCATCTTCCATCCACAACAATAAAAATCAACTCCTAATACAAATCTAACAATATTACTAATTCATTACAACCAGTACTTTTCTTCATTAACTTTTATTGTTTTCAGCATACTTAGCATGTGCAATACAGCAATTATATGTTGAAGAAGAAAAGGTATTCTCCTCACGTTGTAGAATAAATAAAAAGGCACTGCATTGGAGCTGATCGAAGACTGTTCAGAAATATGGGCTCAAATCTTGTTCAAAATAAGTCTGTATGGCACTAGATAGCTGAGCAAGGTAAACTCAGCATGTACATCACAAAGTGTATTCGGTTTCCATTTTAAAAAGGAAGTAATTCAGTGTCAGAGAAAGCATGGTAGGGATGGCTTACCTTGGAGAAACTGTAATGGCGCCTCTGTCTGTCCAGCCCTCCCTTTTCTTGGAGCTTCTTTCTCCCATTGCTTGTGAAATGAGAACTGGACTGCCACGGTGTGCAGCATAGAATGCAACACCAGAGCAGCACCGCTGGAATTCTGCAGTGGGTCAGGAGCGGCTGTGGGAGCAAAAAAGCCCTGCTTTCACTCCAGTGGGAGCTTTTCAGAGAAAGGCCAGGTGACCTGTTGGTAACAAGACCCAGCACAGCCTTCCCTGGGGCATGGCATTGCCACACACCAGAGCACTTCACCACAGCTGTGTTTGCTGTAAAATCTTTCCCTTGCAACAGTTTTCTACTTGAGAACTTTCACATTTCCTTTACAAAAAGTATAATAGTATTTGCGAAGAGAAATTGGCAACCATCACCTAAGTACAAGCCACTGCTGTGATGAAAGCACACAACAGCTTTGGGGACTGCTTATCCATCAGAACTGTGACATCAATGTGACCAATTGCTTTGCTCCCAAGTTCCTAAATAACTGTATCGATGTAACTTATTTGTCCTACAGTCCCAAAATATTTCCCATGCTTTTCTACATGCTGAAGTACCACCTATCCTCTTTCTGTCCTGTTAATGTCTCCCTTGACAAATTTTACAATGCAGTTATGCAGTTTCAATACAAATTTCTGCAATTCTTGGAAAATTGTAGCAATATGAAGTTAAGTATTACAAGGCATACTGCACCAATTAATTTATTTTCTTAGTATGATTTAGTCAGTACCCTGATATAATGTAAGTGAAGATATTACAACATTTTTCATCTGCTGGGGTGGAGTTGAGAAGGTCTTCATTTTACTCCACAAGTATATGTACATGAAGATATGAGGCTGTATAAAGACTATCCAATGTTCTTTCTCTTCCACTTGAAATAATGGCATGTTCTGGACCCTAATCACATTAAGTGAATGAGTATTTCTTGTGGCTTCATTGGTATCTGGCCTTTAACCTTCAGTAGATTTTCATGTGGAATTTGACAGCTCTGAGATGCTTCTAGAGCAAACAATAATAAAAGAGAAAGGCAGCAATAATATGCTGGTGGTGTAGACAGGGCACTGTATTCCTGGACAGCAAAACTTGGTTATTTGTAATATATTCCAGTATAAAGGTGAGTGTGTGAGTACACAGATGAGAGCGATTGATGATTTGAGAAGAGGAATAAGGAGCTGGAGAACTAGGGATAAAGATTTCAAGAGTATGAATGCAATATGGTATTCTTGCTGTGTTGTATTTGAGAAGGTGCTTATACAGTCAAAAGAGAAATTAGAAAGACGATTGGTTTTTTTATATGGTTTGCAGCAATTGAAAACTTCTGATCAGCAGTGCCAGCATGATTATGGAGCATCTTTGTTACATGTGAGATTTCGTGAGCTTGATTGCCGGTTCTTGAAGTCCATTTAAGTATTTGAAGTTGTAGTTTTTAATTTTCCCAAAGACTTGGCCAAATTTGTATTTATTTTTGTGGAAAGAGAAGATGCAGTTAAAAAAAGTTGTGCATCTATTACTGCCAGAAAGGGAATAAACATAAACAAGTTTTATTTTATACTGCATAGTATTTCTGATTTCTTTCTCATCATTGTTATGTTTCAAGTAGACACTGTTGTGTGGAAAGCTTGCCTCAGTCTCTTATAGCTGAAATTTCATTCTGGCTTTTGATATCCGTGCAACAGAACCAGTAGAAAAAGTTCAGCTATGCTCATATGCTGTTCCAGCAGGCAAATTAAATTTCAGCAAAGCTCCAGTATTAGTCGCAGTCAGGAAAGGATCCTATTTTGCGGACTCTGGTAGGAATTCTGCAGAAATAAAGTTTGCTGTTGAAGGTGGTGTATTAGCTGTCTCTCCATCATCACTCGCTTGGGGTTAATGTTGCTTGAATTGGTTGATGTCATTTTATCCCTTATTAAAGTGTGTAGATTGAATCATTCTGAAATGAAAGAACCAAAAAATGAAAGCATGAAATTTTCAGATACCTTATAGAACTGCTTTTAATAAGGTAAAAATAGATGGAAATTGTGCCAGTGGTATAATAGTAAGTCATTTTTTTTAATCAAAGGACAAATTTTTCTCAATATCACACCGTACTCTATTTGCATAAAGTATATACAAATAATAATGACAAAACTTTGCAGACCTCAACAGCACCAAATGCTTGTTACTATGCTGATATGGTCCCAGAAGCAGCAGTCATTGCCTTGCTCCAAAAGGTTTATTATCCTTTCCCTGCTGGCAATTCTGTCAACACACCTGGTGTAAGGGGCAAGGTCTCTGAGAAGTCTGCTCCCTGCCTTTAGCTATTAGTCTCTTTCCTTGTACATGGCAGGCAATACCCATCTGCTGCATACTTCTGCTTTGTGAAAAGCAAAAGTATTCCTGTAAAAAACCATTTTAATATGTGGTATTAATGTCCCTATCCAGTTCTGAACATTGAAAGCTCAGGAGGGGAGAGAAGAGCACCTGTGATAATCATACTTTTAATTGCTGACTAACAGAAACGTAGTTACAGCTGTTCAGAATATGACAGGTTTGCTTCATAGTATGAGCTCTCTGTGGTTGTGCAAGCAGTATATGTTTGGATTTTTTAATCCCCTCTGTATCTTGGATATTTATGGGTATTTCAGAATACACAGTAATTCTTATATAAGCATGATAAAAATATATATATAGCTATTAAATAAATCCCAACCCTATCTGGTACACTGTATTCTGGTGATTTACATTTTATTTTTTAATGCCTTTTTCCTGTGCAGTTAGACATATGAACAATCTATTCTCTTAACAGGACTGCTCATTTATCAAGTGTTCATTCTTCACAGCCTAAAAAAGGTTACCTTCTTTGCTCTCACATAAAAAGGTTCCCCGTATTTCAGGTGTCATTAGTACTAGAGATTTAATGTCAAGGTTAGTGCACCTTGTCTTTCAGCTACATTGGATACAATTACAGACAAACTCTTCAGAGAGATTTCAGAGAAAAAGTGGAAGTGATAAGTCAAGCTGGCAGTCTCAGAATAGCTGACAGTGCACAGAAATGGGAATTTCTGTTAATAGTGGTTCAAACTATCTCCCATAGTCATTACAAACAAAATTATAGCCATGCTTCAGTCTTGCAGAGCTGAGAAGTAACTAATGAAAAAGGTAAGATTCATAGAATTAATTGTTAGTAGCCTGTTTCTTGCATTTACCTGCAAGTGAGACCTTGCATTTCTCTTCATATCTTTGTAGCTGGTTTTAGTGCAAGTATTTAAATATTTTGGCTAAATAAACCACAGAATAGTCAAAACTATTTTTAAACCATGATGTGAAATTTCTTATGGAATAGATGCATGAGATATAATTGGAGGATACGTGTTGTTGAGGGGCTGTAGAGCAAATATGGGTAATCCTGGATGGATGGGTGCCCTGGTTGGTGCCCACAAGCAGTCTGGCTGACACATGCTGCCATCAAATGGGAAGGAATGTTGGTCATTTCCGTAACAAAATTCGTGATTTTCTCCGTCATTGTGTTCCTTTTGATTTCTGCTGTGGTGATAGCAAGGTCATCCAGTCTACAGATGAATCCTTTGGTTCATACCTCATCTTTTGAGGGTTTTGGTCAACATACCTTATTCAGTTCTGAGTCTGACTGTTTATCCTTGCATCGTGTATCCTGCCATCACATTTTCCCAAAGCCATGCTACAGCAGCTGTTGCCAAAGCTTTTGATCACCTCCTATCTTGCCCTTTTTTTACTCTTGTTTACAATACCTAAAACTTGCTCACTTCAGTAAGCCAAAAGGAAGGCCTTCACGCTTACTCCATTGTAAACTCTTCTTTTGGCTTGCTGTTCTTTCACCCCATCAGTTTAAAATGTCTTATTTTTGCCTTTGACTATTAGAAATGTAATCCATTTGTTTTAAGGGAACAGTGGTTGTTTTGTTGTTTCTAAACCAGTTGCAGTTGTGTAGAGGTGGGCTTTCTTGTGAGCAGTTTTTTTGAAGTTGGCTACTGGTGTTCATTTTTGAATTAATGTTAGCATTTAAACTTAGTCTGCATTGTCTGGAAACTTAGCATGGAAATAACTATAAAACTTCTGTATTATGTTTGCTATTTAGACCTTTAAATCAGCCTGATGCCCATTGAGTGGTATAATGAATCAGGGCTTGCATTTGTTTTGCATTGCACAAGTTTCATATTTGCTTCATATTTGCTGGTGTCTGCCTGTAAAAGTGCCACCTTGTTAGGGTAAGTGGTTTTGTCAGTAATAAAACTAACTGTACAAAGGGCAGGTAGTAGGATGACCTTTTTGCAAAATATTGTTGTTAACTAAATACAGTAAACAAGTTTTTTACCAGAGTACCTGTTCAGTTCTCGTAAGACTGGCATTGCCTGGAATTAATGGAATTCTTTTTAATTTTGTAAGCACTTTTTCTAAGACCCTATTAAATAAAACCTGCTTTGTGTCTTTCAAACAATTTCAAAACACAGATAAAATTTGTTGGTCAAATTTTGTGAGTGGGTTGTCAAACTGGAGATGTGCTGTTAACATTGGTCTGTGTTCTTTAGCTGCTGACTAAGCATTCACTGAGGATGCAAGAAGTCCAGGTTTGGCTTTCTTGAGAATTTGAAAGGATGCAAAAGTACTTCTCTGTCTGAATTTTCAGTAAATTTCTCTAAATACAGGGATATAGGACATCTAGGTCAGGAATGCATGAGTTTGTAATGTTGTTTCCCTCCTAGTAAGTTACTTAGCTGAGCAGGATCTGGAGTCCAGGTGTCCCACCTTTCTCTCCTGGAGACTGACTTTTTTCACTCTTTGCCATCTGGCGGAATGAATAATTCAAGGTTTTGTGATGGCAGCATAACTCAGCAGGAATGGCTGAGGAAGGAGGTGTGAGGATGCCCTGGCCATGAGAGCTGGGTGGCTGCCTGATGGGAGACCCAGATTTCCAAGTGATGCACTGCATGCTTCAAAAGAGGAGCTTGGACCCAAAAGACAATTCTCTGTAGTCATGTTGTCAGGTGGCACATCCAGTACTTAAGTTCTTCCTCTCTTTCACAATTTTAAGACTTCCAAATGCTGGCTGTCACTTGGAGTTTGGGGGACATTGGCATGTTTTTGAGCGATAAACATATCTTTGCTTGTGCTGACAAATTTTCACTTTTGCCTCGTTACATCTTTTCACCCCCATACCATCTATAAACAGAAAAAGGCAGGAAAATACGTCTCCAACAGTAATTTTCTAACTGGAAGCCAACATACACAGCTGAGTAGAAAGGTATTTTAAATCATCTTATAGGTGTTTTCTCAGAGATGACACTCTAGTTACTTGAGACAACTGTTTTTTCCACCTGCTGTGAAGGATGAGTTGCCTTTTGGTCACTTAAATATTTCCACGCTGTTAAAGCAGCAGATTGAAAAGCAGATGAGAAAGGTCAAAGCCAAGGCTGAAAATTCAGTTTCAACTTTTAGTTTTCTGACTTTTGTCACTTTGTGTCACAACCTAACTGTTGTTTTCACTTAGCGTTATTAATTAAGTAGTACCGAGTTTACCCATTTAAAATCGGTTATCTTTCTTCACAGCAAATGACAGTGAATTTCATTCCTTTTGGTATCCTGTGTTAGATAATAGTTGAGAGAATAATAGATTCCAGGGACCTTTGATCTACCATTACTGTAAAATAAAAATAAAACTTAATATTTTTTTCCCACTGACTGTAATGATTTTAACCTTGTGTACTAATTTGAATGGGCTTGTGGGGGCAGAGTCTTAAATGAGACACAAATGAAGGAAAAATTGCTAATGCTGCCACTGTATATCTAATGAGCACTGTGTAATAAACCATAACCTCTTCAACATTTCTGTGGAAAATGGTGTGATTATTTTGGATGGCTGGCCCTCTGCATACGGCTCATTACCATCTGGCATAATGTGTATTGATATAGCCTGTAATTGTCAACTCTTATTTGACATGCTGCCTTTAATAAATGTGACTTGCATGGCTAGAACCTCCAAATGGTTATACAGAAAACTGTAATTCAATAAAATATGTATACTTACGTAAAATACACACCCTTATATCCATAAAATAATTTTGTAGGTCTCTCTTTTCCTTTATTTCCTGTTCTTTGTGGGAATACTTGTATGTATTCCCAGGTTAGTACTGCATTACCAGTGTAATTTAGATACCTAAATATGTGAAGACAGGAATGAATCTTGAATGCAGCTTGTTTCCTCTTGCAGAACTTGCTTCAAATACATTTTGAAATATTTATTTTCTGTGCACTGTAAGACAGAATTAATATACCTGCTGTAATAGAATGGGTTCCCTGCCTGATGGTGGCTGTGTGTGTTCCTGTGCTGGGAATGGGAAGTAACTCTCATGGACCGAATGGCTCTGGTTTTGATGTTTCTCCTGATGAAGGTGGCTGAAATAAATGCATTTGTAAATCTCAGTGCTGAAAGTATTTATACCTCCTTAAAAGTAAATGGGCTTCTGGCCAATGGTAAGTTTTCAGATACAAGGACCAACGTATGCTGCCAAATCTAGGCATCTTTTGTTTATTATCTGAAAAGTTTCCTTTCCTTGCCTTTACTGTTCATTAATACATGAATAACTAAGAGATATCATTCTGGTAGTCAGATAGATTTTCCCCAACTGTAATCAATTTTAGTATTTGTGCAATGGGTGTTCATCAAGTGTTACCTTCAATTGCACCGTAGATGGAGAGTCCATTGTTGCTCTTTGTAAGGGATTTTGGAAAGTGCCTTCCCTTTTTTCTTTTTGGATTTCCTTAGGTTCAGGCTACTGGATCTTATTTTATGTTTGCTTGATAATCAGCATGTTCTCTTGAATTTGTTGTCTGTAGTGTACATACTTAACCTTTTTTAAAATGTCTGTGACCAAATCTACTGATCCAATATCAGCCTTCTCCGTGCATGAAATAGCATTTGTTCCTCACTTCATCTGTTAGCTTTGCTTTGATTGTTAGTATGACTCTTTTCAACATTTTTGTCCTTTCTCAAATTCTTCTTGACTGAAGTTTTCAAGTAATAGTTTTTACTGGTATCAGAAACTCAGGGTTGACAGAAACACTACTTTTGCTAATATTCTTCCCTTAAGTCATCTGTGGATCCTACTGCGCTCTGACCACAGTTGCATTCTGTATCTTAGCTGATTATCTTGGATGACCTGTTCCTTTACCCTCCTTCCACCCTTTTCCAAACTTTGGGTGCTTGTTTCTTGAAAGAGTCTCTAGTCCTGTATATATTTGGTGTGCGTTGAGATCTTTTGATCGACCTTTTTTTTTGCATTGCGTATTATAACTTGAGTAAAGCATATTGAACCAGCTCAGTTGACTTTGTATTGAGGACTATTCATTCTCTTTGCTGTTTATTAGCTGTGTTATTCCTTTTCTGTTGCCTTCTCTCCTGAGTGTAAGTTCTCTGGACCTGCTAACTGTAAAATCTTACCCACTGCTGCTGTTCATGAGCATTATTCGCTTGTGGGCTAAGAAATATAAACACCTGCTTGTGTAAATGCATTGCTTAAAATACAACAGGCTTTCTAAAGTGCCTTGCCTTTATGTGGTTTTGTTTCTGCCTAACCTTACATAATGGACCAATGCGGTTCTTAAAGTTGTTCTTAGGTTTGAGGTTTTTTTAGTATATCCTTTTTTAAACTGCCTTTGCTCAGTTCCCTGTCCATCTCTGTATTTTCTCATCCAGTCCTTTATCAATTTTCTTCCTTGCCTAGTTTCTCTGGTTCGTATTTGGTCCTATCAGTTTTTCAGTTTGTCTAAGCTATATAGGGAAGGACTTACAGCTGATTTGGCTTTGTCTAAATCACAGGTTTTTTGCTTTTTGTTTTGTTTTTAATCAGCTTAGTCTTTTTAATTGGGGATTTGTGGCTTTTTGGTCATATAGTGAAATATTCATAAGGAGTTTCTGAAAAGTATTCAAATTTTTCTTTTTAATTTATCTGACTTATTCAGCTTGTTTTATCATTGAAAATATTGCTCATGTATAATATATGCCTGTGAATATTATCTGTTGTATTTATAAAGAATGTTTGTGTATTGGTTTGGAGTATATTGTTTTCATATAACAAATGTATTGAACTCATGTTCACTTTCCCCTAATTTTTCTGATATGAGGTCTTTGTAGCAAATTGAATCTTTAATATAGAGAATTCAAGTTAAATGCAACATTTCTTGAGCCAGCAGAATTCCTTTTAGAAATTCAACCTTGTGTCAATACATTGCCAATACACCTACCTATTGCTGATATACATTATTGCATGAGCATACTGAACACTGAATATCTGCATCATTATGTACAAAATGAGAGAAGTAGATCCTTGAAGAAGTAAACAGCTCGTGCTATTACTTGATGAAGTACTTAATGTGGTCTACATAGCTGTTCATATAGTCTATAGCAGATACCAAATGGAATTTCAACTTGGCTTTTATTAGAAGTTTAAATCTTGATAATTGCCTTATAAAACCAAAATATTGCATTTGACAGCTTTACTTCATTTTGGAAATGTGAATCTTCCCATAAGGATAACCAGCGATTTTAAAATGTGATTATGATATGTGATTTTATAAATTCGACAATATGCTTATAAATTAGGAGCTCTACATTTTATTACTGATTTTTGGCATCAGTGTTCAAGTAATCCAAGAAATCTTTTTCCAGATAACTTACTAATTTTTTCTTTCTGTCTTCAGGTGAATGCTCATGTTTTTTCCTTTGGTTTGATCAGTTAGGTTAAGCTAGCCATCCTTCCTTTAGAAAATAAAAAAGCCATAAAACCTAAGCTGTAAAGCTATTTTTTTTAACAATACTTATGTAAGTACTAGCTCATGTCTCAAGTCTGTTTCTTCTCTAGCAGTGTAGGAAGGATCTCTGAGAACCGGAAAAGTATTTGATATCTCCCTTTTTAACAGTTTCTAGTGCTTATGAAATCTGAAATAAGATAAAAAGCTATTTAAGCTTCTCATATCCGGGTTTGTGGGGATTAAAAAACATACCTAGGCCTGCCACCACTCCTCACTGTTCTTTTAATACCTGTCTCTTGCAGAATGTCCTTTGTATTCTTCTTGCTAATAAAGTCCCAACATGACAAGATTGGTCTTTACGGCGAGTGTATCTAGATTCTTACCATGTCTGCCCAGCCCACCTGCTCCTCATTGTTCACACAGCTGCATTGTCACTGGTTTCTGGATCTTACAGTAGCTAGGTACCTCTTACTGAGCAGGTTTCCTCTTGGTATTCCCTTCTTTATTGGTCCCAGCCTGGGTGCCTGCCTCTGGGAACTGGAAAGCATCAGTTTGACTTAGTGATTCTGGTGGTATTTTCCTTCTGGCTTTTCAGATTAACACTTTTTCCTTTTAAACTGAGTTTGAGGTAGTGATCCTTACCAGGTCTTTGTCTAGATTCTCTCACCTGTTTCCCATAATTGATGCTTTTGTTTCTGAACTGGCATTATTAATCTTCTTTTAGGCTGTGTGACTTGAAAGGGGAATTGCTGTGATGAGGCCATCCAACCCAAGAAAAATGTGGTATAGGTTGTGATGACTGTTCTTTGGCCACTGATGCTGATTATAGGAATAAGCCAGACACAAGTTCACCAGTTAGGGCTTCGTTTTGCTGGGGATGATGGTGCAGATGTGGATTCTTGCAATCTGGTACAGGTAGCTGGCTCCCAGGCTCGAGGGCTCCTGGTGGTGGCCATGTTGGCACATTAGTGGCGCTAGTTGGAAACTGATACAAGTTGGTTCACTTGCATGTTGCATCTGGAGTACAAAGTGGGAATTGGTTGTTCTGTGATAGACCTAACAATGAAGCCAAGACCTGCAAAAACTCTTCTTTGTAATTCCTGCACTAAGGAAGGGAACAGGACCTTGACTTCAAGTCAGGCTTCTCTTTCTCCACTGCCAGCTACCTACAATTCTTAAGGAAACTGGCTTGCCAAGTTCAAGTGAATGTCTGCCCACCAGAAATCAGAAAACATTTTCAAATCCTATAATGGGCTGAGGGAAGATCTTACTAAGACAAAATTTGCAAAAGAACCTAAGCAATAATCAGTGGTGGGGGTGACAGTGAAAATGTAAGGTCTTTCCAAAAATAAAGAAAAATACATGAAGGAGTATTGGTAGAAATTTTGCTTCCAAAACTTTGTGATACTAGGAAGGGAAGGAGATGAAAGAGGTAGGGTATGTAGACAGTTTAGACGGGTTGTTAGGAACGCAATTAAACAGCATACTCAACAAACTTCATGGAACTGATGCCTTTAAACTTGATTTATCCCTCAGGTGGAAGACACTCCTACAGTAGTTTAGTGACCAGGATAGAAGGAACCATGGAAGTCTTGGTCTCTAACCTTATTAAAGGAAAGGAGTGGGTAGATGTTTTCTGCTGGAAAACAGACACATGAGCCATGGTACTGCAGTGAATATTTGGTGCTCTGCTCAAATCTGCTGCTTTACCCTGAAGATTTTTCCTGTTGGTGAAATCACGGCATCTGCCATACATGTTGACTGGCTTAAACACCTGCCTCCCTGCCATTTAATTTCTTATGAAAGAGACTATACACAGAAGATGGGAATGAGACTTTCCATCACTATGATGCTATTTGTTACTCACTAGGCTTTGTTCCTCTAATCATGGTTTATTAACCATGGCATTGACTTTGACAGGTGAATGGAAAAAAGAGCTGTAAAAATCACTGCCCTTCCTTGCTGTGTAACTAAGTGGGCTATCTTGGTGCAGCACCCCACTAGTACCCAGAGCATACAAGATCAACTTGAATGTAGTTTAAGCACTTTCTTGTCTTAATAGAATTTTTCTTTCTGTTCACTGTTCACAAAAAAATGTAAAATCAGATACCAAGTGCTGCCCAAATACATTGTCAGTGCCTGAGATAATTACTTTAATTCTTTAGTTAATGCTTTTTCATGTGTAATTTTCCATTAAAGAACTACTTCTTTTTATTTCAGATTCATAGGTGTGTGTATATATAGATTATTATAGTTGTCACTGAAATGGAATTGATGCTGGTATTTTTAAATTTTTTTTTTTAAATGCTGAATGTGAGGCTTTTCATCCAAATTAATCCTTTTTGTATTGAAGGGAAACTATTGAATTGACAATCACAAAGAAGATGTTCAAATCTTGGGTGTGTACTAGTAGTCACTTTAATACAAAGCTTCAATGATAAGAGTTCTTAAAGATTTATCTATCACTTTCATTGTCTTTGTTCATATTAGTTGCTTCAAAAATTTTCAAATATGGTTTTTAATGGCTAATTTAAGTCTTTGGCCCATTTCTGTGAAATATCATGCCTGAGAATGACATTTTTAATTATTAAATGTTTCTTTGCATAACCTGTCATCCCTTGAGAAGCCCAGTGTAGTTCTGATGGTTAGCTGATAATGAAAGGTAAACTGACTCAAGTTCTCTTGCTGTTACTGAGAACTTGAATTTCCATCACAAATACTGCTGAGGAGTATTTAAGCTGAAGTGCTCTTTTGTTCACAGCAATACAACTGTACTATTCAATATGTCTCTTTTATCATATGTTTTACAGCATCCTATTATTTCTTCCTGGAGTAGGACTTGAAATTAGGAACTGAAGTCACTTGTAAGAGCTCTTGAAGCAATGGTACTGGCTTCTTGAAGGCTGCTCAGAAGTTTATCAAAGTTCACCAAAACATACTTAAATGTCAGTGATCTGTGTGCTTTCATTGCAGGATGGGAGCAAAGGGAGGGAATAGAAATTGCACTTGTTTTACTTGTTGCAGGATCTAATTGTCCATACAACTAAATTTTTGTTTTCCTAGTATTTTCCTGCAAGCTGATGTTTCACAGTCCTAGTGTCAGTGTAGCTTCGATGGATGTTGCTGAAGAGCTTTTTAATTGCTCATAGTTAGTTTTTCCTTTGTGTTTCCAGGATGACATTTATAGCCTGAGGAGCTCATAATCTAAGGGATACTTTATAGCAAGCATTTAACAGAGGTTTAGGTTAGGAGCACTGGTACTGAAAGTGCAGGAACAAGGAGTCAGAAGCAAGTGTTAAAACCACAGCAGCCAGTTAGGTTGTGACCCGTCAAAACTTCTTAGTAAGGTGCCCCAGGTATTGTGCAAGCCTCTGTACCATTGTCTTTGGAACAACCATTTCTTCATGTAATTGTGCATGTGCTTGTGGGTTGATTTTTGTAAAGGGAGAAAGAATAGGTGGTTATGGCATGTGTGGAGATCAAAACAGTATCATTTCTTGAAATGTGATGCCTATAAGTGGAGTCTGGGGCATTTGGTGGTGTTTTGCAGGGAGTTCTTGCGTCAGAGGTGAAAGGCATGGAAGTGTGATAGCATTTGGTGAAAAAGCTTTCCTAGTACTTAGCCCACTTCCATTTAGGAACTTTGTGTGTTTAGAAATGTTGGCTGTTTTCTCAGTACTACCTTGTGCTGAGGTAAGTACACGTAATTCTTGTGGTAACCACTTCTTTGTTTTGTGACTGTGGGCTCTGGAGTGAAAACAGGATGGAAGCAGTCAGAGTTTATCATCCCTTTGCCCTGTTTCAAAGTCCAGTGTTGCTTAAACATTATTTTTTATGTTGGGATTGGCTGCTTTCAAATACGAAATTAGTTAATCACAGAATTGTACTCCAGATGGAGAAAGCTGTGTATAGTCCTTCTTCAGCCATTTAGCAGCAACTTCATAACAGCAGTGTTTATTTGTTGGATGCTGGTCTTTACAAAGTCATGTCAAGGATCCTCCTGTATCAGCGGCACTGTGGACTTGTGATTGTGCCTGGGTATTATAGAGATTATCACAAAAAGCATTACAAAATGTGTTGCCTGGGATTTCTGCAATAGCACTGATTCTTATATTTTTAGTCTGCTAGGGAGAGAGAGTGGAAGAGCAGTATGTAAGATCAGAATTAGGCTTAGATTATCTGCCTAATATGGCTCTTGTTAGCACAAATAATACAAATACCATTTGAAGAACAAACGGATTATAGAAAAAGAAATGAAAACATCCAGATCCTGAGCATTTGGAAAGCATGACACTGATGTATTTGTGTAACCTTTTCATGAAGAGCGATGCTGAAATCAAAGCGGGGATTTTGATTTCCTTCATTAAAAGCTTATTAAATGAAGAAAGAGGACAGTCGTTGTTTTGCTTCAATAGTTGGGGGTCACAGAGGCAGGCCTGGTCTCCTCAGGATATTAATGCCTGCTTTCAGCTGGGGGAAATGAGCCGTCGCCTGAGTTAGCTGCAGCTTTGTGTGCTCGTCACTAGGGATCCCCATATGTCCTGGGATCTGCGGCAGTCGGAAATGGCAGAGCTCGGCAGCAGGGAGCAGAGGGCTCTCATTGCTATTCATAACAGGTAGCTCGGCTCAATCTGCCCAGAGCAAGTCTGTTTAATGTTGATCAGCTGTCCATCTGATAAACTGAATTGATATGGACATTTCCTCCAAGGGCTGCCCTGACAATGACAGCAGGAGCATCGGGATGTCTTGTTAGTCTTTTTCTCTGAGCTTGAAAATTTATTAACCCTTTGTTAGAGCCGAGCCAAGCATGATTACAATAGTGCGACTGGGTTGTGTGAGTTTCTCCATCACCTCTGAAAAGCAGCCTCAACCTTCAGATTTCTTAACTACATGGAGAATGATTGTTTGTTTTTTGAATTGTTTTTCTTTGCATGGAGCCAACAATTTGTGAATTATAAAGGCAGCTTTTAAATCAGCTTAGTTTTTTTGTGCATGGCAAAATACATCAGGAACCTCTATTTATGCTCTCCCTCCAGCTCATCTGCCTTTTGTGTGCCTGCCCAGGCCGTGTGACTATCCCAGCTCTTCCTTCTTGCTAATTGGCAGTGACCACTGCCCTGAAACAGTTGCTGCTGGGGCTCTTTGCAGGTCACATATATTTGGGGCAGAAGGTTACTTTAGATTAATATGGTTTGGGACAGTTGGAACACATGTGCACTGTCCAGAGGAAACAGAATTAATTTGCTCAGCACTATGTTAGTACTGAGGCAGAATCTAACCTGAGCACGTACCAGCAGGTGTGTTTGTATGTGAAGGTATGGAGCAGTTTGGTTACTCAATGAATCAGTGCTTGGCCACTTCTGAATAAGTACAGAGAACATAACATGCCTTTGTACTATGTTGTAATTAATTAGAACTTTAAGGCCTTTAGTTATCTGTTTAGTTGAGGGCAGGGATTGCATTTTTGCTCATATATGAAGTCTCCATGGCATAAAGGGAACTGCTTGAGTCAGAAAAGATGTGAATGTGCTGAAGATTTTGTAAAAATGAGTCCTATGTGTTTCCAGTGCTAAAAGGATGCTCCAGTGCGTTGCTCTGTTTCCCCCTCACCTTATTCCTGCTCAGTTATTATGTATGTTCAACACCTCATTGTCGTTCTGAGCTAAGGTGGCATCTCCGGGCTCCTTGGAGGGACAGTCACTGTCGAGGTCTACGGTTGAATTGTGGGAGGAGGCGAGGAGAGGGCTGGGCTAATGACTCTTTTCATGCCTTTTCCAAAATGTTAAAATAGAGAGCAAGCCTCTGTGGAATAACCTCTATGGCGAGGCTCGCACAGGGATTTGTAACCCCCAAACCCAGAATGCAGCACACTGTGTTGTGAACCTATCCAATAAAACTGGCCTCTTTGCTAGACAGTCCCCTTTGCTGCTTCTGACTAAAACAACCAGTGAAATACCGTTAGTACACAGTTCTAAAATGTTCAGCTGTTTTTCCTCTCCTTCCCCTACCCCTACCCTTCCCCTTTGGTAGTATTGAGCTGCAAGGTATCCTGTTATTAATTTAACTCTAATTTGAGCGGTCGTTGACTGCAGCATTCTTAGGGTGTTTGGATTGGCTTGCTCAGGACTCCCCTGCTGATATGTCCTTTGTTTCTTTCCATCAGTACTTTCTGCTGGCATTTTCTTCATGTCAATGTCCCCCAAGCTTCTGGTAGACGAAACAAAAAAAGAAAGCACCATGAGGACTATATTGATTATTTTGCTTTATTTTGTGAAAGAATTCAAACAAAGGGCAGCATTCCCCGAAGTGGAACCTGTGGTACCTGCGGCTTGCCTGGAAATACTTAGTGACAGTTCTCTGTGTTTAACACCTCCTGGTTGTGGCTTCTAGAAGTACACAGAAGAGCTACATGATAATTAATAAAGTACCTGTTTAGTACATGTGGTTGGTTGTTTATTTTCACTAAGAATCTCTGTTCTTCATAGCCTCAAACATAATTGTGCTTTTTCTTTCAGTCAAAGAAGTTTGGCTGAGATTACGGAGCTGATCCATACTGCCTTCCTGGTGCATCGTGGCATAGTAAACATTGGTGAGCTCAAGTCCTGTGATGGCCCACTGAAGGATATGCAGTTTGGGAATAAAATGGCTGTTTTGAGTGGAGATTTTCTTCTAGCAAATGCTTGCGCAAGCCTTGCACAGTTGCAGAATACCAAGGTAAAAAGAAAAAATTCCTCTACTGCCAATGGAAGTAAATATTAGCAAGTCTTTTGAAAGAGAGGCCCTCTAAAAAAATCAGCAGTTACGTATGTATATGTGGAGCATCATTTAAAAATTGTCATACTTAATGTTATAGCTGTAAATTTGACAGGCTGCTGCTGCTGTGAATGTGTTTACCACTGTCATAGAATTACTGTGATGCAGTCTTTAGTATAGATTCTGAAGCACTGTAGTAATGGATGGGTGGTTAATTTGGTGAATTTAGGGTATATGCAGTGGCATCTTCATGACATGTCAGATTATAACACCTCTGGCAAACGGCCAGCTGAAGACATGTTTGGTCTTTTATTTTCTTTTACTTTGTGCTTTGTGAAAGGTTTGCTGTCTTAGATAATTTGGGGGGCAAAAGGCTTTACTCCTTTGTCTCAGGTGACTTTTGCTCTTAATAAAGTTACTTTGTTAGGGATTTGGATGCCCCTGAAAATTGGATTGCCCTACTAATGTGGATGTACTGGCTTCTAAAGGACAGCTGCAATCCAACTGCTCAACCAAACTGTTTGAAACTTTACAGGGAGATGTTTTTAATGAGAAACAAGTTGTATATATGTATTACCTTAGAAAGTGAGACTGATGGAGATGTTAAGAGATAATGTCTCTAGACAGTTCTTCTTTTCACCCAATAGGATCAGCTACACAAAATCATTCTTGACCTGCATTTATCTAGCTTGTTCTTAAAACCTCCCGTGAAGGAGAGAGGTTCCTGGGCATTCCTATGCCAGCCTAGTGTAACACCTAACTGTATGGTGAAAAGCTAAGTGTTCCATTCCAATGGAAACAGGAAACAGTACTTTTTTGCAGAGGTGCTTTTCATACATTTGAAGATTGCTGCCATGTTGTAGTGTAAAATAAATGTTTGTCCTGTGCAATTGTCAATAATCAGCATAGTTGCAATTGTGAGCCTAAGGAGTCTATTTTTAGATCCTTATGCTAAATCTCCTTGTGGTAGTTGAGTATTTCTGTACTCCTTTGATCATGAGTATGACAGTTTCTCTCAGAAGTGGTGTCATTTTCTAACACAGAGCTGAGATTCAAGAGGAGAGACAGAAAATTAGATGTCAATCTACTGGAATAGTGGGTTAAGCCATTATGGAGCTAGCTTGTAGTAAGTATTAGAAAAAAAATTAAATAGTGCATACCACAATCAAAATGGGGTGTAACTGATTTTAGTAATTATCATTGATTTGTATCAGTTCATTTTTTTAAAATACCTTGTAAGTTTCTCAGCACAGACCAAAGGATTTAGCCCTACATCAATTTTCTCTTTCAACATAAGAGGAAACTTTTCTAAAACGTAGCAACTATTACTTTGCATTTAGTACATCATTAAGTATTGCAGCAGGAATGTATAATCCCTGAAGACTTGCCAGGAGACAAGCCTACAGTGAAATGAAGCACAAGTGCAAAGAAATACTTTTTTTTTTTTAAAGCAATCATTATACTGCATGTTGGAAAATTCTGCCAAAACATTTTAGCACTTTTTTTCATTTTTCTGACATCTAAATACTTTCATAGCTTCTACATACGATAAGTGGGATGCCATTATGGAAACTGATTGACTTAGTAAATTATTCTTTTTCATACGTCTAACCCTACTAGCAAAGTTAGAAAAATTGAAGTACAAGCTATAGAAATCTCTTGACAGGTGCAATGATTTAAACATACTGTATTTATTCTTTTGTAAATGATGAATTTTCAAATCTGGCATCTGTTTTTTAGCAGTGTGAAATAACTGTGACTTTTTTCCTTCATAATGTTTTGTGTTCTTTGATGTAAAAAGTAAAAATCACAGTACTGCTTTTTTTGCTGGCATTTAGCAAATTGGCTAATGAAATGAGCAGCATTTTACTGTGCATGGCACTGACCATGGTAGCTGTAACCTCTGCAGACATGCGTAGCTGTAACCTCCGCAGACATGCATAGCTGTTGTATAGACCAGAATTTAAATTAAAGGGGGTTTTAGCATAACTGAACTCACTGCTACCAAGATAATTTTATTGTGCTGGTAAATTCTTGTCTGAGCTTGTGCAGGATGCATTTATCTCTGTGCTTCTCTCGGGGCTGACAATTAGACATGAAATTCTGTAGTCATAATGAAATGCAGAGCTATTTTATAATTGCCAAGGGTAAAATTAGCGAAGTCAATTATTTTCCCTTAGGCTTTTCCCTGTAGATATTAAAAGGCTGCAAGGTAATTGCCTTAGGTAACACTTTGATTTTTAAATAACATTAAATATAGGAATTGTTGTTGTTAATTCGTAGTAATTTTCCTCTTCTTGCTACTGTTGTAGAATATAACTGTAATGATGTTAACAAGAATCAAGGCTCAGGATTTGCTTTTTTGGGATTTTCTTTTAAACTAGTGCTCATATCTCTCATAAGTTTGCTAAAGTTATGCCAAAGAAGGTTTTGGGGTGGTGTTTTGGGTTTCATAGTTTTTGGTCTCTGAGGTACAAGGACTCTAGATTTCTTGAAATGTCAGTTAGAAAGCCTTCTGTAAGATAAACTCTGCTGTTGTGCTATTACAAAATCATCTCAAATTTTGTTTTTTGAACATATAACAATTCAGAAGAAAGCACTCTCATTTTCTACTTTGTGAAATCATGATACATTAATTATGGATGCAAAGTTGGTATCAACTGAGGCTTTAAGTATTGAAGGGCAGATGCATGTGTATGCTTCATTTTTGTAATCATGGCAAAGTTCTACATCTTTTCAGTTAATAAAAACTGTTGAAAATGAGTACTATTTTCTTCAAAAACCTGTACAGTACGAAGTGTTAGATTGATCAGATCACATGTATTTACAATTCTTTGTACATTCATGTTAACTTTTTGATCACCTTATATAAACTAACCTTTTGGATGGTGGCTCTTCTTGGCCTGCTGATTGCAGTGATAAATTATGTTGTTGATTGAAAATTATATGGATAAAACCTTACTTAAGAACTGCATGCTGTAGCAGATTGTTTATTGCTAATCCATGGATTTTAGAACAGAATTGAGCCCAAAGATGAATTGGTTTGGGATCTTTTAGCTGTTGTTATATCAGCAGTGGAATGGCGAACCTTTGGCAAGGAAGGGCATGTTTGTGTTTTGCTACTTAACTAACAGTGCCATAATGTGTGGAAATGTGCTGACTTATTGGATTGGGGTGTGTTTATATGGGATGACAGGGTTATTTTGCTAGGTTTTCTCATTTTGAGGTTGCAGTGCTCTGATACTAGGATCATGATAAGATATATCTAAGATATATGTGGAAGTCATTGTAAACATGTAGGTGTGGGAGTGATAGAAAAGTAAATTATGTTTGCCTAACAAAATAGGGTACCTCCCAGCTATCTTGTGGGATATGTGACCATAAGCAGTTTTAAATAAATGTGCTAATAAATTATTAAGAACTGTAAAATGATCTGTTTAATGGGTAGTTCTTTGTTGCCATCTGAAGACAGTATATCTTTAACATTTGTTATCTTGCTTTGCCTAGCTAAGAATGTGGAGATGAAACTGCTAAAAGCAAATCTTTTGAATGAAAGTCCTCCTTTGACTCTGGTAGCAAAAAGTGTTAGTTTTGTCTTTGATTTCTGCTTAAGTAACCTGCACTTCCTATAATATTTTTAGGCCGGCATTGAGATGCAAACATAGCAAAAGTAACAAACATTAATTGGCATTTTTGTCACCTGGCAGCTGAATGTGGAGTATGGGCATTTTACCACAAGTGATGTGTGGATACTGACCTCGATATTATCAAATAATGTACTTTTTCAGGGTTTATAACAGAGAGAAGAAGTTGGAAGAAATCTGTCACAGCATTAAAGCTGGTGCTTCCTTGAGCATCTGAATCACCAGTTGTCTTACAAAACTATAGAGGGGATGCTTAAAAAACGTAATTAAAACCAGTTTTGATGCTCTTACACTCTAAAGAGAGTGATGCATAGAACTTCAGAAGGCTGAAGTGGTGCATTTTAGTGCAATGCCTAGAAAATTGTAAAATAATCTGCAAATGCATTTCTTGCAGCTCCATAAACTGGTAAGAAGGCACCCCTTTATATTTAAAGAAAGAAAACCCACAAACCAGCCAAACAACCAAAACAAAACCACCAAAACCCAACTTATACAAAACAGGAAATGAACCTCCCCAAAAGAAGAAAAAGCCTATCCCAAAAACCTGAAGTACATGTAATGGGCGTGTTACGATAGTGTTCTCTGTAGTTCTTACTGAAATCTTAAGAACTGACTCAATTTTTCACAGTATAATTCAGTCAGTTCTTCTTGAAATGATTAAACTCATCACAGAAACACTTCAAAATCTACAGGCTGAAAGCTTGGAATTGAATTTAGGAATCTTGTCTGTCAATGCAGAGTTCTGCCAGAAGACCACATTGTAGAGCATTATTTTATTAAGCGTTTTTTGTTCATAAATAAACAGTAGCACAGATGTAGTACTTACATAGTGGATCCATTTCCTTATGTTAAGTTTCTACATTCCTAAAGGCGTGTGTTGTTTATCAAATAAGCCTTGTGTTTACATAAACATCCGTAAGTTACTCATTTAAGTCTTCCTATGTCTTCCTGTTGCAACAACCTGAAGGTGCACTGCACTTCCTATAAGAACTGTTTATCTTGAACTATGGTTTCTACATCTGTAGCATCAGTTGTGGTCCTAGAGGACAGCTCAGATTGGAACTTAAGCAGCTTGGTTCCCTGGTGTCCAGTGAAGGATACAGAGAATATCCTCTTTTCTGAAATGATGCCAGTTGCTCTTTTGATGTAGACTGACAGTTTTGAGAATTGACAAACAAGTCAGCTAGAATCTACAATTTTGATTTTTACATGTCATTTAACAAAGGTGGTACTTGTATGAGACTTTTTCTTTCCCTGAATGATGTCAAGAGAAGAACATAAACTTGTGAAAAAAACCCATCACGAATCTGCCAAGAAATACCCTTTTTTAATGGAAACTAAATGTTAATAGTTGCCAGTGTAAAAGCAACCATTAGCAGCTATTGACTTGTAATAGATTCAAATTACCATCCCTCAGAACAGTGCTTTTCATTTTGTTTGAGGTAAGTAGAAGGTCCTTCTTCATAAATGTACTTGAGATAAGTTATTTTCAGACCAATGGAAGTTATTTTGGAAGAGAGATTCTTCTTTATTTTCTCTGGTGGAAGATTTGAACCATAAATATCTGCTAAGTATATTTACAGTGTATATTTTTATTATATTTTACATAAAATAAACAAAGACCTTTATAATCTGAATTTTCCTACTGGGATTCAGTAGCTGTATTGATCAGAGAAGGCAGGATGAAAAAAACAGGGAGAAACGCTGAGAACCAGAAGTAATGTGTTTGCTCCCAGTACAGTGTTCATATAGAAAACTGAAGCGGTGATAAAACCATTTTCGAATCCTTTATATATTTTTAATTGTTTTTAACTCTTCGCCTTTGCTCACATATTGACTTTCTTTTTCTTCCCTACTACAAGCTGCTGTTAGAGCTGAGTATCTCTAAAATGATCAGCTTACAGAGCAGCTAGGTGACAGGAATTTGGTAAGAAGAAGAGATCAGATTAGATCAAATTAGATTAAGGGAAAGTTTATAAAGTTTGATAATGATGTTTTTTTCTTGAGGGGCAAAAAAAGAAGAAAAACAACCTTCAATTTTTTTTTGTAGAGAGCTGAATAAAGAGCTTTTCTGAAGCACTTTATCATGTCTGTCTTGCTGTACCTTCCCCTGAGGCACTGTTTGATGATGATGTACTGAACAAGATAGGGAGTAAGATAGTATCTATATTATTGAGTATTTTTGTTTTAATTTAGTATTTTAGAGTGCCACAGGGGTGTGTCTCAAAACCAGACACTACTGAAAAATATAGGTAAGTTTAAAGAGCTCTGAACTGATTTATGGAAAAGTATGCTTAAGAAGCATACTGGGATACTGGGAGGGAAGAAAACCAAGGAAGAAGTCTAATGTCTTTGAACTTTTAAACTAATGTTAGATGACACAGGGCAACATGATTGAATTATTGCAAAATAAAGTTCTTCTTTAGGCAACCCTAAATAAGCAGTTCTGTATCTTAAAATATTGAGATACATACTGAATATTGTTATTCAGTATATTGTTAGCATACCTTTTATTGGAGAATGCAAACACACTCTTTAAGTACTGAGAAAGACATAATAATTGATAATTATGTATGAATCATAATGAAGAAAAGTGTTATTTGTTTTAATTATTATATTTAGATGGCACCGAAATGTACTAATTTACATGCCTTTGGAGAGGTAAATTTAGATTTCATTTACTGTAAAGTAAAACATAAAAGAGATTGTAATTGAAACAAACTTTATGTTCATTTAATGGACATGTATCGCTTTTTCTTCCCAATGTCCTCAAACACTGGATTTTTAATAAGATTCTTTAATAAATATTTTATTGACAATCATGTGAAATTTCTTTGGTAGAAAAAAGGCTATTTTTGTAATAGTTGATAAAAGTATTGAAGCATTAGGGTAAAAAAAAATCTTGCATGTTAGAGATAAAAGGTTAAAATCTATTGGAATCAGTACCTGATAATCAAATTTGTCCCACACTACTGCTGTACAACTTTTGTCTAGCATTTCTGCTATCATTAGAGGCAGCAGCTTTTACGATACTGATGATGATGATGATGATAAAACTGTAGAATGATGCTAGTGAGTCTCCCAATTACTGCATTGTACTCTTCCCATTGTCTCTTCTGATGCTTGTGTCTGTGGAACAGTTTCTTAGGAAGTGCATCTTTTGCCATTGTTCTCAAGAAGTAGCCCCTAAAATAACACCTGAGCAAATGAAGCATTCAGTTTTCTGAATATTTCACAGGGTTTTTTTCTATTTCACTTTTGCTATGTATAGCCAGTAATATAATTGAGTATTTGTAAAATTTCATTACCTTAATGGCTGTGGTTATAAGTTTGAAAAGTAATCTTTTAGAGAAGTTAAACTAGAGGATTAAGTGACCCAGCTTATTAACTTATTAATTTAATAAAATTCTAAAGATAAGGCTTCATCTGTAATTGTGATAATGTTAGAAACAGTCTCCTTTTAGATCAGTAAGAGTCCTGTTGCATTGCAATGAATATCAGTTTTGAGATTAAAACTGCTTAACTTTGCCTTAATTCCTAATCAGTGCATTCCTCAAATCGGTTTATCCTTTACCTTAGTGGCCTTTTGCACCTGTACTGGTTTTTAAAGCTAATGCTTATGTTAAGCTTTCCCAAAGTTAGACTCTGCTGGGGTTAGTGTATGTCTGTATGGAAAGAGTATAATTTTTGGTGATTCTTGGCCATGGCACTACTGGAAAATTTTATGTTTAGATTTCAGTCTGTTTTCTGTCCTCCCACTTCTGCATGAAAAAATACTTCTAAAAAAAAAAAAAGAGTGATTTCTGCCACTTCCCTCATGGATGTCTGTGGCTTACAAACAGTACCTTGTAGCAGAATGATTGCTGCAGAACATGGAACGACTGGAACTGAGACTGATAGCAGAATATGTCGTCATAGGTATCATTGTATCATCAAGTCTAGATTAGAGTCTTTCCCAAAAATACACTGCAAGAATATTTTTAAAGCATTGAGGCATGGTGCTGTCAAGAAAAGAATTGTGAGTGTTTGAGGTTCTGTCTCAATGTCATGTTGACCAAGCAACTAACAGCCTGAGGAGAAAGTTTTCCATTCAGTTCTGATGAATTTTCAGTGGCCTACCAAAGATCTTTACACCAGTTTGCACAAAGTCCATGCAATATTCTTGTCTCTGAATCATCTCACATCTGAATTTGCCTTCCTCATAGTAGCAATCAGACACATCTTTCTGCTTCTCTGGTCTGCCCAGCAGACCAAAGTCAATGTTTACTGCTTGAGTTCTTGAACCAAATACCTGTCATTAAACTAGGTAAATATTGTCTTTCTTGGAGGTAAACTGCACAGCTGTTTCTAACACCTGGTTAGTAGTTCTTTTTCTTATGGAACTGCTGTTTGCCTTGTAATTAACAGAATGGTCTGGGAAATACTGATATGCTATCTATGTGAAACAGAGGGCTTTTCAGAGATGACTGAGCATCAATGAAGAAGATAAAAACTAAAGAAACTGAAGAGAGGCTGAATCTGATGAAAGTCAAAGGTCATTCAGCATCTCAAGACAATCACTATACCTGGCAAATGAGTTCTGGGTAATTGGGGTCTGTTCCTCTTATGTTTGCTCCCTTAATATACAGCACCAAATTGGCAGTTGTCTGGTGGTGAACACAAGTACTTCAGGAGTCAAAAATATTTACAGGCTTTGAGATATATATGTGCATGTTACATACGTGTATGTGTGTGTGTGTGTATATATATATAAAAAAATAAATCTAATGGAATATTAAAGCCAAGTTTTGGAAGAAAGGTTTTTTCTCTTTTTTTAGTCAAAACCCCTCACTTTTCAGAGAAATTGTCTTTGAAAGATTTAAGACAAACATTTAAAAGTGTCTGTATTTAATATTTCTGTGACAGTTAACAAGAATATGTATCCAAGATCAATGCCAGAATATGTAGCAAATAGATATTCAAAAGAAAACAAAATTATTCTAAGAAATTGAAGCAATGAAAACTTTTGGGTATATGATGTTTTATTCTGCATGAGATGCATATTGTGGGAAAGGACTCTCAAGAGCCAGCAGTACTGCCACTTCACCACTAAATTAGAATAGGTATTGGCACTGCCTGCTTTTCTTAAATAGAGATATTTGTTACAGCTTTTTCTTTCACAGCCATGAATAATCATCATGGAGGAATTTGCTGCTAAATAGCTTTGGCCCTTACCTAAATTATAATATGAAAATGAATTTTCACAGAACAGGTACATGAAATGAGAGTACTGGTGAAATCTCTTCAACAAAAGCACTGGAGGAGCTTATATAGGGAAGTGGTGGAGTCACCATCCATGGAGGTCTTTAAAAGATATGTAAATGTGACAGGACATGGTTTAGCACTGGACTTGACAGTCCTGGGTTTAGTTTGGACTTGATGATCTTAAAGGTCTTTTCTAACCTAATGATTCTGTGATTCTAAGGTGATGTCCTCCAGAAGTGATATTTGCAATGTCAACTTCATTCTCTTTATAGCTGAAGGAGTGGAAGAACACAAGTTCCATTTTCAAGGCTTTATTTGAAGTCTGTTTCTCAAACATAGTAAGATTCCTGTTGAGAGTGCATAGTAGGATAAAAAGCAATCAGATCTACATTGGGTGAAATGCTATCCTAGTATTATCTGAAACTACTTTTTTTTTTTTTTTTTTTTTTTGAGTGCATATTTAACATATATTAACTTTCATCTTTGGATATGTGGGGTATTCTAGAGGTGCATTTTCATGACAAGGCAGTTAATATACAGTTTTGCAGGACTGGAGGTTATGGTAGCTGGTATATAGTCAGCCTATATATATATACACACACACATACATACATATATACACACATACATACATATATACACCTGGAGTGTGGCTTGAACAGGCAATACACTTTTAAAAAGTGAAAATACATTTTTGTGATGATTTGGTTGCAATTCAAAGCTGTTAGCAATGGCGATAAGAGTCTAAGATTAGTCTGGATGGCCTCTCTTAGTCTCCCAAGAACATAACTATTTATAATAGAGAAATCTGTTCCTAGTACAATCAGTAAACTTAACTCTTACCTGAGAGAGTATTTGTCACCAGCTCTGTAGCCTTGATTGTGTTATTTCAGAGATGAGAAAAGTTGTTGTTGGTGCTGCAGATGTAAATATGTAAAATCAACTGTGGTCTTCCTCCAGCAGCTGCTGGTGTCACAGATTGACAGGGAACTCTGGGGATCATGTAGTCCAAACCCCCTGCTCAAGCAGGGTCAGCTAGAGATAGTTGCCCAGAACTACGTCCAGACAGATTTTAAATATCACCAAAAATGGAGACTTGGCAACCCCTTTGGGCAACCTGATCCATTGTTGGATGGCCTCACAGTAGAATGTTTTCCTGTATCCAGATTGCATTTCATGTTTTCGTTTGTGCCTGTTGCCTCATCCTGTCAATGAGCACTGCTGAGGAGAATTTGGCTCCCTCACCTCCCGTCAGGTGTTTATACCCACTGTACTGTAGAAGAGGCTAAAGTAGATATGCTTTGTAAATAGAGCAATAGATTATATATCTTCCCCTCTCTTTTCACTGCTGTAAAGCTTGTCTTTAAAGTGAACCTTTCCATGGTAAATTTTTTAGTAGAAGTGCCTTTACATCTGGAGTGGTTTTAGTGTAATAATGTGGTAAAATGCTTAAGGTTTTAGCAGTCATGTAAATGAGTTAATTGTATTTTTAATCAAAATGCTGATGTATTTGACTTCTTGTTGGCTAACAAGAATATTGAATTTCTGGGTGAACTGTAACTGCTTGTTAATATTAGTGTTTTGAAATTCAACAGCATTTCACTTGGAGCCTAGAATCTGCTACCCCTGGTAAAGCGGGTTGTTGATTTGTTTGTTTAACAAACATCTGCAGCTTCATTAAGTTGATTTCATCTGTCAGATGCTAAACGATCTTACTTCTGATTCACCTTTGTTCAGGTACAGACTGTTCAAAATAGTTAATGCTACTTGCAGGTACAATTTGTGTTACGCACTTTAATCCTCAATTCATTTGTGAGCATAGCCCAGTTTAATGGTTGTCTGCCAGCAGCATGACTGGGAACAGTGTTTTATAGCCATGCTCTCCTGTCTCACTTATGGATGGGGAGGTGTTTCTATCTACAGAGCCCTGTAGTCACGATACCTTCTTTGTTCACTGTTGAAATGACCCATCCAAAAGGGTCCAGCTGAAGTACTCGGGTATTTCTCTATCCTGGGTCACTCAGTTGTTGAGTACTTTAGTGCGAGGATATGCTGCCATGGATCTGCAGTGGTAATAAGAAACTGTGAAAGGTATCACATGGAGGTAGACAAGGAAAGCAATATTTCATCTGTTGGTTATGTTGTCATTAAGGAAAATGAGTGAATAATGCTCTAAAAGTCTTTACCCTGATTAAATACAGTTCTGTAGATAGTGCTGCATCAGCATAAAAAGGGCAACCTAACTGGTGAAAATCCCTTAGGCAGACTGACCTTAAGGTAGATATTCAACAATATTAGCAGTTTTCAAATTGACAGCTGCTGATTATTTTTTATGTCTTAGAAGCACCTTTTTAACAAGTAGTGGGGTTGGGTGATGTGTTTACACTATATTGTTATATTGTATTTTGCTACTAATTCATCATTAACAGAATTAAGAAAACCATAACTGTGTTTTCCAAGACCACCTAAAGCATTCTAGAAAGCAAATTGCTGTCCTTTCTGTGTGTATCAACTAAGAGAGAGCCAGCTTCAAAAAACAGTAAAGCTCAAGATGATTTCAAATAATAAATCCAATAGGATTTGATAAACATTAGATTAAAAAAAACATTCTGTAGGCTGGCACACTTGGTTACCTGTATGACTAATGATGTTTGAGGAGATTACCAGGAAAGAAAATTGAATTTCACTGTTCTTGGAACTCCTTGCAGTTTTCGCTCCTTTTTTTTTTTGTGTTGGTTTTTTTTTTAGGCGTTCTTGAGCAATCAAAATCCAATATCAGCGCTTTGCTAAGTTTTGTCTTTAGCTTCCTAGTGTTGCAATGTTGCATGCAGTAGAGTATTTAAGGGCTTTCTGTGGAATTTTTAAGTGTTGAAGTATTTCCCAAATTAGTGCTTTTTTGGGGAAGGAAGTCAAATGCAAGCTGAAGGAATTTTTATCTGTGTATTTAATGGTTCCTGACCATCTAATTTTCTTCTTTATTTGTGTGGAGAAGTCCTGCTACATTTTTAAATCTACACATCAGCAGCAAGGATTGCGGTCTGTCATAGCAGATGTGTGAGGAAAGGATATTGTTTTAACATAAGGATGGAAGGAATTACTTGTGGCCCTTCTCAGAAGGAATTTGGCAAAGCTAAGGAAGTTTGTCAAAGAGAAATTGTGAGGGTTGAAGAACAAAGATATACCCATTGCTGTGTTCTTCCTGGTGCTGTTTCCTTGTCTTCCCACAAGAGCTTCATCCTTGCTGTGATGTTCCCCTTGAAAATATCCAATAGAGTCTGGAGAGACATGATATTACTACTCTGAAACAGAGTGGTCTGTGTAATCAATTCCATTTCAGCTGCTGAATTTAAAATAAAATGACCATTCTTTGAGTGGAGCTCAGATTCATTCCTTTTTGTAAACTAGAAGGAAAACCAGGAGAAAACCATAAGCAGTGTTATGTTGCAGTAAACTTGAAACAAAGTATTTTGAAGATAAGTGAAGGGAGCCAAGTGCTTGAATTGCTAAACTGATGGCACCAATGTCATCTTTTCATCCAGGTTGTCTAAAAACCCTGGGAAGGATGAGTGGGGCTCGGAATCCATTCTTTTTTACTGTGCTTGATGGAGTGTGAATAGTATTTTTTAACTCTGAAGAAAGTATTCTACTGAAATGTCTTATATTCTGTGATTTCCCTGCATTCCTTCCAGCATAGAGTATCACTTCCATTAAAATACACCTCTTTTTCTATAGACAGAGTTGAATGTCCCAGGACAGTCAACTGCAGTCATGAACTGGGCTGCTGTACCTGCAACAGTGAACATGTGGCCCTATTCTGTAACACCATGTATGGTGCTTTGGGAATTCTGAACTCTGAATTATCTTACAGATATGTCCTCAGTAAACTACATGGAGTTCTGATTTCAGGAAAAGGAAGGAAGACAATCATTAAGTGATTGGTTGGATGTCCTGAGTAATTTTCTGAACTAAATGAATTACCAACATTTTTATTATTTCTTCAAGTAATATATAGAAATTTTAAGCTTGAGCAATTAGACTCAAAGTAAACTTAAAGAGCCTTGAAGGGGTTAAAGCTGTGGCTTTTTGACAAACACGTTACTACACCAGAAAAGGGTAAATTAAGTTTCAACAAATTTCTGATTTTTAACCCTACAGAACTCTTCTGGAACTGAAACACAGCACAGTCTTTTGGACTATTTCATATTTGAATGAATTGGAGAGGTCAGAGCATGTGTTCTACCTTGCTGTGGAATGAGCAATCAAATGGCTGTGTCCAGAATTTACATCATGTTTTACACTTAGCCTGCCTAGATAGTAGGAGAGATTTTAGCTTTAACAATCTATCTCTTTTCCCTGTATTCATACTAAACTGATGGACTTTGTGTTGACTTTTAAGAAGCAGAAGAGATCACTTCCCTACAAAAAATGTTGAAGGAATACCTCCTTGGGAAAAAAAAACAACCCACACTAGCAGAACTGTCACAAAATGTGTTTAAAGGGTGTGAAATCACTTGCATGTGCATTTGTTAGCCCCTGGGCCATACCCAGTCGTGGGGTCACTGGAGGAGCAGAAGACAGCACTTTGGAAGATGCTGATGCAGAGTGGAAAATGAAAAATAGAGTGGAAGTTTATTTTCTCTCAATGTGAGGTTGCTTCTGCTCATCTTGAGTACCTGTGAGGAACCAGGCTTCTGAAAACCATGTTGAGGAGTGGAAAATAATGGGAAGAGAGGTTATGAATAGGCTGCCTTTGGTCTCTTTTGAGTTGCTGTTTTCAAGCACTAATTCTGGCAATCCTTTCTTCTCTTTCCTCGTCTCTGAACTTTTTTTAAATGGAGCTCAACTGTCAAATTAAAAGAGAAGCAGTTGAGAGCACTTCATTTTTCATCTAACTTTCTTACTCCTCAGACTTGCATCTCAAAAATGTCAGCACTGGTCAGAAAGGCAGTGATGAGAATGAAGACAGCTTGGATACTGTTTTCTGCTCTTACACTGGCATACTGCATGATTTTCTGGAAAATCAGTTCACTGTTGCCATTTTCCCCTTATATAAAATGGTAGGGAATAAATTTAACAGGGGATGTTGATTACTTTCAGATTTTTTGATGGAAAGTGCTACATAAGAGCTAGACAGTGTATCATTCCATGAATACTACTGAATCTGTAATAATTTTTCTTCCTCTGTCATTTTGGGATGCAGAAGAAAATTGCCTGGTTTCCTCGTTTCTCATTTCTTTCCCCAGCTCTCAGGACCCCCGGCCACTGACGTTAAGCAGGAGATGCTTTTTGTAGATCAGATTAAGGATTGGTGAGGTAACAGAGCCTCATACAAGTATCTAACTGTGTTCTTGAAACTGGAATTTCATTCCTCTTAGTGATCTGTATGGCCTTATATTTACCTTAAAAGTATTCTTTATATATATTTGGAGAGAAAGGAGGTAATATTAATACTAAATTCTCACTAACATATAGTGTTCAATATGTCACTGGTATTTAATATAATAAGGATTCTTCTAAACAGTTGATGTGTAATTCTCCTAAGATGTTTTATAAACTCTAAGAGGAAGAGGTACAATTGTTCACAAATGTTTCACCAAGCTTGCTTTAAGTCAGTTAAAATTGCCTTTGAGGGTAGACTTGCACTAAAATGAGGGAGGAGAGATAGAAAAAGAAACCCCAAAACAGGGTCCTGCTCAGTCTAGAGTTTCAGGCAAGAGAGGAAAAGGTTTAGTTATCCAGAGCCAGCTGCATTGTTAAAAGTTCATACTATCACTTTGACATTTAGAGTAGGACTCTGTGTCTTTGTAAATTCCTCTTCGTATTACCAGTGTAGGTCTCTTAGCTCAGACCATTTCACAAACCATAACATTTTTGAGTGAGTGATTGATCTGTATTATGTGTCCTAGCCATCAGAAGAATCTTGGGATGTTGCTTGTATAAACTGTAATACAATCTGATCCTGGGCATTTAGTTACAGACTTTCATAGACCTATTGGCGATACTCAGTCCTCCTGGATTTGGGAATAAGGCTTATCTGATACCTTAAAAAACAGGGGGGGCAGGGGGTGAGTGTTGTTGTTCAAAAAAAAAAAAAAAAGCGCCCCTCATTTTCTCTGATCCCCACTTAAATAACTCAACACATCTGGTAACACTGTAGGATCATTGTCCTTTCAGTTCCTTCAAAGCTCATATTGCTACAATATTTCTTTGGTGTCTAGTTTCCTAAAGGGCAATGTGAATTTTTTTTTTCAGGCTGTTTTTGTAGGTCTTGCAAATTAACCCATATGCATTGCAAGAAAAAACATGACTTTTAATCAGCACCATTTCTAAAGTTAGCGCTTGCTGTGTGTATATGAATATGTATATGAACCAGTGTTTAAAAAAAAGAAAACACAACCTTTCTGCTAGTATTCAAAACTAGCATACAAATGTGTTTTTATTATCAAATAAAGCGTGCCTAAATGTTAGAATATCTTTCTGTTAGGGCTTTTATCATTTGACTTCTTGTCTTCAGTTACAAGAATGATAAAAATTGAAACTAAATCTTTTAATTCAGCAAGAACTACATTGAATTTTAGGAAGCAAAAAGAGGAATCAGATATAGACTCATATGCATAAGAAATTACACATTCAAGAAATTAAAACTTTGTGAGCAACCAAAGAGGTAGCCTTAAGGTGTGCTTATTTGAAATGCCCGCATTTAATTTTACAATAAATCTGAGTATTTTGTTCCAATTAAGATAGTTCATGTGCACAACTTTAAATTTTACAGTAGTTCCAGGGAGACCGTGGACTACTTGTTTTACATTCTGGATCAAGTTCAGATTTTTAGGCTTCGCTTGAATAAAATAAAAAGTCTGAACCCTGAAGATAATACAGATTGATAAATCTGATTTAAACATTCCCATGTTGCAGACTTTCAGTGTATGTGGTATAGCTGAGCCTCAGGCCATGCGCTAAATACATCCACAGTGCATTCCCAGGGCACCCGAATACCAAGTGATCATGTTTGAAAGGTTACCTTTCTATGGATTCTGACTTTTCTGTATTAGCCACGAAGATTAGAATTTTAACAGCTCCCAAGGAGAGGTATTGTGAAGTATTTACTTGGCAGGAAAAAAACAAAACAAAACAAAGCCCAGATGAGGTACTGTCTCATATTCATGAACTGGGATTTACTAGTTCTGTGAACGTCCTTGTGAGAATACACTCTATAGTTCACACTGTAGGAAAAACAAGTCTTGTTTTTCATTTATGTTAACTTAAAACTTTGATAGAAGAGTTACTGTAGTAGAGGTTTTAGCACAGACGTATCACAGAATATATCTCAGTAAATCCTGAAGTCTTTCACAATTAGCTTTCTTCATGGTTTATCTCTCTGGAAATCTGGCAGTAGCTTTGTTAGTCAATTTGGTGATAATTAAAGATGTAAGGCTTTTTCTCCTTTTCTTTTACAGGTTGTGGAACTAATTTCAAGTGCTATTGGTGACTTAGTTCAAGGTATATATTATGAAAATTCAAAATCATCTGAGGTAAGAATTTCACTAGATTTATGTACCCAAGGCATTTGGTGATATTAATGTGTGACTATGGTAAATATGATGACTTTCTCACCTGTTTAAAAGGAGGGAGAGGGAGGAAGAGTTACTAGTCCTAGTGGGTTTCAGCAGTAACATCGTTATGACACCTGTAAGCTCTGATGGAAGTTTCTAGAAATGCTCAAGGAGGAACTATTTTGTCTTTGTGGGTGCTTAATAAAGTACTATTGTTTCATTACCAGGAGCTCTAGGCACACCTTACTACAGGCTTTCCAAATGCTTCCAGAGGTTCCTAGTCAAGGTTCTGTTAGAGGTATTTATTACAATGTTGTCAACATAATTAACATTTTCATGTCAAACCTGTTGTTTCCAAGCCCAAAGAGGTTTACAGAATGCTTCTTCATGAACTTATAACATGTCCTTTCTTCTGAGTTTTGTCCTGGAGTATTAGGAGTGTAGCACTGTGTTCTTCTCCATCAGAAGTCACCGTGCACATATTTCAGAAATCAGCATGGACCAAGAAAATAGCTGCCAGCGTTTCCCAACAAATAATCTTGTTTTTCTTTAAGGGCAATTGCAGATATTCTGTGTTATTGTCTGACAAGAACTGTAGTGAAAATTGGTCAAATTACATCTAGGTTTTTTTTATCTTTACTAGAATATTTAAGGAAATTTCTAGAGGCCATTCTTGGAGTAGGCTTGCATATTGGAGCAAAAAAGAGTTTTTTTCATTTAATATGGCTGTATCTTAACACATGCAATAAAATCAGTAGTTTAAAGTTGCCATGACTTCTGCAGGTTTTATGATAGCAAGTTTTCAGTCCCTGATGAGTACTGTGTATATGTGAGTACCGATCTTGAAATCCACTGAAGCAGATAGATTCACTTCTAGTGGCATTGTCTCACGTGCCTTGGAGACCTGAGCCTTATGGTTCAGCAGGTGTTGTGTACTGAAATTGCAGCTCTGGTTTACTATTGCTGTGTTGTTGTATGTAGCAAAATTGATACTGTGGTAAAATCCTGTTCTCATGGGTTGCTGATACAGTAGATGCCTGCCCTGATGCCTCTGCACCAACCAAACCAGTGGGCAAGTGGAGAGTGCCACTGGATAACAGCACTGTGTTCTGGAGGGTGCTGCTCCCTTGGACACTCCCTGTCTCTCCTGCTCTGCAGCAGCAAAGTCATGTCACTAAAACTAAAACATGTCACCTCGCTGAGGTGTATCCCTGTCATTTTGACTGAAACCAGTTGGGAAGGGAATGACCACGCTGCTGAGCTGAGCGAGAGCCTCCAGCAGGACAGCAGTAATGGCACACTCAGGAGCTGCCTGGGGCCCACAGCTCCCTGGGATGCATAGAGAGGACAGCATGCCTGCAGTGTCCTCTGGCACCCCTCAGGAGTGGATCCTGGGTGGAAGCATGGCAGGAGGGCAATGCTGGGAACTTGGCAGTGCTTCTGCACCTGCTGTGTTTAACCTGTGGATAAACTGACCTCAGCCTTCAGTGTTGCTCCCAAGGATTGTGCTCACAGTTATCTGTTAAAATAGATGACTTCTTTGAGACTTTTTGTAAAGAATGGTTAAAATTTTGTTTTCCATATTCTGGCAGGTTTCTAGATACAAGTAGATTGCAGGTATATTTTAAAAACGCTCACCTACTTTCTGCTTTTTCATGTGTAGAAATAAAGCTTTACAGATTCATCTCAGCAATGAAACTGCATTTTATTGTAACCATGGCCCCTGTATAAATGTGAAATCTTGTGGACTTATTTGGCTTCCTGCCACTGCTGAAGATATTAATGTTTTCTTTCTTAGTCATTCTTTTTCTGTTTTCTGTTGCCTTACTGAAGCCCTCCACATGTGTGGATTGCAAGGGGAAGTGTGAGATAAACTAAGTGCAGCTGCATGACATTTACCCTGCCCTGGCCCAATTACAAATAGCAAAGACTTATTTTGTTTCAGTGACTATTTCTGTCTAAGGAGAGTGGAAAGTACACTGTACCCTTCCTAAGGGGAACCCAGTTAACTCAAAACACAATTAGTGCGGTGGCGTAATAGAGACATTTACATGACAGTATCTGAAGTTCAGCCTTTATAATGGGTAGTGTGTGGCTTCTGATGAGACCTACAACAAGGTGTGGCATCTGCTTTAATTTTTTCTGTCTTGTTCTCTGAGAAATTTAGTTCCATGTTGTGCTGAGACATATCCCTACTACTCTCCTCGTGCTGTTCTGCCGGGGCAGTGTCCCATTCATGTCCTGAACATTTCTTTAGTGAAGACTGGCAAATAGACTTGTTCAGTTGTTGGTCTGTCTTATTTGTGTCCTTTGTGCATCTTTCCTCCTTCCCTAATTGCAATTTGGTTGAAAAAAAAATTGTGAACTATGTGTCCCAGAGGTAAGACAAATGCTTAAATCTGCTCCACAACTAAATCTCAAATGCCAAATTTTTTTTTCTTTTTAGGAATAGGGCACAGGGATGATAGCAATGGCATTTTCATTGCTGGGAATGTCTTAAATTTGGAAAAGCAGAAGGATATCTTCTCACCCTGTTTTTTTTTCCCTGAGGCAGGAAAACTGTACTTCGTATGTTAAATGTCCTTAATGCAGTTGTTTGTAGTTCTATGGTACCATAAAACAAACTACCTTAGCACTAAGATGTTTTGAACTTTGCTGAATGTCTACCTGAATGGTAGACAAAAATGCAAAAATATCTCTGCAAAGTTAACCTTTCTTTTCTGAGACCCTAAGTTCATGTTTACAAAAAAAAAGTTTCAGTCTTCTTCATTTGGACAGCCCAGTAGGAAAGTTGAAAGAATCATTTGACCTAACAAGACTGGCCTGATTTACTCCTGAATACATATAATGGATATAATTATCTGACAGCTCCATTACCACTTTTTTTTTGCTCTGCACAACCACATGCAATCCTACAGCTGTCCCATGTTAGTACATTCTGTTTGATCATTCTTCATCTTTTCTGCATAGGCTAGTCATTAGATCTGTGTGGAACCAGGAAAGAAAAAGCTAATATTTAACTTTCCATCATTATTTGAAGTGACAATCCAAACTATGAAGTGTAGGCTTTGACACATCCTGAAGGTTAAGGCTTGTCATTCATGTTCAAAGTAACAAACAGCTGCTGTGGTTTAAGACATTGCATTAGCAATATTAAGCTTATATTGGACTATTAGCTGGAGCTGAAAGGGTTGATGTGATAAACTATTGCAGTTTTCTGTGCTAAATCCCTTCTCAGCCCAAAATTCTGCAAGTGAAGGACATTCTTCCGAGTTCCTGTTTGCCTTTCCTAAATCTAGGTCTAATTTGGGAGTAAAAATTTTGCCTTAGTGAGTGCAAAGGTGAAAGTTGTCAAGTCTGGCCGTCAGTTGTGATCGTGGTATCTATTTTTAGCAGGAAAAACCCATTGCTCTGAGTCTCTGTTTCCAAATTTTAGGAGGCTGAAGGCTTCTAAAAGGTTTGCTAACTCAGAGAATACAGTCATATTTATAAACCCCCTCTGTTTTAATATTCCAGATCATTTAACAAATACTAATGGAGGTTACTTAATATTCCTGTCAGTTCACTGAACATGGGCAAGAGATACAAGGAAGCTCAAGGTCAAACAGCAGAGCCAAGGGAGGGACTTCAGTGTATTGACTCTTCTGCTTTACCTTCCAGAATGTTCCTGTAATCTTAAAGCATGAGGGACTTTGAGGGGAAATCACTTGCTTGGGTTTTGGCGATTTTTCCTTGTCTTCAGACTATCTAGCTGATGATAAATGTGCGTTAGCAAAGCTCATTATAGTGTCAGAATGGAGCCATTATGTAAGATGGGACCGTTCCCAACATGTTCCACTGATGGCCAGAAGAGCTCTTAGGAATTTTTGGTGCAATTGTGTGAAAGTTGTGCATAACTAATATGTAAAACAAGTTTAAAAAATAAATGCATTAGTAGCAAGTACTCATTGTATCAAACAGTGAATTAACAGGTATTTCTTTTAGATCACTGTAGGGTTTTTTAATGAAGATAAGTTTATTTTCTGGGAAAGGATGGGCTACATGCTGTGCCAATACTTCTTTGATGTTTTGTCCCTGGCCCTGCTTTGCAGAGTAATGTTTTGGAATACTGCACATGTTCATCAACTGGACTGCTATGAGTCTGTATTTTAAGTAAGGGATTCATTTCTAATTTTACTACAGGAGGTAAATCAAATATATTTTGAGTCATGTAAACCACCTTTTAGCAGGGCAGCAGAGCCAGAGTTTTCACTTTTTTTAAACAAATGTTTTTGTTGCAAGGCAAAAGGAAAGCATAAAATATGGAATTTGAGTAAAGAGCATCTGTGGAAAGAATAGGAAAATGTGTTAGGGGAAAAAAAGCATAGCTAGAAAGAAGGCCAGTGTTATTTATTTACTGCTTTTGTTCTTTTAAATACTAAGTTTTTCCAGAGAGATTTAAAAGTAACAGATGTGAAGAGGTATTTATCTTTATGATAAGTTTACAAACTTCGTTTTTAAAACCGGGTCTTTTTTTGTACAGTGTCATGATAAAAGTCGTCAGTGGCTTGCTTTATTGACCCATTTGCAGACACCCTTGTTCCTCCAAAAGCAGTGAAGACGGGTATTAATAGACCAATAAAACATGCCCTGTCATGTTCAGCAAGCATGAATACATCTGCTGAAAGCTTATGTGAACCATGTGTGAAATGTTTTACAGGGTCTTGCTGCTGGTAGAGTGATTCATAGTTGCATTGGATTTTATTTATGTAAAATAGAAGTTCTTGAATTACCTAATTTAAAACTTTGAATATGCAATGTAAAATTATTTCTGTGTGTTACTGTGGATTATTTGCCCATTGAGAACTGAACTAATGTTTGATATAAGTGATTCAGACATTTGGATCATTTTGTGCAACAGCAGATGGTTAAGAAAGAGCTGCCATGGTATGCAAATAAATGAAGGGCTCCCTTACAAACTATAGCTGAAGTTTAAAGTCTCCGACTTCTGCTCCTTCTTGGTTTTGCAAATGGGTTTGTGCACTTTTAAGACATGTTTTTCATTCATATTTCCTTAATACGTTTTTGGCTGAACCTCATATAAGAATCTTCGTCGGCATGATAAACTGAGTTACTGTAAGTGTTGTTTTTGTCCTGGGGATCCTTGATATGCTCACTAAGAGCTGCCCTTCCTGATGGTTATGATTGCATATTTTGTCCTGCAATTTCATTTTCTAGAAGTTTTTTGTTTCCTGAGATGATTGTTTTAAACAGGGTTTAAATTATGGAAGTAGTTTAATAAAAAAAAAATCTCAAATAGACAATTTCTAACAAAACAGTAACTGACCTTGCCAACAGTAAAATGGGAGCACCCTCAGCTGTTCTTCATTTCCCATTGGAAATGATGATCAACAGAGCTGGATTTGGATATTTTCCCTGTACTCTCTTGCTGACATTATGTAAACTGTAACTGAAGTTGGCTGTTTTCTTCCAGTGATGGTGAGGGGTTCAGCTCTCTTCATCCCACCACCTCTTGCCACCCTGACAGCATCAGGGGTGCTTGCGATCTGTACCCATTTCTTGGTGACAGAACTTGTGAATGAGGTCATTCTGCAGGCATTAGTTAATCGAATGTCTGAGCACTATCAACTACAACTAAAATTAATTTGACTTCAGAGAGGTTTTTATATGAGAGTCTTAGGAGTCTTTTGGGCCAGGTGATGTCCGCTTTTATACACACTGCTGACAAAACAAAGCTTACAAAGCAGTGAAAATTTCTCTAGAAAGAAAGAGCTGTCAAGATGTCAGATTTTACAGCCTTTGCAATCTAGAACCAGTTAGGGTTTTCCCTTGATGTTTTTTAAATAGTGTTTAGATCTTGTCCTACATACCCTTGTAAGAATGTGGTGTGGTTGGTGGACACTTTATGTACAACATGAGAGTTAAGCTTGGAAAAAAATGGCATTGTTGGAAAATTTTGCTGAAGAAAGGATGTGTCTGCCTCTGTCTTAAGCAGCAGAAGCTTTAAGGGGTATGTGGTCATAAGAAGTTTTGTGATTAAAATCAGCTATATTCTGGCAAGCAAGATCATATGCTAAAGCGCATCCATATGGACATAACTGGCTTGTTTTGTAGCTCAGAGACTTACAATAGTTATGTTTTTAAGATTTCAGTCTTCAAATTTGTGTTCAATTCTTGTGTGGTTTTTGAAGTTATATGCTCATTTTGGGTGCTTGAAGCTTTTGCATAATGTTCATGTAGTGGACAGTAACTTTTTCTGCCACGATTTCCAATCCTGTTAATGAAATTCATACTTGTTTAGGAATATAATTTTGTAAGAAATCATAGAATTAATTTTCTTGTATACATTGAGTTGCAGTGACTGTTTAAGCTTCTTCAATTCCTTCAGTTGATACTGGATAATGTCTGCATTGCTCTTGCTGCTCAAAGGCTTCAGAAAGCAAACATTTTCAACTTATGGATCTTCTGAAAGATTTCTTTAACTTCAAAATTGTTTCAGGATACCTTTCTAGAGTATTTTTTTCTTATTTGGATGTAAAACCAATGATTATAAAAATCACTGCCAATTTTCAATATCATCCAGCGAATTTCAGTAAATACTGTTTTTTCACTGAGCAGATTGGTTGTTAAGGAAAAGATTGTGTTTCGTCTTCCAACAGCTCCTGATTTTAAATTTAAAATAAATTGACCTATATCTAAATGGAAAAAAAAGGGACTTGATATATGGGAAACTACTTGAATTAAATGCTCATTTTGACATTTTGCCAGTCAGGGGAATTTGCACATGCTCTGGGCTGAGTTAAGATATTAAAACAAAAATACAGAAACAGAGGAAAGTTTAGGCTTGACTTTGTAAGTTGTTATATGCATAATAGCAAACATGTGGTTTCTCTGTTCTTCACTTTCCTTGTATAACTTAATAGTATGTCTGAAAGCAAAGGTATTTTGATACAGCTCTGTATTACTTGGCATTGCAGAATTCTCCTACTTTTTCCATTAGTCTCAAATTATCTTCTCCCTTGTAACACAGCACTTCTGGGTGATATCCATAAGGGAGGAAAATTAGAGCTGAACGGATGGATTCTATTTCATTTGTTACTGATTTCATGACAGATAATACCTTGCTAGAAAACTATAGGGTCACACAGAATTACTTCTTGCTCATTTCTAAGTAATTTAATTGACATCACTTTGAGGGAAAAGGTTTGTTGTACAAGAGGGGTTTTTATATTACTCTTTTAAAGAATATCTTTTGGCTTAGTGTATGTTACAGATGTAGCTGAACTGAGAAATTACAAAATTTTTAACATTTTTGTGCTTTAAATTTTTTTTCTGTAGCTTCTCATTACTGATTTTATTTTTTTTCTAAGCAAAACAGCTGTGATCTTTTCTGGTTTGGGTTTTTTCCCCCCTCCTTAGAGAGTACCTGAGGGTGTGACAGTATGTAAGACAGATTAAAGTAATGTCTAGCTTTGAAGACATGAGTGAATTAGTGGCATATTAACACCTTATGAATCAAAGGAATGGCAGCTGAATTTGGATTTTGGGAGAAAGTATTTGATTTGTGTTAATTAAAACACTGTGGAAAGTAATCCAAATAAATACTTTAGATACAAAAGATTTTGAGACGTGTTGAGCATCTCTGACCTTACAGTCAAGGTGATAAAGTTCAGTAGATGCATCACTGAAATGCCTCTATCAGTCCCTGAGAAAGTTAATTAATCCCTGATACCCCTGACACTTCTAAATTGCAACTTTATTTATTTTTTAATACTTTCCGTCATTCCTCACCCTTAATATGGGAGCAGAAGAGGTACAAGTCCTCCCTCACAAACCTTCATTTTTTTCAGTGCAGTCTATAAGAATTTTTAACACCTGTTGTAATTAGTTTTTTTCTTGACTACAAAGGAGAAATTGTAGGAACTTCTCAAGTTTGTTTGGGATTGTTGGTTCTTGGTAACTGGGAAGGGGCTGAACTTCAGGTGTACTCCAGGGTGGTCTGCTTTTTGAGTTTGTTTTGTTGTTTTGGAGTTTTGGTTGTGGGGGTTTTTCTCTCCCCAGTCCCTCATGAGGGCTATAGTTGGCTGTTAAAGTTCAGTGTGATGATACAGTCATTAAAAAAGATTTATATTGAATCTGTTGACAGCTCCACATATTTTGTATTTTTTGAGAAGAAAATTTTGTTTGAAGCTGCCAGTATATTTATTCTGATACTTTTGTGTATTCATCCCCAAAAGAATTTATTTGGCACCATGGCACCCAGAGTTCTGTTTGTTACTTACCACACATTACTCACCTGTGCCACACTGTTAACTTCTGTGAGCTGACACATGTTCAGTTTTGGTGTTTTCATGTTAGTCTTTGTTTCATTTTCAGGAGAACTGCCTTACAGATGACATCGGCATATCTAGGTGGAAGGAGCAGGTTTTCCTGTCACACAGTGCTTTGCTGGCAAAGAGCTGCCAGGCTGCAATGGAACTAGCAAAGCACAGCGTTGAGATCCAGGACATGGCATTCCAGTATGGCAAGCATATGTCTATGAGCCATAAGGTACACCTTTTTCCTTTTGTTCTGGGAGCTTAAATATAGAAAGGCTTGTAAGATGTGTTGCTCGTGAGCTCTGTCATATACTGCATGACTTACGCTGTAGGCTTTGGCCAGCAGGTGAGTGTTGGGAAATTTGACTGCTGTATGGAGTGAGGATGTTTGCAGAAACTGTTGGTATGAACAGTGCTTGTGAACTACCAAAATTGCACTCCTGGCAACGGAGCTCATTACATTCAAGGCTCTGTTAACTTCCTCTAGCACATCTTTCTGCAGCAGCTTAAAACTTTACCTTCTCTGCTCCTGCATTATTCCGAAACCCACTGTCCCATTAACAGGAGTTGCAGGAGGAAACATGTCATAGGATATGTTAAATTGGAAGGGACCCACAAGGATCATCAAGTCCAACTCCTGGCCCTGCCCAGGACCATCCCCAAGAGCCACACCATGTGCCCAAGAGCATTGTCCAAATGCTTCTTAAACTCTCTCAAGCTGGTGCTGTGACCACTTCCCTGGGGAGCCTGTTCCAGTGCCCAACCACCCTCTGGGTGAAAAACCTTTTTCTAATACCCAAACTAAACCTCCCCTGGCAAAACTTGGGGCCATTCCCTCGGGTCCTGTCACTGGTCACCACAGAGAAGAGATCAGTGCTTGCCTCTCCTGTTCCCCTCACAAGGAAGTTGTAGACTGCAATGAAGTCTCCCCTCAGTCTCCTCCAGGCTGAACAGACCAAGTGCCCTCAGCTGCTCCTCGTATGGCTTCCCTCAAGGCCCTTCACCTTTGGACACTCTCCAATAGCTTAATGTCTTTCTTACATTGTGGCACCCCAGACTGCCCCCAGCACTGGAGGTGAGGCCGCCCAGTGCAGAGCAGAGCAGGACAATCCCCTCCCTTGCCTGGCTGGCGATGCTGTGCCTGATGCCCCCCAGGACATTGTTGGCCCTCCTGGCTGCCAGGGCACTGCTGACTCATGTTCAACTTGCCATTGACCAGGAGCCCCGGGTCCCTTTCCACAGCACTGCTTTCCAGCCTCTCATTCCCCAGTCTGTACGTAATGTGTTGGGTCTTGGCTGCCACCGTGCAGAGATTTGTACTGTAATGTTCAGCTGTCTGCAGCAGCATGGGCTGAGCCATATCCCCTCTGAATAACCCACTGTGGAGGGAACTTCCATAGAGGGCAGCTGGAAGATAAGGAGGGTGGGCAGGAGCAGCCGGCGCCTCTACAGCAGTAGGATTTCCTGGACAAGGTCTCTGACCTCCCCTAGAAGACTTTCAGTCTGCAGCTAGAGTTAGTCCAGAGGAAAACACAGATCTGCTTCTGCTGTATTGCACCACTTGCGAGGTTAGATGTAGCTTGAGACAGGCAGACAGACGTCCCATCTGCTTCAGCTGAGTTGATTTATGCTGTTTCTAGTTCCTGCAGGAGAAGGAAGTGGTTTTATAAAGCACAGTTTTACTGCCACAGAAATGCCACTATATGCTATTACTAGGTACAATTCTACCAGTAAATTACTTCAAGTGCAGTTATCTCCTTAATATTTTGTGTATGCTTTAATATTAATATATTCACCATTGACACATAGTTGTGTATTGAGGATTGCATATTTTTCATAGAAAGCTCCTAGCTATATAGCATTTGCTCTGTCAGAAGGAAGGTCATACTGTGTCCACTTCCTCAGGTACTGAAAAGTAGAATGTAGTACCCTGCACAGATGAAAACCTGATCTTCTTCCCACCAAAGACTGGATCATTCTCTCCTTTATATTTTTTTCTGTTTCTTGCCACTCTGCAGTCTCCTACCTAGCTGTGTCCCATGGCTTGCCCAGCTCTGCAAGGTGTCCTTTATCTGTGTCTTTGCAGACTCTCTACATGCTTCTCTTTACCACATCTTTCCACCACTGCTTTGCTTTCAACATCTTTCTATCCCTCCCCCAAACTTGAAAAAGTGCAACCAGAGTACAAGTGTCAGAGTAGGAAGTGATAAGTAGGTGTAGAATCAGGATGTGGACCTCAGTTTGAGGGGTGGGTGAATACATATAGACTCTTCCTGGGAACTGAATGGGTGTGTTCTTCTTTTTCAGCTACATTCAGACCTGCAGCCATTTGTTAAAGAAAGTTCTACTGACACCATGGCCTTCAGTTTGAATTCTGCTCCTGCAATCCTTCATCAGGAATTCCTTGGAAGGGAGGCATGGCTTAAGCAGATTAGAGAGGTAAATTAAAGCACCGTTTAGAATTTCCTGGTTTTGCCATTTGTCTATCTCTTCCTATCTATACTTTCAATCTGCAAAGAAACTTAGAAATTAACAAAAGGTTTACCTATGCTCTCCAGTGCTTAATATCTCTTTCATCCACGCTTTCAACAAGGGGAAATTTAGGGACCTGACAGTCAAGCTCTCTCAGACTTTTGTATGTCAGTGTAACACGCAGATTCATTTGCGTGGAGCATATGTGTGTTCCTCTGCGCTGCTTGTGCAGTCCCACGTCTTAGCGTAAAGCTACTTTCGCTGGCAGTGTAAAGCAAAGAACTTCAGCCATCACAGTGGTTGAGAGGTAGGCACACATTTCCTTTGCCAACATGATGCTGGGAGTAGTAATTTTCAATGGAAGGGGAAAGATCTGTGGGACTTGGCTTTCTGACCACCACAAAATAGATCTAGCTCTCTGATATTACTCTTCATTCTCTTATTTAGCTGGTTTTTTCCTCTAATTTTTACATGAGGAAGGCAATAAGAATAAAATAACTGTGTGGTAACTGTCTTGTACCACAGCAGGATTCAGGTCCATGAATAGCTTCCTGGGTATTGCTGAAGCACAAATAGATAACTGTAAAAGACAGCAAGAGGCGAAAGGGGGAGGGAGAAGCACCAAAATGGCCAAAATTAAGCATTCTGTTGAGTTCCTGCATCAGTTGGACATGTTTTGTCTGTCTAAACAACAGTGATGACTGCCATTTGGAAATTCATGCCTGTTGTTATACAGTTTGTTAGAAAGGCTACTGCCTTCAATAAGAAGCTGGCTCTGTGCAAGCATATTCATTCAAGATGTGCTTGCCGATGGTTCCTTTCCTTGCTGGTTTGAAAGCAGGAATCAGGTACAGGATGTGGAGTCTAAACCTCTGCCTAGTTCTGTGTTCTAACCTGCCTTCACATACTGCAAACAAGAGGCGTGTCTCTTCAGCTGTGAAATTTTGGGAGGTGTATGCAGAATCTACAGTATTAGAGTGGTATGGAATGGGGGGGAAATCTTAAAATAAAGCAAAGCTATTGTCACTTTGAAATTAGGGACTGGTAGCTGAGTAGTTCATAGTTCCTAATCACTGGTAGTGCCTGATGAGGAATTTTGGAATTCAACAGTAACAAAAGAAGGCTTATATGCAAGTCAAATGTAAATGGATTTGGATTATTGCAACTGGAGAATAATGGCATTTCCACAGCACAGTGTATAAAAGCTCTGAAACCATTTCCCATCTGCAGAATCTAGAGGAGGTTGCAGGACTCCAGGAGTGCCGTCTGTCTACTTACTAAATTTTCATACCAAAAATGGGCATTATAGAAACAATGAAGCAGTTCTCGGTGAAGGGGGTGGGGGTGCCAAGTGACATGTACTATGCAAAAGTGTTTGCTATCTACTAGTACTATTGTACTTCATACATTTATTTTTATGCATACACATATATACTTTATACATGGTATTTACTGTGCTACCATTACTACCAACTACAATGTGGAACACCTAGTCCAGGAGCCTTTCTTGACTTGTGTTGGTTTAGAAAGGAAGATTATCTTTGATTAACTACAAGCTCTTTGAGATATCATCCACAGTCACATTCACTATGTATTCAGTGTAGGCTAAGCACTCAAACCAGAAACTTTCTCACGTTGGCAGTGCCCATAAGGGTACACTCATAAGCCACCCTCTCATGCAATGTAATTTCATAGAGTCACAGAATGCCAGGTTGGAAGAGACCTTCAAGATCACTGAGTCCAACCCATGTCCTAACACCACCTCAACTAAACCATGGCACTGAGTGCCACATCTGATCTTTTTTTAAACACATCCAGGGATGGTGACTCCACCACCTCCCCAGGCAGACGATTCCGGTACTTTATCACTCTTTCAGTAAAAAACTTTTTCCTAACATCCAGCCTAAATTTCCCTTGGCACAGCTTAAGACTGTGTCCTCTTGTTCTGTCAGTTGCTGCCTGGAAAAGGAGACCAACCCCCACCTGACCACAGCCACCTTTCAGGGAGTTGTAGAGAGTGATAAGGTCACCTCTGAGTCTCCTTTTCTCCAGGCTAAACAACCCCAGCTCCCTCAGTCGTTCCTCACAGGGCTTGTGTTCCAAGCCCCTCACCAGCCTTGCTGCCCTCCTTTGGACAAGTTCAAGTGTCTCAACGTCCTTCTTGAGCTGAGGGGCCCAGAACTGGACACAGTACTTGAGGTGTGGCCTCACCAGTGCCGAGTACAAGGGAAGAATAACTTCCCTGGTCCTGCTGGTCACACAGTTTTTGATACCAGGATGCCATTGGCCTTCTTGGCCACCAGGGCACACTGCTGGCTCATGGTCTGTTGGCTGTTGACCTGTACCCCCAGGTCCCTTTCTACCTGGGCACTGTCCAGCCACACCGTCCCCAGCCTATAGTGCTGCAGGGGGTTATTGTGGCCAAAATGCAGGACTGGGCACCTGGACTTGTTAAACTTCATCCTATTGGATTCTGCCCATCCATCCAACTGTTCCAGGTCTCTCTGCAAAGCTCTCCTACCTTCCAACAGATCGACACATGCTCCCAGCTTGGTGTCATCCACAAATTTACTAATGAAAGACTCAATACCCTCATCCATGTCATCAATAAAAATATTGAACAGAACTGGTCCCAGTACAGACCCCTGAGGGACACCACTGGTCACTGGCCGCCAGCTGGATGCAGCACCATGCACCAGCACTCTCTGGGCCCGGCCATCCAGCCAGTTCTTAACCCAGCAAAAAGTGCACCTGTCCAAGCCGTGTGCTGCCAGCTTTTCCAGGAGTTTACTGTGGGAGACAGTGTCAAAGGCTTTGCTGAAGTCCAAATAGACAACATCCACAGCCTTTCCTTCATCTACCAGAGGGTCACCTGGTCATAGAAAGAGATCAGGTTGGTCAGGCAGGACCTACCCCTCCTAAATCCATGCTGGCTGGGTCTGATCCCCCGGCCATCCTGTAGTGATGGCACTCAATATAAACTGCTCCATTACCTTGCCGGGTACCGAGGTCAGACTGACTGGCCTATAATTTTCAGGATCCTCTTTCCTACCCTTCTTATGAATGGGCATCACCTGGCCAGCTTCCAGTCATCTGGAGCCTCACCAGTGAGCCAGGACTGTTGGTAAATGATGGAGAGTGGCTTTGCAAGCTCATCTGCCAGCTCCCTCATCACCCTGGGATGGATCCCATCTGGTCCCATAGATTTATGAACATCCAAGCGGCTCAGCAGTTCTCTGACTGTCTCCTCCTGGATAACGGGGGACCATCCTGCTCCCTGACACCATCTACCAGCCCAGGAGGACAGTTGTCCTGAGGACAAACCGTCTTTCCGATAAAGACCATGGCAAAGAAGGCATTAAACACCTCCACCTTATCCCCATCTGCAGTCACTGAATTCCCTCCCACATCTAGTAGAGAACCAAGGCTGTTCTTGCCCTTCCTTTTGCTGTTAATGTATGTCTCGGTTTTGAAAGACAGGTGTCTGCTAAGGAAGGCAGAGGCCCCCCTTGAAGTGGCAGATATAACCCCTTTTCCCTCCAAGTTATTATATTTTGAAATCAAGAGCCTTTAGGCGAAGATGTGGGAAATAGGAATAACAGTTCTTTACTATATATATATATGTATATAACCAGTCAAACAAAACAACAACAACTATGGCAGTAACAGCAATCACAAACCCAGTCCCAGCCCTCTCGGCTGTCGGGCCCTTTCCCCTCGGGTGCAGTTCCGCTCGCAGCCGGCAGGGGCGCTGGCGGCTCCCGGTGAGCAGGGCAGGTGCGATGGTTCCCCCGCGGCTGCAGGGGGCGCTCCGGAGCGAGCTCGGGAAACCCGCGGCTCTGGTGCCCTGGGATCCCGGGAAGGGATGGAACAAAGGCTTCACAAACCCCTGGGCAGCTGATCCCGGACTCTCAGGAACAGCAGGCTGGAATGGCAGGGACGAACGCAAATCCCGGGTGGCAGACGAGATGTATCCAGATGGGAAAAAACCACGGAGGCCCAGGCAGGCAGGGCGAGCAGGGCTACAGCGTAGCGAAAGCTCGAAGCAGCAGCGGAGCAGGACAGCCACAGCTCGGTCTCCAGCAGGGCAGGGAAAAGCGGCTTTTGGGGTCCCGGCGTTGCTTCCAGCAGGAAGAAAGAACGGCCAAAAAGAAAGCAGCAGCAGCTCCTTTCTCTGCAGCTTCTCTCTCCGGACGCTCAGAGCGAACTGTCCCCACACCCAGGTGTAGACAAAAGAGTAGCCAGGCCCGCCCCACTCCCCTTTTTGTCTTTCTTAAGTACAGCTATTTGTCCCCTAGCAACATGCATATGGGAGAAAATTCCTTTAACAGGAAAACCTAAGACTAAACTAAAACCCCAACATTATCCACCCCGAATTTTTTCCCATACTAACATGTTACATGAAACTTAACTTTTTTTTTTAACCATATAAATCTATGCATTACCCAAATTATATACAAATATACATGCTGATATTGATACAAGTGCAGAGCCATGGGTAGTTCACCCTAAAACAAGGTCCTCTTGAGGTAAGCATCGGGTCTCTCCATCCTTTTGCATCACCCACCAGGTGCAACCTGGTCCCTGAGCAAAAACAACCCCACGGATGGGTTTGTCTTTGCTCAAGGCAGACTTTACCCAAACAGTTTTTCCAAGCATACCTCTCATGTGCACCACTGGAACCTTATCTCCATCTGTTGTTTGTAGGGGTTCGGATTGGGCAGGGCCTGCTCGGCTGGTGGAACCTCGAGTGTTAACTAACCAGGTGGCTCTTGCTAAATGCATCTCCCAGTTTTTGAAAGTCCCCCCACCCAGTGCCTTCAAGGTGGTTTTAAGCAGACCATTACACCGCTCAACCTTCCCAGCTGCTGGTGCATGGTAAAGGATGTGGTACACCCACTCTATGCCATGTTCTCTAGCCCAGGTGTTTATAAGGCTGTTCTTGAAATGAGTCCCATTGTCAGACTCGATTCTCTCAGGGGTGCCATGCCTCCAAAGGACTTGCTTTTCCAGGCCCAGGATGGTGTTCCGGGCAGTAGCATGAGGCACAGGGTAGGTCTCCAGCCACCCAGTGGTGGCTTCTACCATTGTGAGCACATAGCGCTTGCCTTGGCAGGTTTGAGGCAGTGTGATGTAATCAATCTGCCAGGCCTCCCCATACTTGTATTTGGACCATCGCCCGCCATACCACAGAGGCTTCACCCGCTTGGCCTGCTTGATCGCAGCGCATGTCTCACAGTCATGGATAACCTGGGAGATACTGTCCATGGTTAGATCCACCCCTCGGTCTCGTGCCCACTTATAGGTGGCATCTCTGCCCTGATGACCTGAGGCATCATGGGCCCATCGAGCTAGGAACAGTTCTCCTTTATGTTGCCAATCCAAGTCTATCTGGGACACCTCTATTTTCGCAGCCTGATCTACCTGTTTGTTGTTACGATGTTCTTCATTAGCCCGGCTTTTGGGGATGTGAGCATCTACATGACGGACCTTCACGGATAGCTTCTCTACCCGAGTGGCAATGTCTTTCCACTCTTCAGCAGCCCAGATTGGTTTTCCTCTGCGCTGCCAGTTTGCCGCCTTCCACCTTTCCAGCCAACCCCACAGAGCATTGGCTACCATCCATGAATCGGTGTAGAGGTAGAGCTTTGGCCACTTCTCTCTTTCAGCTATGTCCAGAGCTAATTGGACAGCTTTGAGCTCAGCAAATTGGCTCGATCCACCTTCTCCTTCAGTGGCCTGTGCAACTTGTCGTGTGGGGCTCCATACAGCGGCTTTCCATTTCCGGCTAGCGCCTACAATTCGGCAGGAACCATCAGTGAAGAGGGCGTATTGTCTTTCACTCTCTGGTAGCTCGTTATATGGTGGGGCTTCTTCGGCACGTGTCACCTGCTCCTCTTCTTCTTCAGAAGATAACCCAAAAGTCTCACCTTCTGGCCAGTTTGTAATTATTTCCAAGATCCCAGGGCGACTTGGGTTTCCAATTCGGGTGCGCTGCGTGATGAGGGCAATCCATTTGCTCCAAGTAGCGTCGGTGGCGTGATGCGTGGAGGGAACCTTTCCTTTGAACATCCACCCCAGCACCGGTAGTCGGGGTGCCAGGAGGAGTTGTGCCTCAGTGCCGATTACTTCTGAGGCAGCCTGGACTCCTTCATAAGCTGCCAGGATTTCCTTCTCTGTGGGAGTGTAGTTGGCTTCAGACCCTCTGTAGCTTCGGCTCCAGAATCCCAGTGGTCGGCCCCGAGTCTCACCAGGCACCTTCTGCCAGAGGCTCCAGGACAGACCATTGTTCCCGGCTGCAGAGTAGAGCACGTTCTTCACCTCTGGTCCTGTCCTGACTGGGCCAAGGGCTACGGCGTGAGCAATTTCCTGTTTGATCTGGGCAAAGGCTTGCTGCTGTTCAGGGCCCCAGTGGAAATCATTCTTCTTGCGGGTAACCAGGTAGAGAGGACTCACGATCTGGCTGTACTCGGGAATGTGCATCCTCCAGAAACCTATAGCACCTAGGAAAGCTTGTGTTTCCTTCTTGTTGGTCGGCGGAGACATTGCTGTGATCTTATTGATGACCTCAGTGGGAATCTGACGTCGTCCATCTTGCCACTTTACTCCCAGGAACTGGATCTCTCGGGCAGGTCCCTTGACCTTGCTCTTCTTGATGGCAAAACCAGCTTGCAGGAGAATTTGAATTATTCTCTCTCCTTTCTCAAACACTTCGGTTGCAGTGTTCCCCCACACAATGATGTCATCAATGTACTGCAGATGTTCTGGAGCCTCACTCTTTTCTAGTGCAGTCTGGATCAGTCCATGACAGATGGTGGGACTGTGCTTCCACCCCTGGGGCAGTCGGTTCCAGGTGTACTGCACGCCCCTCCAGGTGAAGGCAAACTGAGGCCTGCACTCTGCTGCCAGAGGAATGGAGAAGAATGCATTGGCAATGTCAATAGTGGCGTACCACTTCGCTGCTTTGGACTCCAGCTCGTACTGGAGCTCCAACATGTCTGGCACGGCAGCGCTCAACGGTGGAGTCACTTCATTCAGGGCACGATAGTCCACAGTCAATCTCCATTCCCCGTCAGACTTGCGCACAGGCCAGATGGGGCTGTTGAAGGGTGAGTGGGTCTTGCTGACCACCCCTTGACTCTCCAGCTCGCGGATCATCTTGTGGATGGGGATCACAGCATCTCGATTTGTCCGATACTGCCGGCGGTGCACTGTCGAGGTGGCAATTGGCACTCGTTGCTCTTCCACTTTCAGGAGCCCAACTGCAGAAGGATTCTCTGATAGTCCAGGCAGGGTGTTCAATTGCCTAATGCCCTCTGCCTCCACAGCAGCAATCCCAAATGCCCACCTGAGTCCTTTTGGGTCTTTGTAGTAGCCATTCCGGAGGAAGTCTATGCCCAGAATACACGGGGCCTCTGGGCCGGTCACAATCGGATGCTTTTGCCACTCCTTCCCAGTCAGGCTCACCTCAGCTTCCAAAAGGGTCAACTGCTGTGATCCCCCGGTCACCCCAGCGATAGAGACAGGTTCTGCCCCCACATGTCCCGATGGCATTAAAGTACATTGTGCCCCAGTATCAACCAATGCATCATATTTTTGTGGCTCTGATGTGCCAGGCCATCGGATCCACACCGTCCAGAAAACTCGGTTCTCCCGTGCCTCTTCCTGGCTAGAGGCAGGGCCCCTCTAGCCCTGGTTATCATTCTTTCCCTGGGCGTACATGCTCGAGGTACCTTCAAGGGGATCCGACATATCATCCTCCCTTCTGTAATGCCTGGCAGCTCGGTCACGGGAGGCTGAGGCTACCTTCACCTTAGCGGAACCCCCTCGGTTAGTGCCTCCCTCCTTGAGTTCACGCACCCGCGCTGCCAGGGCAGAGGTGGGTTTCCCATCCCACCTTCTCATGTCTTCCCCATGCTCACACAGGAAAAACCACAGCTCAGCTCGTGGGGTGTACCCTCTCTCTCTAGCAGGGGGACGACGGGCTCTGACTTGGGGGCCTGTGACTCGCACTGGTGCCACACTGACCCTCCTCATCTCCTCCCTCATCTCCTCCATCTTCTCCTTCATCTCCTCTTTGAGGCCCTGGACCACAGCAGAGACATGAGCTTTCAGCGGGCCATTGATCATGCTGTCATAATGCCTGAGCCTGTTGGCAACAGAGCCCACTGTTTCTCGGGTATTGTCAGCATCAATCGTTGCAATGAAGGTGGTGTATTGCGATGGCCCTAGCCTTGCCAGGTTCCACATCATCTGTCCTGTGCACCTGACCTTATCGGGGTCATTATCATGCTGTCCATCCTTCCCAAAGAGTACCTCTAATATTGCCACCTCTCTTAGCTGTTGGATCCCTTGCTCGAGTGTCTTCCACTGCATTCTATGATGATACTCCTGCATTCTTTCTTTGTGAATGAACCTTTCTCTCACACTCATTAAGAGCCGCTCCCAGAGAGAGAGAGGCCCTGGCTCCCTCACAAATATCTGGTCCACACCTGGGTCCTGGGTCAACGATCCCAGATACCTTGCCTCACCACTATCCAGTTGCACACTTGTGCCCATAAGGTCCCAAACCCGAAGCAGCCAGGTGGTATAAGGCTCACGCCCCCTTCGCACAATGTCGTTTCGCATAGCACGGAGACTGTCGTGCGACAGGGACTCAGTAATGATTTCTGGCTCTGGCTCTCCTGCTGGTTGTGAGGGCCCTGGTTGCCCATCATCATTAACTGGTCGTACTGATTTGGTCTTATACTTCCTCCTTTGCACAGGGGCGACTGCTGCTGGCTGTGGTTGTCCTTGTGGTTCAGCTGAAGCCTGGACGGTTGTAACATCCGTGGGTTCCACTGCTGCACCATCGGACTCACCCTCTTTGGGGCAGGGAGAGGGTTTTTCACTAGCTGAGGAGGTGTATTCCCTTAGCAATTGGCATATCTCCTGGCGCACCTGGCCCATCTCCTGGCACATCTCCTTGCGCACCTGGCCCATCTCCTGGCATATCTCCTGGCGCACCTGACCCATCTCCTGGCATATCCCCTGGCGCACCTGACCCATCTCTTGGCACATCTCCTGCATCCCTTTTGCCAGTACCCCCACCCAGTTTGGGTAGTCCATTTCTGAGGTGGACTGTTGGGCAGTATCAGTCTGTGGGGCGGGATCTCTAGTGTCTGGGGCTGTGGCAGGCTCTGGCTCTGGGGTAGGATCTCTAGTGTCTGGGGCCGTGTCAGGTTCTGGGGTAGGATCTCTAGTGTCTGGGGCCGTGTCAGGCTCTGGAGCAGGATCAGGCTCTGGGGTAGGAACTCTACTCTCTGGGGCCATGTCAGGTTCTGGGGCAGGATCTCTAGTCTCTGGGGCTGGTGTCCGGGTAGATATCCAAGCCAATCTCAACTTATCCTTGAATGCTAAATAGAGTAGGCCTATCAGCAGCAGATGGTTAGTATTCAGAGGGAATTTAAACCCTTCGAAAATTGATGGGGTGGGCCCAAAGAACTGGTTGAGGGGTTGGGAGAAAACTTCCCCTGGTGTCATTTCCTCACAGAAGGTACCATTGTTAACATAACCCCAAAAACATGTGCTCAGTGTGTGATAGCTGTTTATCCATGTGCCCACATTCCGGAGGAAGTTAAAAACCCATGAATTCCTCACCTTCTCGACCCATAACGCAAGCTGGATAACAGCAATGGTAGCCTTAGTCAGAGGACCCATATTCAAGTAAGGAGCTGCAAAGGGGAAGAATATAGCCACGGCTACATGCCACCCAAACCAGGGTAAACTAGACCACATAGTGCTGCCTAACAAGGTTCCAATATCCAGCACACAAAATAAAGTTATCGAGGAACTGTTATTCCTTTTTCACCTCTATCTCTTAATGCCCTCAGGCCCCACGTTGGGCGCCAAGATCTGTCTCGGTTTTGAAAGACAGGTGTCTGCTAAGGAAGGCAGAGGCCCCCCTTGAAGTGGCAGATATAACCCCTTTTCCCTCCAAGTTATTATATTTTGAAATCAAGAGCCTTTAGGCGAAGATGTGGGAAATAGGAATAACAGTTCTTTACTATATATATATATGTATATAACCAGTCAAACAAAACAACAACAACTATGGCAGTAACAGCAATCACAAACCCAGTGCCAGCCTTCTCGGCTGTCAGGCCCTTTCCCCTCGGGTGCAGTTCCGCTCGCAGCCGGCAGGGGCGCTGGCGGCTCCCGGTGAGCAGGGCAGGTGCGATGGTTCCCCGCGGCTGCAGGGGGCGCTCCGGAGCGAGCTCGGGAAACCCGCGGCTCTGGTGCCCTGGGATCCCGGGAAGGGATGGAACAAAGGCTTCACAAACCCCTGGGCAGCTGATCCCGGACTCTCAGGAACAGCAGGCTGGAATGGCAGGGACGAACGCAAATCCCGGGTGGCAGACGAGATGTATCCAGATGGGAAAAAACCACGGAGGCCCAGGCAGGCAGGGCGAGCAGGGCTACAGCGTAGCGAAAGCTCGAAGCAGCAGCGGAGCAGGACAGCCACAGCTCGGTCTCCAGCAGGGCAGGGAAAAAGCGGCTTTTGGGGTCCCGGCGTTGCTTCCAGCAGGAAGAAAGAACGGCCAAAAAGAAAGCAGCAGCAGCTCCTTTCTCTGCAGCTTCTCTCTCCGGACGCTCAGAGCGAACTGTCCCCACACCCAGGTGTAGACAAAAGAGTAGCCAGGCCCGCCCCACTCCCCTTTTTGTCTTTCTTAAGTACAGCTATTTGTCCCCTAGCAACATGCATATGGGAGAAAATTCCTTTAACAGGAAAACCTAAGACTAAACTAAAACCCCAACAATGTATTTGTAAAAACATTTTTTATTATCCTTCACAAAAGTTGCCAAATTAAGTTCTAACTGAGCTTCAACCTCTCCAATTTTTTTTCTACATGCCTTAACAACCCCCTTAAATATTTTATGAGATACCTGACCCTCCTTCCAAAGATGATACATCCTCTTTTTATTCCTTAGTTCCTTCAAAAGCTCCTTGCCCATCCAGGCTGGACATTTGCCTCGTCGACTCATCTTTCAGCACACAGGGACAGTCTGTTCCTGTGCCCTCAAGATCTGTTTTGAAGCACGCCCACCCTTCCTGGACTCCCTTGTTTTTAAGGGCTGCTTCCCAAGGAACTCTCCAAATAAGTTTCCTGAACAGGCCAAAGTCTGCCTTCTGGAAGTCTAGTGTGAAAGTTTTATTGATGCCCCTCCTTATTTCACCAAATATTGAAAACTCTATAATTTCATGATCCCTATGCCCCAGACAGCCTCTGGGCCATTTGTATGGTTTTAATAGATAAAGCACATGCCATGCACTCAGGCCCTGTCAGAAGCTTAACCAGTTGAGCAAGTCTGATGTAAAAGGTAAAAAAACATCTGTGTGTGTGAGATGAAGGTCAGAAAAAGTCAGAGCCAAACTACTACTGTGAGGATAAAAAAAGAAAAAAAAGCAATGGTGCAGTTGTAGTAAAGAAGGCTTAGGAGACTGGATGAGGTTGCTGCATGGAGAAGCACAACAGCCATTGACTTGAATGCTTGGCAGGAGCAGATCATGAGAAAATATTCTTGCTGTTGGTAATGAGAACATTATGCAGCACAGGAGGAGGCACACTGAGCACACCTTTCCTGGTATTGCTGCGGCTGAAAAGCATCTTCCTCAAACACGTTGTCAGATTCTCTGCTGCGGTGTGAATCTGCATGTAGGCAATCACTTGTTAAGGAACATGCTTCTGGTGTGTTCTAATATACAGTGAAACTACTAGGTATATTTTGAAGAAGCTGTTAGATCCAATCAGGTGAATAAAAGTTGGCAAATCAAAGAAGATTGGAATATACAAATAAGGAAGCAGTTATTGGCAGTGGGTTTGCTACTCCCAAATGCTATCAGGCTGTTTTCTTAATATGCATTCCAGAAAAGCTGGCTCTTGAGAAGACTAAAGAGAGAAGCAAAGGGGTTTTGTGGATCAGTCCCCTTTCTCCTTCAGAAGAATCAGTTCTGTTATCTACAGTTCTCCTTCATGTTCTGTTTGCTTAGTATCTCATCAGGTTGTTTCTCTATTTTATTTTTTCTCCCTTACAAAAATTAATTCATATTCCAAGTCCGGGCCAGCTTGGCAGCATCTCTTTAAAGCTGTGCTTGCCACATAGTGTTCCTCTTCAGTGCAGACCTCAGCTCTTCTCCTTATCCCAGCTGGTCTGCTGTTTTGGCTGATCTCTGAAGTTCCCACAAAGGACATGGAGAGGTAGTGGTCCTAATCTACATCTTTTCAGAAGACACATTGCAGATGAAGTGAGGTTTGGGGTCTTCCCTTGAGGAAGCTAGAGGGAAAGAAACAGGTGATTTTTTTTTTCCCCCCCCTCAATGTGCCTGGAAAGAGAAGAGCTGGAGTTGGATGAAGTGATAATGGCACATCTGTATCTGATCTCGGGGAAGGATTTTTAGGTTGGTTAAGTGGGAATCCTCTGGTTCTTGCAGAGCGCTGCCACTGAGTGAGAAAGACGTCTTCTCTTCTACATCATTCTGTGAAAAAATTCAAGAAGTTGGACTACATATTTGTCTGCATCTGGGCAAGAAGAAATTTAAAATTTATTTGTATTTCTCCCTGAATATGTTAGGAGTTACAGGTTGTATTTATCTCTCATTTACTCAAAGGGTGATGCTGATACTTAAATCCAAATCAGAAGCACCTCTAACCTGGGTGTAACAGCTCTGGCAGGATCCACCAGCCCCTTTTGAGAGCTCTAGACTATTGCCTCATGGAAGTCAGTACAGGTATTCAGAGAGTTCTCTTTAAAGAAAGTAAATCCTGTTGTTGCTGATAGGAAGTACGGTTTATTTCAGAATCTCAGGGGAGAGATTAATTAATGCAAACAGCAAGATTTCTTAAGACCAAAACATTTTGGATTCACCAAATGTTTAACTACAAGTCATACTAAAAAAGCCTAAAAATTACACTGAGTATCTGCAGCTCTCATCTGAAACAGAACCATGTTGTGTAAGCTGGTAACACGTTTGGTTGTATTTTAGGGTTTTCTGTATCAGATTCCTAAAGAAAGTAAGTTATGTTTAAAGTAGTAGCTCATTTAATAGCATTCTTTATTCTTGCAGCTCTAGTTTGTAGTATGTAGTGTCTGATAGAAAATCTCTTTCTTTTTAAGGCACAAGGAAAAGGAAACATCGTGGACTATAAGAAGGTTGGTAATACATTTATATCTCATTTTTAATATTTTTTAAAATATTTTCAAGGATATTTTTGACAGTTGAGAGAAACTTCCTTATTAAAGCTAGGTTGTAAGTTGAGTGTGTGGATATGAAGGGAGGGAGAATGGCTCGTGCAATTTTTTGATTTTAAAAAGCTGCAAAGAGGCAGCTGTACTGTAACTATAAAATGTAGCTATTTAATAATCGTATTTTAATAATGTATCTAAAAATAGTAATTTAATAATGTAGTTATTGAATAATCATTTTTACTCTCATTTCTCTCATTTACTTCCTCAAACTCGATTTTCAGACCAGGCTTCTGATGGCTTTTGCAGTCCTTTTTTTCCTGGAGTCATTCGCGGGTTAGATCCTATCAGTGGTCTCTCTCTGTTGGTAGAGTACACTGCTAATTTTTTTTTTTAATCTCACCTTAGTTCCATTCCATCTCTTAAAAAAATATACACATACACGTGTTCTACAATAATTTGGTTTCTTGTGGTCCCCATTACAACTTTGAGCTTTACAGTGCTGTATTTGCTACTTCTCTATAATAAAGGCAGACCTGAACTAAATAGCTTAACTACTACAAGTAACTGGGACACATTAAAACTCTTAAAGGGCCGCAGGAGATGGCTGACAAGGTTCTCCTGGTTAAATACTGGGGCACAGCGTGCTCGTGTTGGAGGGAGAAGATGACATTGTGTCCCCAGCTCAGTGAGCATGAGCCTGACTTGTTCTGAGTCTTAAGTAGATCATGAAGTCCAGTCAGTTGTGTCCAGCATTGGTGGGAAATAATTTATAAATTACTGAGCCACATGCACGATTGAGAATTGCTTCTTGAAGTGAGGCCTGAAGAGTGTTACAGCTCTGGCTGATTGCTGCTCATATGGAAGGCTAACACACAAGTACGGGTCAGATTATTATAATTATTCTGTATTAAGAAAAATTGCAATTCGGATTATTAAAAAACCTCTCTGCCCTTCCTTCCTCTTAGAACATAAGCAGGATATCAACCTTACTTTGCTATTTAAAATCATTGTGCTTTTAGGTTTTTCTCTACAACAGTCACAGTTGTATCAGTTTTCTTTCTTCTAAATCACCACTGAGAGCACCAAATTTATTTTTCAGATGTGTCTTGGGGAAACTCCTGTGAATATTTAAGATAGGTTACTTATTTTTGCAATTTCAGAATGGGTTTTCTTCTTTTAATTGTTAAAATTGTGATCTACATAGTGTCATTTCCATACTTTGACCAAAAAAAAAAGGCAAAGGGGAAAGAAAAGCATCTAAATTTGCTTAACTAAATTAAACATTTTTCAGAGTATTCTGTATTTTGACTGAAATTTTTTCATATCTTGGATCCTTCACATGGAATTAAAAAACTTAGAGTATGCTTAGGCAACTTGGACACTTGAATAAACAGTAAAGAAGGAGAGAAAGCCCTTCTGGTTTTATATTTTGAGCAATTGACTTCTGTCAGAAAGCACATGATTTTTGCTATCTTTGGGTATCTCTTGCTCAAGCCAAAGGTATTATGAGTTTAGTAACGATAGTGAAAAAATTCTGCATGATTTTTGTGAGTTCAAACAACAATCAGTTTTTGGGTTTTTTTTAGAAGTCAGTTTCAAAAACTTAGGCTATCACATCCCTCTTTTCCCTGTTTGTTGGTTTAAAGTAAAAGTGGTCATTAGTTATATCCATGCTAAATGAACTCAGGAACCTGTAGCTGTCCCGAGCAGAATAACTTCACCAGCATTTGCACACAGCCAATTAGAGGGCATGTTTTGCTGTACAAATTAGTATTTATTTTTTTGCTTTTTGTCATGTTGTCTTTTCTCCTGCATCAATAGAGTCAGTGCTTTGCACATTGCTCAGTCTTTTCTTCTCAGCATCACAGTCCCTTCTCATCTTTCTATTCAGTTGATACAGTTACTTTAACATTCCTAATCAAATCTGGGAGCTTGTTTCTCTTTCTTCTCCTTTTTAATTTTGTAAAAGCAAAGATCACCAAAACTAGCTGTAGAACTTCTGAAAATTTTGATTATTTTTCTTCTCTTAGTTTTTATTATGAACTTCAGCGTGCCACTTAGTTGAGATAAAAATATTGTTCCTTTAGTTAAACTCATAAATATATGTATACAAAAGTTGTTAGCTATATAGCCCACTTAAGAAAGTTTTACCTTGCTTGCTGCATTTTCAGTTAAAATAATGAAGGTAAATTTGAGAAATTGAGATCCGCACGTTTAACATGCCTCCTTAAAAGGCAAAAATCTTATTTCAATTTTGAGGCTGCTTAAGAATTTTGAATTGTTCTTTTGATGGATTTTATATTGAAATGGTACCTCTGATTTTTTTCACTGATAAAAAAATACTTTTATTGTACCAGCAAGTTTAATGAGGTCTCTGACAGAAATATAGAAGTGAAATGCTTTCTATTAATTTAATAACGTTTGAGACTGTCTTGTAAATAAGGTCACTATGTTCTGCAAAATTTTTTAGATTTTTTTTTCCTCCCTGCTTTGCTCAATCTTCTTATCGGAAGGGTTTTGATATCACAAAAAGATTAAGGTCTGTGTTTCTGAATATATTCTCTCACATTAGTATCAGAGTGTTTCACCCTGTTTTTTCCTGTACCATCACACCACATCCAGACAAATTATTGATCCATCATTGTGGTGTTTGAAAGTCTCTTCCAGAGATGAAAAAAGTGTTTCAGCTGTTTTAGTGGTGTTTCTCAGATAACAAAAGGGAAAGTACTGATTTATGTCAGGAACAAATTTCATGTGTGCGTTGAAAGAAACAGCAACTTTCTTGTCCCCCTCATTTGTATGTGGCAAAAATCTCAGACTTCTTAAAATCAAAAAGCTTTTGTCCATTTTACATCTACCTTGCATGCAAGCTGCAAGATGCAAGCTGTGTAATTCTCAAATAACAACCTGAGATTCTTAATTTAATTGTTACCACTTGATAATATTGATTAAAAATTGTCTGCTAAAAGTCGAGGCCTTAATGGTGCTTGGCATTATACAGGCTTGTTAAAGGAGTGTAACAGAGGCACAACTAGTAGCAGAAATGAGTAAGCTAGAAATAATTCTTGTTTTCTGGCCAAGGCTCTAGAAAAACGATAACCTAATACTAAATAAAGAAACAAATCCGGTATTTTGTAGCTGATGACGATGCTATGCAATTATTTGTTACTTTTCTAAATGCAATATTCAGGAAAGATAAATTAAGTCAAGTGAGAGAGGATGTAGCAAAACTTTATTTTTTTTTTTACTGTACCCCTGACCATTTGCTTTGCTGTCTGTTATAGAGGCCTTTCATCCAAACTGGTATAGGAAGTATGGCACAGTGTGGCACAGTATGCTGTGACATACTTTCTTAGTTTGTATATGAAGTATTGTGCACTACATCAACTCCAGGAGCAGAGTTTGTACAGTGCTGGAAGAGCATGAGTCAGGATGGGGTCGATCCAGCTGTTCACACTGCATGGCACTAAAGGCTTGACTTCCCGTATGGTAGGAAAGAGAGAAGAAGAATGGGAAAGGTCACATGTGGTTACAAGGAGGTTTCTCAGCAGTGCTCTACTGCCATGCTGCTAATAAATAACAGCAGCACCGTGCCATCCAGTTGTGCCAGCCAGTTGTGCCCTTGCCCACCCCACTGCTCACTGCCATGGCGAATGCAGCCGTCCTGTGCAGTGCTGGCTGCGGCTCTGCCGCCCCGTGGTGTAAGGGACGCCCATCCCGTGGCTTTGTTTACATGCCAGGGAATCGTCATGAGGTGTGTCATGACTATAGGCCACAGACTGTTCACTCTCTTGCTCCTGAAATGCAGCAAACAGTTAAAAACAGAGGGTTGTTGTTTGTGGTGTTTATGACCCGGGTTGGTTTTGCATGAAGATTTGTCTTGTTTGTTTTGGAGCAACCACTGCTGTTAGTTCCTTTTGTTATGTATAATAAAAACCACAGCATAGTCAGTGATTTAATGAAGATGGGGTTTTTTAGATGTGTTAGTAGTATTGCAAAAGCATCCAAAACCATTCAGATTAAACAATTTTCTTATTTTTTGGAATTAATATCTGAATTATCAAGGTGTACATCCAGTACCAACAATCAGTTGCATCTTTGTTTGTAGTCAGTGGGTATTTTCCCACTTCCTTGGGATGAGAATCCAGCATAACTTTTGTTTCATTAAAGCAAATAATTATCACATGTTTTAACATAAATACCAAGTTGATTGCTTGTGTATGCTAAGATGACAATTAACAATCACTATTTGCAGTAGTAGGATTTAAGAAAATTACGCTTTTTGGTAAAGAGTCTTCACAACTGCCATTGTTTAGATTTAAAAGCTAGTGGGTCTTGCTAAGTTCATTGTGAAAGACATGGAAAGGCATTGGTGTCCCTTCTAAAATAACAAAGAGTCTGTACAATCAATCAGTGTCTCAGGATGGCTTGTGATTTTTTGGCAAAGCGTATTATAAGAGCTGTGTAACAGCAGTGTTCCCTGTAAGCAGGCCATCTTTCCTCTCCTGTTGGGGACAGCCCTCCCCACATTTGGTCTCACCCTAATTATAGTGTGGGTTTCAGTTTGAAGTAAAAAGAAAACTTTTCTGTTTGTCAGATGAATAAAGAAAATAAATTCTACTCTACTAATGGAGGCTTCTGCAGGGCGTTTGGGCCCTTTGAAGATGCATTTCTTTACCTTTTGTACAGAAACAGTTTCTCAGAAAATATTTGAAAAATACTGTCCCAGTTTCAGCTGGCATATCATGCTGCATATAGCCAACAAAGATTTTTAAAAAAATAAATTTAAATCCTATGATGCTGTGAAGTGATGTAAATAAATGATTGTCCGGTGCTTTTTTGAGAAGAAAGAGCTCAACCCTATATCCAGCCACAAGAATGGATGCTGAAACATTCCAAAGTACTTCTTTATAAAACAAAGGAAAAAATGGACAATATTGATCTACTACCTATGAAATATGTTGATACTTTTTTAAGGTAACATTTCAGCAGTCTAAAACACCAGTGATTATTGAGCATGCTGTTCCCACAAAAGAGAAAACAAATTTAGAAAAGCCAGTGCAGAACACTGCAGGCGCTTAGAGCATTATTCAGTCACTCAGCCACAGATCAATTTAGGTTTTGGGGTTTGGGGTTTCTTTTTGTTTCAGCAAGTACTGTGCGTTTCAGAAACACAAAATGTTTTAGCTCACTTCAGGATCACAAAGAATGCATGATATTCAAAGATTTCAGTATATAACAAATTATCTGGTTTAGGATCATCCTTCTAAAACAACATCAAAGAAATCTGAAGTTACTTTTGATATTTTGCCATTGAAGTAATTAACCCTAGGTTGGACTATGGAAAAAAAATCAAGAATTTCAGTGTTCTCTTTCTCCCATTGCATTTAAAGTCTATTACAGTGAAAATATTCACCACGTATTCAATGAGTCTTCCTACCCCGCCCCACCCTGCCCCTGGTTTGTTGCTCCCTACAGGTAGTACTGTGTGAAAGGAATCTTCTTTCCTTTGGCTCATGAAGCAGAAATGTCTCAACAGAGAAGATTTGAAATCAGTTGACTTTGTACTTGAACACCTGCTTAGTTTTTGACTCCTTTAGTTCTTCAGTGTCCAAATCCAGCAGTTCCTAGCTTGCCTCTTTGACCTCTTGCTGCCCTCAGACCAGCTGTTCTGTCCAACAGCAATCCAGAGCAGTTGGTCTGAAAGGCAAATCCTTCATTTCTGTGGTATGGATGAGAAATCCTCTCTTTGCCTTTTTAAAACAAACAGACTGGGAAACATGGTACTTTGAACTCTATTCACAGAATCATACAGTAATTGAAGTTGGAAGGGACCTCTGGGTGATGTCTGGTGCAGCCTCTCGCTCAAAGCAGAGCCAGAGTGGGTTTGCTCAGTTAAGTTTTTTGTATCTGCAAGGGCACAGATTGCAAAGCAGTGCAGATATGTTGTGGAGGAGATCACGTCTCATCTGAGCCTAAACTTGGCTGTGCTATTGCAAGACTATTCTTTAAGCTGAATTTAAATAACCAAAACCCAGTTGGTGGTTTTTTCAGAGTCTTGGCACTTCTAGAATGAAGTACAGCTTTAATGGCAATGGTCTGAACAAAAGCTTAAAAGTAAAAATGCAGTATTCCAGCATATCTAGCAGTTCAACTGGAGAAAAGTATAGCTAAGCAATCTGTGTTTTGACTTGTATTCAGTTTTAATTACTGAATATCATTCTGAAGAAGATTGTGTGGATTAAATTGTTCCTGCAAGTGAAAATATGCACAAAATTAAATATGCCATATAAGTAGAGACTAAAAGAGCAGATTCTTATATTTAGAAGAAATTAATGAGGCAGCTTAAATAAAGTTTATAAAGTAAAAAATAAAAGCAGTTAATTTTGCTTTTCTGTTCATTTGCTGCAAAAATTAGCTGTTCCTATCCAAATTTTAAAATAATACATCTATACTGGATACATTGATTTTTTTTCTTCTGCATCCTTAGTTTGTGAAGTTCATTACATAAAATTATTGAAGCTCAAAATTTGAGAGAGAGTCTGAAAATGTAACTGTAATACAACTTAAGACTTAAATTAGGGGGCTTTTCCATACAGCAGGGCTACTGAAGCCTGGTTTCTTAAGGAGTTATTTCCTCTATTTCTTTAATAACTATCCCACTACAAAAAGCCAAATTTCTACTTTTTTTTTCCCTTGTACAACCCCAGCTGAGATAGAGGTAGCATGCAGTCTGGTTAGTTCAGACTGGTTTGCCTCTGTGTGTGCTTATTTGAGTTGACTAGCTGCTTCTGCAAATGGAATATAAAACAGGTACGTTTTTGAGGGCTATAAATTGTTCATTACGTAGGATGATCTCTAACTGAAAAGCTGGGGAAGGAGCTTGCCATATAAGCAGGTATTTTCCATTTCGATGTTCCTTGAACTTTGCTGGGAAACATTAACAGTGGATTAGGCTGATTTTTGTGTAGTGATTCCTCTGCCTATAGTTTGACACGAGCTTTGTGATTGTATTGGCTTCAAAGCAGTGTGTGTGTCTGAGGGCTTACACAAGACAAGCGTGTAAATGGATTGTGTCCTTGTGTTAGGATTCTCCCCCTTCCCAGACTCTGCTCTTTCAACTAAGTCATGGTACATATATGTGAGCATATATATGCCTAAGCTAAGCTCCTCTGGCTTTTGACCAATTTGAAGACTTTCTAGGATTTTCTTTCCTGTTTACATCCCAATATATACTGCCATAAATATTAGAAGCTATGCTAATCCTTTTTAATAAGCTTTAGCAAATCAGCAGAGTTTGCCTCAAGATGTGTGGGTTCTACTATCCCACAAGGTTGTGCCTCAAAGAAGAGGGAAGGGACACCTTTGCACGCTGCTAGAGCACCTCATCTCACCTATCCTCACCTTTACTGCAGAGCCCTGGAAATATGGCTGATTCTCACTCATTAGAAGACATGTTGAATTAGCTATGTGATGCATTTATGCCTCAGGGCAAGTTCCTTTCCAGCACACAGTGCAGGAAGATTCCAGCTGAAGAGGAGAATAAAATTTTTATGAATTGAGACTTGAACACTCAAGTGCTGTAATATGCTTTCAGCTAATTTCATCTTTAAATACAGATAATGAATCCACTTTCAGATAAGAAGCATCGTTCATTCTGTATGAATGCAAGTAGTATAGAAAGTGGGTGACTTACAATTTGGTCATATCTAGGATTTATATGTGTGTGTGTGTGTGTGTGTATGATTTAAACTAGATAGGTAAGGTGATACTGATGTATTTTCAAAATATTTTGGGCACTGAGCTGTTTATTGATGGAAAACATGCCTTAGGAAACTTCCCTCTATAGTTTGTTACTGTAGGTACCTGTATCCAAGAAAAGCCATTTTTTTAAAAAGCTGGTGCAGTGCAGTAAGACAGTTGTGAAAGCCAGGTGGGGCGTGTTAAAGATCATTAAATGCTGTAATGCTTTTGGAAGAATCAAAACCCAAAGATCCACCAGACCGTTGTTCCCAGGCTCTGGCATGAGGCATCAGGCTGTATTTTAGAGTAGAAAATGTGTTTCGTGTCAGTCTCATGATGCTGTTCAAGAAAAACTACTAATTAAAAATAAAAAAGCCCTTAATAAGAGCTATTTAGAGCTTCTGCTAAGTTCAGGTATGGGGAAACGAACATGTTTTGTTTTGTCAATTTTGTTTGTATTATTTCATAGGAAATTTAACCCATCATTTACCCAAGTTTTTTAGGTGCCAAATCTTTCCAGCAACTTGCTGTGAAATGTCAGTTATTCCATGAAAGTATTTTCTTTCTCATATGGTGTATCATCAAGCCTTTGTCAAATTCCGTAGCCTTACTGGTAAGATGGAGTTCATGTGAGTTCAGTGTGATGGTTTACCACATTTTACTGACAAAATTTGCTTTTGTCCACTGTGACCAGTGTAATCACACGGTCTATAAATAGAAACCCCTATTACAAAATACAGTCATTCCACCTGTGTCATCCTGTGCTGATTTCCGAAAGCAGGGGATGGAATGGGTGTTCATAAAATGCAGGTTTTTACTGCAGGAAACTGGAGTGTGAGCGAATGGCTGGTTTGCCAGTTCTGCACAAAAGCTCTCAGGCAGTGGCTGAGGTATGAAATGCTCAGATACTTCAAAATTTTAATTTTTTTTTTTTTTAGTTTAAGTGTGCCCTTTGGAGAGCCAGCATCTTTCAGGTGATGAAGTAACAGGTGGTGTAGTTTAAATTATGCACAGTTTCGCTGTAGTGGAGAGCTAAACAGAGCAGCTGAGAGGATTTAAGGGCTTTGTATGATGGCTTTGGCTTTGCCTTTACCTCGGGAAGAGGCGGTGGAAGCCCTGTGCTCCCAGAGATAACTGTGCACTGCTGAAACCCCCCCACACTGATGTGCCTGTGTTTTCCAACAGCTGCAGGAAGCAATCAAGGCTGGCAAAGGTGTGACATCTGCCATCGACCTCTGCCACTGCCACGGAAACAGAGCACTGGCAGCCCTGGAGCGATTCCCTCCCTCGGAGGCCAGGGACGCCTTGGCCAACATTGTCTACGCCGTGACCAGGCTTCCCTGACCTGCCGCTCCGGGAGGAGCATCTCTCCCTCCACAGGTGGACACCAGTGCTGCCTCACACCTCTGATCACCTCATCCCATCCCGGCAGAGGAACGTGCACTCGCTGCCGCCGCCAGCAGCAAAATTCGGGAGAGGAAAGAAAAAAGGTCACAGACAGTTTTCGCTTGTCGTGCCAGAAGCGCACTTGAGGCTGCACCGGTAGAAATAATTAATGAGTCCCGTTTCCGTGACCTCAGCAAATGGACAGGAAATAAGTCGGTATTGATTGGGCACCAGTGGGGACGGCGCCAGGGCGGAGGCCGGTGGTTTTCCTGCCAGAGGGAGGGATAGAGAGAGGGAGGGATGGAAGGGCGTGAAGATCCAGGTGTCATAAGAAACCCGCTCAAACCTGCCCAGAGAGAGTGAGCTGCCGAAGCCGGGAATTAACATACCCTTATCCAAGGGGAAGGGCAGTTCGGCGGATTAATGGGGGAAAATCCCTCTCTGTCTATGAGCAGTCATGTCTCCTCACACTGTTTTTATGCATTCAAATGTAAAATTACCCTGTGCGTAATGAGTTCTGTATTTGAGAAACTTGCTGAGAAAATGTGTCAAGCATGGTAAGTAGGAGTTTTAAAATATTTAATCAAATATTAATTTGGCTCTGTTAAGGGAACTGAGTGCCTAGAGTTTATACTGTGCCTATGTAAAATGTTGCTCTGGGTCAAAGAATGAGGTTTTTCCAACACCTCTGGGGGAGGGAATATCCCTCCCTCAGATCCAGCAGTTTGTTTCAACAGTCTTACACTAAAGAGTTTTCTATGTTTGTGACACTTGTGTTAATTTAAGCCAAATAAATGTTAATTTGTAAGGCTAGACATCAGCCCTTGGCAGAAAGGAAGCAGGAATGCTCCTCTGTGAGTAGTCACTGCACTGAATAAAATGCAGAAAATACCAGAGAAGTTTTGAACCTCAGCAGGTTGGATTTTCAAGTCCAATTACAGCCAGCTTATAAGGTGTATCAGAAGCCTGCAATTTGAGACCGTCTCTGTTTTGTTCATAGGAGATGATTTTTGTGGTTTGCACACGTGCAATCTGAGAATGCCGTTGACAAGAAGGCTGAGTTTACATAAATGATCTAGATTGAGACTCAGCTACCTTTCTTCCTTCTGTGGTGTAATTACAGCCCAATCTGGAGACAGCTAGCACAGCAAACAGATTTCATTACATCCCTCACTCAAACACTAAGTGGAGTTATTTCTGTTAAATTCTCTCCTCCCTCCTTTTCCCCCTGCACTCCCTCCCTGTTGCACAGCTTGTTTGTCATAGATCAGCGTGTTGCATTCCACCAAATGCAAAATATAAATAAAAACTCTATCCTCTAAAAATATACTGAAAATACACCCTGTGTAATGTACATAATATTCTGTGTACATTCTGCCCACATTATACCATGATATTTCATGTACAATAAGCAACCTTGAGTCACAATCTTTGTTTAGGAGCAGAATCCAGAACTCAGGACTCACTTTGTTCTGGAGAATGGCTTCAACACCAGACCCCTTATTACTTGCACTTTCTCTCTTGCCTGCCCTGGCATTTTCTCTCTTCCCAAGACTCTGGCACTTCTCCCTGAGTTACTGTTGTTACTGAAACAGGGAGGCTGGAGACAGAAGAGAAACACTGAGAAGTGTGGTTTATTCCGGGCAGTTACCCATGAAGTTCCCTGAAGTTCTCCTAATAAAAAATGTGCTTGAACGAAATACCTAAACACAACCAGAGTCATATTTCAGCTTTCTTTGGCTCTTGTTTTTACATACTACATTAAGTAAGGGCCATTCATCATCTTTTCTTTGTCTTACATCTGTGTTAATTGGTTCATAATGGTTTAGGGCTGCAAAAAGCTCGGGTTGCTGGAGATATTCTGAGTCACTTCACCTCACCTGTGTGAAAAAAATACCAAACATAATGCAAAACTATGTACACCTCATTTATTTTTTCATGCAAGTGCAAGTTTTTATTTGTACTTGTTACCAATAAAAGGTAATCATCAAAAATTAATTACTTTTTTTTTGTATTTTTACCACAGTATGTTCTGATTGCTCCTGAATAATTCAACCTTAATTTAAAAAAACCAAACAAACAGTATGAGTTGTCGCTTATCACTATTACCAAGTAATCTTGTATTTAAGGAATTTGCCTGTAATTCTTCAGAAATTTTTGTTGTCTTGTTTCCTCCAGGTAAACTACAAGCAAAGTATTGTACCCGTCTGTCAGACTCCGGGTGAATTAGTCAGTGCTGTGTTCTCATACACTGCTCACACCTCGTGCAGCTTCTGAGCAGTGTGTGACCTTCGGGCTGTTCTGATGTTACTTTTGTCCGCTTGGTTCCTTGTCCCCACCTACCTGTAAAGCAGGTCAGGGAGAGGGACGCCTGCGGTCTGAGGAAGGCATTCACACCATTTACTTCAGTCACCCAGCTACTCAACCAGACATTCCTGTTGGCTGCTCCTCTGAACTTATCACCAGTATGGATTTGCCGCACCATTCCACAGATGCACAAAATACAGGACAAGATCCCAGCTGCTTTTTAAACCAAATTAGAATTAAAAAGTTACCCTGATCCACTGCATCTTACTTCTGATGGAGTTAATTTTCTTCGTAGTATCCTATACAGTGCCATGTTTTGGATAGGTAACTAAAACAGCGTTGCTCACCCGCTGTGCTCAGCAGTACTTGCACAGTGCCAAAACTTCCTCTGCTCCTCACTCCAACACCCAGCGAGGGGTTGGTTGTGGGCAAGGGGCTGGGACAGCTGACCTCAGAGATAGTCTGTGCTGTACAAGATCATGCTCAGCAGTATGGGGGTGGGGAGTGGAGATGTTCCAGGGGCCTCTTGCTTGGGCACTGTCTGGGCATCAATGGACGGGTATTGATTGCTTTTTCATTGCTTGTTTTTCATGGTTTTGTTTTCATTTTTTCCTCTTGTACCTATTAAACTGTCTTTAATTCAACCCACAAATTTTCTCACTGTTGCCCTTCTCTGCGGTAGTATGGAGACACTTCTCCATCTGTTAATGGTTAGGGATTTCTAGAAGAATCTGTTAAAATTGTGTCTTTTGTTGGTGGCATCAATTTCAGTTTCCCACTGAAATTCCCAATATTTTTGACCTTTAGGATTGTAGCCTCAAACTGTTCCAGGAACAGAAGTAGTTCAGTACAAAGCTCTTTCTGGTCTGAGAGTCTCCTTGCCCCAACTCGTACTCACTGAGCTGAAGCACCAGGAAATTCCAAGTGGAAATAGGCTCTTAATCATAAGGCACTTAGTGGACTGTCTTTATAACCTTCAGTTCCTCCTCACCTGTTTGTAAACACTCTTTGAATGATTTTGCATTTACTTTTAGTAAAGGAGCAAGTCATGCAAATACAAAAAACTCTTGTTTGCCTGCCTCTGGCCTCACACTGCCTCAGCTGGATAGAGAGGAATGCTGCTCCCTGCTCCTCTGTCCTGGGCACAGAGGGTGGGATGTACCACATCGAACTTGGCTGGACATGTCTAACCCCAGATGTGCTTCATCTCAGCCCTGAAAATACCTCTGTGAAGGACTGTATCCATCCTTGGACTACACAGAACTAAAAGCCTACAGTACATCCCACTGTGGGGGGCAGTGAGTGAGCAGCTCTGAGGTGCTTAGCTGCCATCCAACACAATTCATTTTGGTACCCAGAGTGGGACATACAGGGCTCAAGATAATAAGATGTTTGACCAGAGTGTGCTAGAGAGAACCTCTTATACCTGTTTAGCTATTGCTGTTCATGATGTTGACTTACTCACCCTTGATGCAGGTTTATTTGTTCCCTTACCCACTCCCTGTCATGCTCGAGAGTAAACGTGACGATTCAAGAGCTTGTTGAAGGCTGGGTTTGTCTTCTGCAGTTTGCTGTGCTGTGTAGCACTTGGTTGTGTTTTGCCTTGGAGAGCTATGATGAAAGCACTGGCCCTGAGCCTAATCTGGTATTTGGGCTCTGCGTTGCTGCTGTCCCAGTACTTTGGGAACCATCTCGTGGAGATAATTAACAATTACACCTTTTCCTCTGAGAGACAGTTTGTGGAGGAAACAATGGCACCTCCCCCTTCACCTCCTGCAGGGTAGTTGCTTTCCACCTTGTTACAATGACTTCAGTATTTTGAACACTCCTGGGTAATCAGAATATTCACATCAGTGTGTCTCAAGAATCTGTATCCAGCTTTTCCTAGGATTGAGTATTTAGGAATATCACACATGAATGTGCCCTGAGGCTGTGTGGTCATGGGTAGCAAGGTATATAGAGCAGTTTTTACCTCTGATGGTGTGGGACCTGACCCCCGAACAAGTGCAGGATCCTGAAAAAGTGACAGTGCATTTGAGAAAATGATGCCCTGGCTGTGCTAAAGGGACATAACTTCTCACATGGTGCTGGGCCTGGCCTAAGCCTGCCAAGAACTGTTCAGCACCCTTAGAGGGCAGAGATGGTCTCTGGGTCTGGAGACACACAAAAAACACCACGGCTAAGCCAGAGACCAGCCTCTCAACTCTTTACCCCTATAGTCAAGAAGAAACAATGGAGGCAGAAGTCAATTCCCTCAGTCAGGGAGAAAGCTTCTCCCAAGAGGGAGCAGGAGGAGGAAGTGGAGGGGCAGCCTGCTGTGCAGCAGAACAGTCACAAGAACAGGAGGGGAAAGAAATCATGAACAAGCCAGAAATCATCAAGTCCTTATCCCTGAGGAAGCTGCAAGATACACACAAAGATTACAGCCTCAGCCTGGTGAGCTAATTATCAGCTGGCTGCTGCAGTGCCGTGGTACTGGAGCCAACAGCCAGGAATTAGAGAGCAAGGAAGCCCAGCAGCTGGGATCCCTCACAAGGGACTGAGGCATCAACAAAAGGACTGGAAAAGGATCAAAAATCAGCAGCCTCTGGAGGCAGCTTACTCTGAGTGTGAAGGAGAAGTATCCCCTTGAGAAAGATCTTGTAAACTATTAAGGCAAGAGTGGACAACTACTGAGAGTAGTGTCCAGTGTCTGAGGGAATTAGTGGTAGAGGTGATCTACAGCAGCCCGGATAACAACCAGGCATCTAAAGACCCGGATGAAATCCAGTGCCTGTGGTCCATGCAGTGAAAGTTTGTATGGAACATGGTCATTGTATGCCAGCACCTGGTGCTGGTGACTTGGCCAGGCATCAAGGCCCCAGCTTTGGGTAGATTGGCCAGTCTGCTCCATCAATTCAAAGAGAATCTCTCTCCCACCCACCCTTGCAGGCCTGTGTCAGCTGGGGAGAGACTGTCCCAACAGTTCCAGCTATTCAAAGACAGTGTGTCTTCCTCCTTCTCCCTACCAGCCACCATCTAGGCTGGCAAGGGAGCTGTGCTCTGCTCAGGGGGAGGGTGCCATGTGCGCTTTTGTGTGCCACCCTGTGGTTCTGTCTGCATTACCATGAGGAGAGCATGGGGCAGTGGGATGCCTTGAATGTGGAAGCTGGGGTATGTGAATGTGGGTATGTGAGGAATTTGGTGGCCAAAAAAGGCCCATACAGGAGAATTACCACTCTGGTTGCTATTGAGCAGTTCCCCAGAGAGTGCAGAAGGACAGATACTGCCTTTGACCCCAGTGAAGAACTTCTGGTTTGCAGAAAAAGGATCAGGTAATGAATACACCTTCCAGGAATTGAGGGGCCCTGCCTCTGGCCAGGTGGAGGAAAGGGGTTACCAGGTTTATTGGACTGCATGGACTTGATGGCCTGGCACACCTGATCAGCTGGCTGTGCTTCTCTTAATGTAACCCTCCACGTGCCTTGCCTTATTGGCGATAAAGAGTGCACACGTGGCCCATATTTGACTTAGTGTTGAGCTTGACAGAAGTTGCTAAAAGATTGAAAAGCTCTTGTCGGTTTAATGGAAACATTAAGGAAGTGTTCTCTGGAGCTGCTGGGGAGTGCTTCTTGCCCCAAGCGGTGCTAAAGAAGCCAGACCAGTGTTCTCAGGGGTACACCTGCTGGTGGGATCTCCCCGTGGCTTTTTCTTCTGAGCAGTATTTGAATTTTCATCAGCACGAAAGGCTAACTCAGGCAACTGTGCCATGCTGCAGATTTGCCAAGGAAGTGGCTTCTGGGTCAGAGCACTGGCTGTTGCTACTCTTGTCAGCTACTACAATCTCACAGAAGAGTGAGGCATCAAACTTTTTTTATTCTTTGTAGTCTTCAAAGTCTTTTACCTGCACAGTGTCTTACGAAAAATAAAGAGCTAAAGCTTTTCAGTCTCTCAAAGCAGTTCAAAGGAAAGAATATTTCCAGTTCTAGAAGTCATCTGTTCTGACGGTCTTTGAATTAAACTATCCTTTTTTTTTCCACCTTTCAGAAACCAATCCCTAAAATGCATTAATTATTTACATAATTAGCATTCACGTGTTTCTCTTTTAGGCTAAGCCTGTTTCTCTAAAGCTAAGAGAAAGTGGCTATTAAGCTAAAATTCTTGCAGCAAATGCTTTTAAAATAAACAAAAATATAAAGTACAGAGCTTGCTGTGAGTTGTGAAGGGGAGAAGAGGGTGACAAACAAATTGGCATCGATACACCAAAGCGTCATGCAGTCACCTTTGTCCACCCCTTCCATGCACTTGCATTTGTGCGTGACTCTGCCCGCAGCTCCCGGCGTTGCTGCCGTATTCCCAGCCTCTAACAACAGCCGGAGAATGCTCGGGCTCCCCCCTGTGTAGGAGATCCCTTCTCTGCAGTTCGTGAAGTTCACTTTAATTCATGCCTATTTGCAAAATGCTTTTGTCAGTGTGCATCTCTTGGGGAAAAGCAACCTTTTTCTCCAAAACAGAAAGAGCAACAAGGCGGTTTACCTACTACACTGGAAAGCAGTGTTCTACCGACTTCACATGGTGAAATTGTCTGCAGGAGAAAAGAGGGATCGTATCATACAAGAACATTCCTGTTGGCTAATGGTGACAGGCAGGTGTCCCACTCATAACTAGAAAAGTAGTTCTCAGATTTATCTGGTTTTTAAGAAATTTCTATATAAAATTCCATTTGAGGCATATTTTGATATATTGTGTAGGAGAATTACAATTTTGCAGCACCATTATAAAAAGTCTTACTTTGAAATTTCCTTCTTTACCCTACTCCACTTTGTCTTCTTCCCTTTACCCCTTGCCCCAAATATCAAAGACTGAAAATACTCTGCTTTATTATTAGAGCAATGCTCATCATTTTTTTGTTTTAAAATTGTACACAAAAGTATTTTACTTGCAACAAAAACAGTATCTTAAAACTAGACTTTTTTATGCCTTCAGTGACTACAGCAAATGACTGGCCTTGACTGCAAGGTTCAAATTTTAGCAGTTATTAAATGTCAAATTATAAAAATTAAATGTTAAGCAGAAGCCATTAGAAAAATCTAAAACAAGTTCCAATAGATTAGATTATTTTTTTTTCCCCCAGAAAAGAATATGAACATTTATTTTGAAAAGCTTTACTCTCTGCAGAGGAGCATGATGTTTTTTCTATGTGACCAGCTTATCTGAAACACAGCATGGTTAGGAAATGAGGCATTTTTCCCTCTTGGCTAGTTTTGATGAAAGCTCTCCAAGTTGCACATTGTGTCTGAACATTTCTTCATTCATAGCATGTGCCCATCGAAAACTGTTTTCTGTTTGCAGCATTTCAGCTGTACTATTTATAAGCTCGTTGAACAATGCTACTAGAGGCTGTAAAAGGTGTGTATTTCATATGCAAATCACTAGCAATAATTTTCTACAATTACACTTAGTTGCTTGCATCATTATTTTCATAAAAAATGGGTTTAGCAGGAGAACATTACAGAAAAAATGTCTGTATTAGTAAGATTTATTTTTAATCAAACAATTTTATTTATATCCAAAGTATAAAAACTGTGAATGTCCCTACGCCTGCTCACATGCTGTAAGACCACAAGCAATATACACGGCTTTTAGATGTAATATGCTAAGATATCTTTGCAGAAAAATAAACAGGGTTTAAACATCTAGTATTTCTTAGAGATGACTGCTGCTGCTAAAAGTGATCACATTACTAATGATTAGAAGTATTTCTTACACAAACTTTTATGAAAAGTAATTGCTTTCAATCACATTCTATTGTAGTAATAACCACTAAGTGGCTGGTTTTTTTCTTCTTGTAAACCCAGGTCCCCACAACTACAGCTTTTATTAAAAATTCGGTCCAGATTGAATTTTCACCAATTTCAAAGGGAAATTCCTGTTGGATAAAATGCATTGACCTTTTAAATTCATGATTGTTCTCAAAGTCAGTACTGTAGGGTATGACTAGGTTATATTAGATGGGTTATAACTAGATGAATTAAGGCATTGAGTAACCATGAGGCAGAGATTCATGTTAGGACAAACTCAGAAGGGAAGATTCCCATCCATCCAAAGAGCAAGGTTCAGGAGCAGCTTCCCGGCAGTAGTGAGTGCAAAGACTGAGAAGGGAGGATCCCTAGCTGCTTCTAAGACACTGACTTTTTTTTATGAAAAGGACTGTTTAACACATGGCCATGACAGAAGCAGTTGGAACTCAAAAAACCTCAAAAAGCTGTTTCAGTTTCAGGACCTGAAACAAAGAGGATTCCTACAATCTGAATATTGCTACTTTGATTGAAGAAAAAAGTAAGTTTACAGACAAAAAAAAAAAAAAGCTAAATCATCCAGCTGAGTTCTCAAAGAAACCTAGTTTTCTACATTGCTTCACAATTTTTTTCTAATACTGTTGCAAACATTTGAACTTACATATTTTAGTGCAGTATGAGTCTATGCAACTGGTCCAAAATACTGTTTCTCCATACAATGGGCAAGATACGGAACTGAGCGTTAAGCACACAGCACACAAAGGAGAGTGTGCTGTTTGCTCGTGATTGGGAGATGTGGACGTCTTTGAGAGAACGGACTTTCCAGGCTGTATTTACCTCTTCTGGATGTAAAACGGAACTTGGCAAACAGACCTTTATGGGATAAATGTTTGATTGTTCAGAGTTAGTTATGGTGTCGATAATAGGATGACTGTGCATTAAGTGAGCATTACTTCTTTTTAAATGCAAAGCTGGGAAATAGCGCACAATGGCGCAGTTCTTGACTGAATTAACATAGAGTAAAGGGAACTGCGATTTCATTGCCAAGAGATTAAAAGAGGCTTATGCTTCCAAGACTGAAGTTGCTCAGATTTGTCAGTTTTTAAACAGTTATGGATGCAACTGATGTCTAAGTAAACTGCTGCAGCACAGAAGGAGAATTTAGGTTGCTCACTGGGTTGAGTTACTCTATTCTTGAAGCTCCTTTACATTTCTGCTGTACTCTTCCACTGCAGATTCGATATGATTTTTATTTTAAGCTTTTATATAAAATTCTTCTTCCTTTAGTGCTCAAGTGTTACATATCTGCTGTCTTGCCAGTACACTCTGGTGCTACTTCAGGCTAGAAAAGGGTTTTCTTATAATGAGTGTTCATTTTTTTGAAACTTTTTCTCTGTGAGCTAAACTCTAAGATTTCCAACCCACATGCACTTGGAGATGAACTGACTTGTTTTTAAAATCCAAAGATGCCATTTATATTCTCTGTTTTGATATCCTTGATTCAGCAAGCAACACAATTATGATGCTTCTTGCCCATCTCTGTGAAGTCTAGCTAAACAGCAAATTTTGAAGTTTCCAGTGGCATCTATCATTGTATCTAAGAACAAGAAGCAGTGTTGCTGTAAAATTTAAAGAAACGCAGAATATCATGTAACAATTCTGTTTCTTGAGAAAAAAAAAAGGCAATTATATTAACTGGCACTCCCAAGTAGAGTAGTATTTTGCTGGCAGAACCCTCCAACACTGCTTGCAGCCACAAGAAGTTTAAAAATATAAATAAAGTTCAGGTGTCTGCCACTGTTCATTTCTGCCTGGGTCACAGCAATGTATGGATATTGCCCGCAGCATGTTACTTGTTCAGTATTGTCGCCTCTGGGCCAGCAGAAGTTCCAGATATTCCTGTGCAATGTGTCCATACATGTCCATGTCCTTTCAGTCTGACTGGCAGTGAAGAGCACGAAGTTATGCAAAGTTTGTTATCAAGTTGCCTTATTTGCCATTAAACATGCTAGTTTTATAAACGTTGAATTGCAGAACACATTTTACTGGAAATCAGATGAGTTAATTGGACCGATTTTTTAATGATGCCTTTCAGACCCTTTTAATTCAAGGCAGAGGATTTTGGAACCTGCATTCTTTCTTTTTTTTTTTTTCCCCCCCACAATATATTCAGTCTCTTTGAAGTTTATTTATATCAAATACACACCTAAATAATTTAAGGTGAATTCCAAGCTGCCTAATTTAAGTATCTGCCCGATCTGGGTGAGTCAGTGCCTGACTCCTGCCACCGCTGGAGTTCCGAGACCAGCCGGGCACCCATGGGGCCGGGCCAGCCTCCCTGACGTCCCTCTAGAGGGCAATCCTGCCCGTTCCATCCAGCCCAGCTGAGCCCGAGCCAGCCCGGAGGAAACCGCAGTAAATGTGAGACTCCATCCACTTGGCTGTCCCCAGTGACAAGCACCGTTCCAGCAAAGGCTGGAACCACACTCAGGTTAAGAAATTGCACTGTATTCCAGAAAGCAGCCACTTGGCTCTGGGCTGCCTTGCAAGCGGGGGCACTTCCCCGGCCTGCTGCACGCACACTGTGGCCAGCAACACGGGAATCACTGAAAGTCAGCCCAAGAGCAGCAGAAAGAAAAGGTTACTGGTGTGGGCTTGTCTTTTTGCACAGGGGGCTTCTTTTCCGATTAGAGTCTTAACATAAAATGTATATTAAGTTTCAGGGAACTGGCTCCACACCCCACTGTTTCTCATCTCCTTTCCTTCCAGACTCCATGACTCTTGCGTCTGGCTACAAGGTGGCCTAGTTTCAAGATGTGGTGAAGTGATAGACGATGTACTGGTACCATAGCAATACCTTTTACAGAATGAAACTCCCAAAATTAGTTCCTGCTGAAAGTGCTTTTGACATCTCATGCCACATCTCTGCCTACTGAGTGCTGTAGGTTATTGCAAAGATCTACAAGAAAGCCTTGCTGAATGTTTCGAGTTGGATTCTTGCTTATCCTAAATGTTTGTAGTGCAGGAAGCAAAAAGGCTTCTAAATTTAGGATCATTCTTCTGCTTCTTGTCGTCGTACCAAGCACCAACACACTGAGCTGTTCTGAATCCCAGCTCAGGGATGAGCCCTGGCAGCTCTTCCATCTCCCTGCCAGCCACCGTGGTTCCTCTCCCCTGCCCAGGGGAATCTCCAGCCGACTAGATCCTTTGAACTAACTCAGAGAAGGCATCCTCTGCGGAAGGCTGGCACCTTAGAGTATCTACAAGTGAAGGTCTAAGGAGCTGCCACAGTCCACCCTTCGAGGACTCCATACAAGTGCAAACAGTGCTTTCAGCTTCCCTGGGGTTCTGAGCACATCGGTGTTGGTGGCATGACTGAAGTCTCACTGCAGTTTGGTCAAGTCAGTAATGGCCCATTGTATTCGAGAGCAATGGTGATCTTTTTACTGAAGAGTTTTCTTGCTAGAGCACCACTACTCCCCTCCCCGGTGACCTGGAATTTTTCAGAGTTTGCCGCAGTGTCACAGAGTGGCTTTTGAGCCAAAGGCACAAAGTGGGGGAAAGATGAACATTTGAATAAATGACGTGTATAGCACAAGTTCAAATGGTGAAAAGAAATGTGGCTTGTCTGGCTGGGAAGCCAATCTAAGCTTGCTACCTGCATTGCCTGGAGACAACTTGGCTCGCTCCCTTTCCATTGAGTACTGTTATTGCAACAATATGCTCGTGCTACTTTATGCTTAGCTGAGGCCCTTCAGGTCTCCTCCTGGGCTTGAGTCCCTAGTAGCTACAATGCCTCAGGCCAGCACTATAGAGCAGAAATGAGGTGGAGTTCAAACTGGCAAGTATTTTCTCAAGGGCTCTGAAATTGAGTTTGGGATTCCACTGGCTTGCTCTTGCCTTATGGTTGCCTTTCCTCAGTCCCACTAAGTAAAGCATTCAAATAAAATCCAACTGAGATCTAGCACTACTTAGCAGCTGGGCCAGGTGTTAAAACACGGTACCCTTTAAGAAAAGCCTCAATTATCCTTGCAATAAAGGGAGGGGGCAAATCATACTGTAAACTTCCGTGCTCATAGTGCTAACAGGCTCAGAAAAGTTAGCGGGAAGTGCTCTTTATCTCCAAAGAGAGAATGATGCGCTAACTGCAGAACACTTGTCTTGTTAATAAAATGTATCCTTCGTTGGAGTGATTCATCCGAGGAGTTACAATGCTGGTAGTTCCCGCTTTTAAGGGCTCCTTTGAACAGCTGTCTATCAACAGCAATGATAAAAGGAGCAGTCAAAGTTAAAATCAACAAACTATTATCTGTTAAAATTATTCATGGACTGTGACACTGTAAACACACCAAAAGTCCCAAATGCCAAATTTAGAAGAGCGACATAAGTGGAAGAACAAAATTTTAGAGAACTGCTTCTAAAGAAAGCGCCAAAAATCTGAAATAGTGAGGATTTTTTATTTTAAGAGGCACTCTTTGTATTGTTCAGTTCTGAGGAAACAGCATGTGATTAGGAAAGTGCTGAGCTATTTATGGGGCAGAAGATTTATCTGAGATCTTTCCCGGTTATTTCTCAGTTGACTTACGTGTTTTTGTATTGCTTTTTAATTTAAAAAAAAAAAAAAAAGTTTGAGATAACAAACGAAAGGTTTATTAATCTGTTACATTCACAGCACTGCTCGAGTTCTACCTTCACATTTACTTGCCACTTGCCTGGTGTGCATTTGCCGTGTAACTTCTATGGGATACATCCTTCACGCTGCACAGAATCCATCATCATGGCAGTATCAGCCCTCACCTACTTATTTTATAATAAACACCTTTTATAAACATCTTTAGGCTGAACTTCTTTTACTCTGGGGAAAAAAAAAAAAAAGTAAAACAACTACAATATAATTAGAGCACTTGGCTGTGTACTTTTGTGAACAGCAAAATTAATCTATTTATTAGGAACGGCAGCACTGGCCGAGTTTATTGTGTAAGTAAAACATTTCACGCAAAGCTGCCAAGTTCCAAAGGTATGTTACATATAGCCAAAAAATATAACTGCCATAACTGGCCATAGGTTACAAAACCAGATTTCGCTCGCCCACATTTTTAAAAATTTTTTAATCTTTGGGAAACAGTTTGGTTTTCTACAAGCTGTTAGTCGAAAGGGCACGTATGATTTGGCAGACTAATGTAATGTCTTATATGCTCCTGTCAATTTCAGGGAAGATAAAATCTACAAGGATACTTAATTAAAAAAGAATGCAATGTCTGTTTTATAAATCACTGCTGCCATCTGCCCCCCAAACGCAGAGCATGGAAGCGGTCTCGTGTTTAACCAGCGTGGGAAAAAGACTGGATCTGAATTAAAACAACTTACTGAAATAACTTTTTTTTTTTAAGTACAGGCTAACGCGGCACCAAACATCGGCGTTTGCTACTCGGCGCTGAGCACAGAAACCCGCGTTAAGGTCACATAAAGGCGGGCGGGCAGCGCTCCCACGGGTGCCGCCAGCTCCGGGCAGCGCTGGGGGCCGGAGCCTCCCGGGCCGGGCCGGGGCTGCGTGCGGGTGTCACAGCCCGCGTGTGTGAGGAGCTCTCGGTGCGTCCCCCAGCTCCGCCCGCAGGGCTGCCCCGGGGTGACCCACGGGCACGCCGGCTCGGGGACGGATTTACGGGATCCACAACCGGTGCGCCCGCGGCCGGGGTCTTGGGAACTGCCGGGCGGTCCCTCCGCCGGCCCTGCCGGAGCCCGACGCCGCCCGGGGATGGCCCGGATCCCCCCGGTTCTGTCGCAGCCTGGCGGCGGCGGGGCGCGAGTGGGCGGGTGGGTGTAGGGAAGGCGCGCGGGGGAGATGCGGGACCGTGTGCCCGCGCGCGGCCACGTGCTCGCCGCCACCTGCCGTGGGCACGCGCCCCCCCGCCGCCTCCCCCGCGCGCGCACGTGCACGGCCCGCCACCTGACTCTGCGGGGCGCGCGGGCGCCGCGTCCACGCGAGACGGCGCGGAGCGGCCCGGCCGCACAAGGGCCGGGGAGGGCGGCGGGGGGGAGCGCGTTTTCCATGCGGCGGCGGCCGCCGGCAGCGAGCGCGCCCCGTCCCCGCCGGTCCCCGTCCCCGGTCCCGTCACGCGGGGCCGTGTCCCTCAGCGGTGGCGGCCCCACGCGCGGGCGCGGGGTCCCGGGGAGGGCGTGTCGCGGGGCGGGCGCGCGGCCCCCCCAGCGGCGGGGCCTCTGCCCGCGCGGCACCGAGTGGGCGGCGGGGCGCGCGCGGCGCGGGGGCGGGGGCGCGCGGGGTCTCCAGTGGGAACCGCGCGCGTTCCCAGTGGCAGCGCCGGGGAGGGCGGGGGGTGGGGAGCAAAGGGAGGGGGGGAGGAGCGGGCCTCTCTCCCCCCCACCCCCGCTCCCTCCCTCCCCTGCCCCTGCCCCGGGGCGGCGGGTGGCGCTGGCCGCGGCGGGTCGGGGCTCGGTGTCCTTGTGCGGAAATGACACACGGTCCCGTCACGTCACGCGAGAGCGCAGCGCGCGGACCCTCGCACACAAAGAGCGGGGGGGAAGCGCGGGCACCAGCGGCGGCCGCTCCAGCCGCCCCCGCCGCCCCGGGGCTCCCGCGGCCCCGCGCGGAGCAGAGGTAAGTCCCGCTGCCGCCGCTGGCGGGGACGGACGCCGCTCCACGCACCCCACGGCGAGCGGGGAGCGCCGCCCCGGCGGGTGGGGGAGGAACGGGGAGGGGGAGACCGAGCGGGGGGGGGGGGGGGGGGGCGCGGGAGGCGCGGGGCCGGCCCCTCCCCTGGCTGCCCGCGGCCCGGGGCCGCGCGGGCGGAGGGCTCTTTGTTCGCCGCTCCCGGCGGCGCTGCGGCGGCGCGGGTCGCGCGCTCCCGGCCCGGGTGCCTCCATCCGCGGGGCTGGGGGAGGGGGACGACGGGGAGCGGGGGGGAGAGTGGAACGGTCACGCCGCCGTCACCTCCAGCCTCACCTTAACCCCTTCCCCCCCCCCCCTCCCCCCGCGCGCCGGCCACATAGATCCGCCCGGGCAGGGTTCGGACCGGAAGCACCGACCGCCGCCGCCGCCTCGGGCTCGTGGGTCTGACCGCGGAAGCGGCCGCGGCCGCGCCGCGTGCGGGGCGCGCGGGGCGTCCCCCGCCGCAGTGCCCGCCCCCGGGCGGGGCCTCGCGCCGCCGCCGCCGCGCGCGCCGCTCCCACGTGGCGGCCGCTCCGCCGCCCCTCGGTGGGCACGGGGGGAACCTCGGCCGCGCGCGCGCTGCCGGGCACCGGCCGCCCCCGGCACGGGCCCGCCCCGGCACCGCCCCAGGGCTTCGCGGGCCCCCGGGGACGGCGCGGGGCCACGCGCTCCCGGGAGCTGGGGCCGGGGTCAGGGTCCCGCCTGTCCTATCGTAGGCGGTGGGAGGAGCGGCGGGCGGGTGGTTCCGCTGGAATTCGTGTCGGTCCTTGCTGGGTCGCGCTCTGAGGGGCCCGGTGAAGGGCACTGCGGGGGAACGGGCCGCCCTTGCCCCGATCATCTCCCCCCAGGTCACCCGCGGCTTCCCGTGCCCTGATCAGCCGCTGCCTCCGCCCAGGTCGCCGCTCACTGCCCCTGCCCCGATCACCGCCCGCTTCCCCTGCCCTGGTCGCACGCTGCCTCTACCCTACTTTTCCCTGCGGTGTGTCCACACAGCCCTTTGTAAATAGAAGGGAACAAACTCTGAACCAGCAGAATGCGAGCCGGCGGCAGGCCAACAGCCATGTGACGGCTTCCACATAGCGTTGACGCAGTCCCAGAGTTTTTTTGGATTGAAGTCTGAGTAGGGGTTGTCGCTGCCACCTATAAACACAGTGTATGCCTTGACCCTTGGGGCAGAGACATCTAAGCAGGGAAAGAAAAGCCTTTTCTCTGCTTCCAACTTCAATGATTTACATCTCAGAAAACAAATAATTACCAATATATGCTGATGCGTTTTCTTCTGCTGCTAAATCAAACTCAACATTGGACCAACTGAATTTTTATCTTTGCTAAGTATTTTCATAGTTTAGGTGAGTTCCGTGGATAAAAATAAACGAAAGTTGAATGTAGTTTGGAGGAGAATTTAAACTGTCTGCACAAAGTTCAGATGAAACAGTATTTTAAAATAAAAGTAGAGTGAGAGGGGAGAGAGGAAAGCAAAATGCTTTTAATAGACCAGTGGAAAACACATGATTGAAGAAAAGACAAATTCATACATTAATGCTGGAAATAAACCAGGTTAGTGTTTTGCTGATCCCTGCAAGATTAAACTGCTGTTTGGTAAAAGTACAGAGGACAGATTGAGAAAACTTCAGTTTTAGGCAAATTGTGAGAAAACTGAGGAGAGGGATTTTATTTTTTCAAAAATTTGCTTAAACTGCATATTCAACTTAACTAAAACAAAATATGAAAGACCCAAATTAAGAACATGTCCTATAAGTCCTACTGGAAAAATGCCCTTGTTGCACGCTGGTTTCAGTGGAGACTTGAGGCTTCATGTCCTTCTCCACAGGGTAGCAAGAGGTTTTCAAACTATGTTAAGTATAGAGATTTTTATTGTCCATAAGAGTAATGCTTCCAGGAACATCTGCTGGTTCTTTAAAATCTTCTTCTTTGTAGTTTTAGAACTTATTATTCATGTATTTGCAGTCAGAACGTTTATCATGTTGGAATACTGTTTCCTATGGTTTTTAATATTACAAGTGTCAGTACTGGATATCAAGAACAAACTTTATTGAGAAACAACACTGCAGCACCCCACTACCTCAAAATGGATAGAATAGAAAGCATTTGCTTTTAGTATTTGTTACATTGTCTACTTGCATTTTGCTCTTTGCTCAGTTAAATGAGGCAACATCCATATCTCAGTTTCTTTAAGACGGGTCATCAGTTTCAAATAAGTTACCTGTTGTTTGTTTGGTAGGGGTTTTTTATTAAGGTGGTTTCAGGTATTGGGCTTCTTCAACCCTCTGCTTCTTCAAAATTTATAAGGCCTTGACAAAATTACGTAAAATTTGAAGTCAAATCACTGGCTCATAGATGTGAAAAAAAGGCAAACATTGCCTCTAAAAAATACATTTTCCAGCTCAGTTTTGAAGTGGTATTTATGTCTAATTCAGTTGAATTGAATTTGAGTTGCATTGTTTTTTACAAAAAAATTGGAGGAATCAAGTGTACCCCGAGGATAATTGCAATATTGAAATTATTGAACCCAGTACTACAGCTAGGAAATAAAAGATGCAGATTACTTGGCTCCCAAAGCAGAATGCAGAACTCGCAGTTCTCTAGGTTTGCTTCTCAGCCCAGCAGGAGAGCTTTCCAAGAGACAGCCTGGAAAGCAGCATGCACCCTGAACAGGAGGCAGCTCCTGGGCAGCCTGAGCAGAGGGCACACGCCTCCAGTGCTTTTTGACTCCGAGACTGCAGAGCTGGCTGTTGGGAATCGTTGTTTCCTCTCATTATTTCCAACTGTTCTGTAGGAATCAGTCTTCTAAAACATCACGAGGGACAGAATTTCACACTGTCACCAGGCACTTGGAGCAGCCCTCTGCTCACCTGCTGCATGGAACGGGGCTGCTTCCACCTACCCACACCAGCTTTCAAGGCTCTGGGCTTCCCATGGGAAGCATTGGTTGCTTTCTGTGGTTCACCCAGGGCGTGTTTCGTATGAAGTACAGGCAGAGACCCAGAGACAGGGAGCCGGACCAGACACCTGAGTGTTCACTGAGATTTATTGATCAATCATTGTCACTTGCTGAGAATGAATATATGTACAGTGGTTTTGATTGGCTCTAGATAAATCACACTCTAATTACGTAGTGTAATACCATTGCAATTTTGTGAAGTCCTGTTACAGGATGGTATGTATAAGAGGAGTTGCTAATTTTGGCTGTTAAACAGCAGTTCAATGTACACATCTTGTTAAATTTAGCCAGTGTAATCTCCTTAAAAGATCAGCTTTTTTTTTTTGGTGTTCCTGTCATTTATTTAATTTTACTAGGATATCTGTGCTGTAAGAGGGGTGTTGTATCTTTCACCACATGCTGAAAGCAAAGGAAACTGAGCAGCTTATACCACACGTTATCAAACACATATTTAATGTTACTAGCAAACAGGTATGTCTTAACATATGACCAAAATATAAAGAACAGTTGACCTCTTCAGAAGCAACACTCGAGTAGAAGACTTTTCATTATGACCTGAGTTATATATGAAGCAATGTACCACCGTGAGGCTTTAAAGGGAATAAACGTAAAACACAATGTCTCAACCCCTGTGCTTTTAATAACATTCTTAGGCTCGATAATGAAGAATTGGGGGCATTCCTTCCAACCTACATGAAGAAGCTAAAATACTTAGTGGGATGATGTGCAAACAAGAAGGAACTTCTACACATTTACCATACGTTAGTGAACTGAACAGTACAATGTTATGCAACCATTTACATTCTAAACAGCAAGCTTCTGTAAAACTGATAACCATCATTATTGTTGTTGTTGTTATTACTATTTAGTGTCTTACTTAAGATAATGATTAATTTTTGTTTATGATAACAATTAACAAGTGTGATGAAATCAGAATTGCTTTCTACCTGCAGCATGTGTACAGTTTTATACTTTCCTATGTGGTTTTCACACTATGTTTCTTCATTTGTTAGAACTTAGTATGTTAGATATGGGAGTTCAAAGAGTAAAGACTTAATTCTTTAGTTACAAACAGCAGAACAGCAGTATTTTTTTCTGGTGGAATTTTTTCATTTGTTTTTTAAGTTAGGATATTAAAGTGATCAGTCAGGCTTTCTTTAAGAATGATTGCAAGGGCAGAAAACTGCCTTCATCTTAACATTATGAGCAGGATCTTTTCTCCATGTGTTGTGCTTTTACAATGGTCAAAATCATAAGAGAGGTCAGGAAAGCATCCTCCGAGACAAACGCATGAGTAATTGTTAGGTGGTAAATAGGAGGAGGAGAATGCACATTATGGGAAGATGTAACTTACGAATCAGTTAGGATTCAGTTTCATTTTGTGTATCAATAACTAGGTACAGTTTCATGCTACTTTTAAGTAGCAATGTGCATTATACTCAATGATATGAGACTGAAATACATTCTGAGTATGAGCAATTTGCTCCCTTACTCATAAAATCTGTTGTACCCCAGTGCTTTAAATCCTTAAGGCTTCAGTGCATTTTTTGGGTAGGTGCATTTTTAATAAATGGATTACATGTTTTGTTCTACGTGCAAAAGCAGCATCAGGGTGGTAGTTAACACTAAATGCACAGAGAAACATTCCAAAACCTTGTTTTTAAGGTGTTCTTCCATACTTTGGAACTCCCAGCACTGCACTGTGTATTGAGCTTCTCTGTTAACCACGGGTAATGCCATTTGAGTGTGGAATGTCATTACCAAAGTGATACAACAATGCAGTTAAGTGAGAAGACCTGGTACAGTTTTGGAATAGAGGCAGATGTCTAAGCGAGAGTAATGGAAGTGGGGAGTGTTAAGTCCCTTCATTGAACTACCTTGTTCATTGCCTAGTCTGATGAGAAGGGAGAGCAGGATCTGTGGGAAGGGAATTTGGCCAATAGTGACAGCCAAGGTGTGCCGGGAACCCCCTTTTTTCCCTACTCCCTTGGATCTGGCTGTTGATGTAGCTGATGTTGTAGGTGTTTGGTGTATTTTGGAATCCTTCTTCCGGAGGATTCACCAGAAAACAGGATGTACTGCAGCATCTGTCTGTATCCCGGCAAGATAGAGCTGCCAAGGCTGCTTGCTCTGCCAGTCACAGTTGCAGGCGTGGGCTCCCAACTTCAGCACAGAGTGTTCACTCTTTCCTAGAACTTGCTGACAGGTGTCCTGTGGATAGCATTGACTAATTATTAGGCTGAGGATGATAAGTATATTTATATTAAGTTTTGAAAGAAATGCATACAAGATTGAAATACGTTTTGCATACTCAACATGATAAGGAACAGCTGCTGGGCATTTGCTTTGTATGGATTTCTTACTCAATTGCTTTTTGCAGTATTTTGCCCCAAGATCTTTAAGATTTTTTTTTGCTTCAGCTTTGCTTATTCTCACAATCTGGGCCAGAATGCTACCTCAAAACAGACTTTGACAGTGCTACCTCTTTTAAAGAGGAAAGAATTATTATTCGTAAGTACTGATGCACAGCAAACAGTATTTTAAAGAGAATGAAATGTTTTATCTTTAGTGGACTTGAAACAAGCAACAAAATTACTGTTAACCTTATATATATGGGGATGCATGCACGGACATGCTCAGGATCAGATACAGACTTTCCCCCTTTCCATAAATCCTAATTTCCTATGGAAGCAATGACGCAATTGCTCTGTTGGTGCCTCTCTGTTTGCTTGCTAGTCACTCAAATTTGAAGCGAGATGGTGAAATAAGTGAGATGGTTGAACGGAGCCAGTGGCTCACTGGTATGGGGAGAGATTTTAATTCTTCCTTTCCATCACAAACCTTGTGTATACTCCTGAGCCGGGCCCTTTACCTCTATGAATTACAAGGAAAGTAACCTGGAAAAAAGAGAAGTGAGTTGTTTTCTGGCAGTTTATCAAGATGGAAGGTTAAGGTGGGCACCCATGCTTGACCGAGGGAGCAGGTGGGGCTGTGAGGCAGGAAATCAAAGGGACAATTGAATCCTGTCTCTTAACAGAAGCCATTATATGTTAGGTGTCCTTCATTTTTTCATAATACCAGAGTTCTTAAAAATCTCACAAAGAAGACAAGAAGCTAGATAAGGAAAGAGATTATTACTAGGGCTCCCAAAAATGAAAGAAGTTGGAGCTTGTGCTTTTTTTGGCACCAGAGAGCTCAGGTATGGAACAGAGTCTTTGTAGGCCTCATTGGTTCTGACACTTGTTTTGACTATTCACTTTTAATTGTATTCTGGCAGTTTTCAAATAAAAAAAAAAAAAAAAACTAATAACACTGTATTTCAAATTTGTGAACCAATGTTTTGACTCAATATATTTGACCTGAATTCAGGGTAGCTTTTGTTTTCCTGATGTTGTTTCCTTCAGGAAGTTAACTGTTGCTTTGCTTTAATTTTCACTTTTTTTCCAGTGTTAAATAGTGGCTCTTCAGATCCTCATTTATCGTCTCCTTTCAGTTTGATTTTATTCTCTGATAGGAATTCTTCTAAAGCATCCTTCCTATCTCAATAGTAGTAATAGCAGGAATTAGAAAGAAAAGATAATTCCATATATCCCTTCCTAAATATTTTATATTGTTCTATCTACTGCCACCTTTTAGTCTTCTCTTCCGGCTTTGTGTTTAACATGTTTTACTGTTTTGCTCTGATACGGCAGTCTAGGATTACCTGAAAAATCATTCTGATTTCCATTTTAGATATTCTATACCTGTATTGGTAGATTTGCTTACTGTCACCTCAGACCCTCAAAAAATGACAATGTGTCACACTCGTTTGAGTACTGGCACATGTTGGTCTTGTACCACAGCCCTCAGAGCCAAGCCTAGTACAGCATGGAAAAGTGCAAGGAAGATCCAGACAGTGACTATCAAAGTATGTGGGATATCAGGGTAAAATATGAACAGTTGGTACTGTGGGATTTTCTTAAGGTCCAGCAGAGCTTTTTGATGGTGCTGTAAGAAGTACACTGCTGTAGGATTTTTCATGAAGAGCTGTAGTGGCTTTGTCTAAATTTATAAATACTGTTGAGTTAGTAAGACATGGAAGTAACCCATTCCAGTGCTTATCAGGTGGTTTAGAAATTGGTGTGGGCTACTTAGTTTCACGCTGTTGTGTCTCTAGAGAGTTTGCAAAAGTTTAAGTGACATGATTACAGTACTGTTAAGCTGGCATAATTTATATATGGATCAATTAATAAATGCAAGTCCTGAAATAGGGAATTATGGTGGGTAAAGGGAGTCGGTATCTGAGGGGTCTGTAGTAGCTCTATGTTCAACTGAGAGAGACTTATTTTTATATGTGATGATGAAGACAATCTCATGTTATCCCCTTGAGGATGCCCTTTATAAGGCTCTATATAGGGGCCATGTGGAGGATCAGCACATCAAAGAGTATTTTGGCTTCAAGGGTGGCCCAGTATAAGCTGATTTTATAAATCTGTGCACCTTTTGTTTGGGTGTCACCCATTGTAAATCATACAAAATCTAATCCAGAATGGAACCTCATAGTTGCCATTACAGCCATCAAATTGCCTAGAAATTGAAACTCATATCTACACAGGATTCGAGTGTTTACAGAATTTTTTAACAGTATTTTGAGATTAAAAAAAAAAATCTATTCAGCCTTATTCAGGAGAGAGGTACAGACTGTTTTCCCCTTCACAACAGATTCTCTGTCTTTCTCTCCCGATCTCTCTTTTTAATTTCATTATAATTCCCACTCCTGGCCTGCATGTACACTTTTGATTGACTGGGTTTATTGACTTGCACTTGTAAAGCAATAATATTCTGGGGCCAGGTAAACACAACGCTGTGTGTAGAGGAGCATGAGCGCAGCGTGACAGTTTGCCAGTCACCCGCTTACCAGTCGAGAGTGTCAGTTTGCAGCTGCATGCCCTGTAAGGGTCAGTGGTATCTGATTAAGTTGTTTGCTTTGTAGATCTCCAAAGATTTAGAATATCTTCAGGAACATGTCCAGAGATTGATGATTGCCCCCAAGTAACTTGCAAAATTAGTTTTCAAGTACACAGAAATACAGCTGAGTTTTTCACATGAGAAGTAACACTAAAATCATGCTAGCATAATACATATATTTGGTTTTGCCTACAAAAACCACATTATTTTGAGGCTGACAGAGGAAAAGGACTTACTGTAGATCTGTGTGCATTATTCTGCTTGAATTGATGCAATCCATATCAAAATATCAAAGATTTTAAAATAAAAATTTGCTCCAGCATGTATGTTACTATCTATGATGTTTTCTTTCTATGATGATTTTGTGTCACCCACAAGGACAATATGAATGTTTGACTGTAACAGTAGTGATTTTGTACAGGGCGAAGAGTTTAATACAGTTGACATCCATTTATATACTGCCAAGACACTTTACAGAGAAGGCTAGAATGACTTTTACTTTTCTCCATACCAGAAAAAGACGTACGGTTTTAAATACTTTCCTACCTGCTGTATGTTATCGACAGTATAGTTTGCATGTTGACAGGTCTGTAGATGGCCATGAAGGTTATTGAAAATAACTAGTTGTTACAAATATACAGACTGGAAAGACTGGAAGTTTTCTGTGGGCTGTTAACTCACACTTTCTCTAGATGAAAAGTAATTACAAGAGGAGATGTAGATATTTCCTTATTCCAGACGATGCTGATATTTATTTTTGTATTTTTGTTTTGTTCTTTAGTGAGATAGAAGATGAATTCAGCTGAAATCACTGATGATGATGAAGGTAAACTATTATACTTCATACAACTTTTGATCAGGCAAAACCACTTGTTGATTTAAGGCCTTCGTCCCCTAATAAAGAATGTAGTTAGATCAAGACAAATTACATTAATGTTTTGTAAAAAGTTATCTAAAATAGGGCATTATCTTTGTTAGTCATTATTATTTCTGCTCTACATTCTTTCTCCCCTCAAAAAAAAATCTTCCTCCTGTATGTAACATTATTTGTTTATACTTTAGATTCTTCTTTGGAGAAGAAACTGTCATTTACTGGAAAACTGTATGATTTGACTTTGAGGTGGCCTCAACATACACTTACCATAGAAGTCATAAAAATAATGAAGTTCTTCAAAACACGTTTTCATAAAAAGAAACAAACCACAGAACGTTGTAGTAAGGATGTCATGGTTTTCTGGAGAGGGTGCTTTATCTTTCTAAACCTTCTCTTTTTTCAGTAAAAATTCCTAAAAAAAATGTGAAAGTAGAAACAGAAAATGAAGATGAAGCTCTAGACTGCTCAGTAAGTTCCAGATCTGCTGAGAAACACTCACTGGATGGCGCAGTGACTTGCCTACAGGATTCCAACAAACGGAAACAGACCTCCCTTGGCTGTGATGGGTCAGGAGGCCAGCAGGATGCCTTACCCAGCGTGAAGAAGAGACGCTTTACACAAGAGGTGACTTCTCTATACATGACTGATTTCCTAGGCTAAATTCACTGCTGCTATAAGTAGAATTCAAGTCTTGTAACTAAGTTTACATTGGTAATGAGTTTGTTGCAAATGTGGCTAATCTTAAGCCAGTTTGCACACGTCTGGGTATTCTCTAAATAACATGGGAGTGATCATATTTATGAAATACAGTTATAGGTTAATTCATTTATGTGAATTATGTTTTTGTTGTTCATCAGATAACATAGGAAGGGGCAGTGATTTGGAGTAACTTGGCATGTCTCTGATTACAGTCCCTCTCACGTCACACAGTCCTTCACCTAGATCCTCAGTGGCTGTAATTCATTCTTCTGTCACAAAGATTTAATGTCAATGACACCAGTATAAATTAGTGTATTACTTGAAAGATAAAAATGCAGGGATGCACAAGATGTGAGCCATATCAGGAGCAGAATGTATTACAACAACTGGTGTGGCATCCCACTTGGGACAATCCAGATGTTTCTCTAGCCAGTGATGGAGATGCCCAGTCTCTTCCATGATCCTGATCTAGTGTTTCTAGGCATGGTGGATTTTAATCTCTGCTGAAACTCAGCAAATTTCTTTTTGTCCTTGTTCTTTTCAGTAGGGAGAGCAGTGATCATCCATTCCTAGAAAAATCATCTGCATGTGGGAAAATTCATGTGATGTTGTCCACCCTCAGTCCTTCCTTTCTGAGATTAAAATTCTCTTTTTTCCATCTCTTCTTCAGAGGTCATCTTATATTTTTGTTGTTCCCTTTGAGAGTCCAGAAAGACTAGTGTTGGGCATTGGATAGTCGCATCTCTCCTGCCACCCTCTAGAGCAGTAAAATGACCTCCTGTTTTTCACACTCAGCACTTTATTAAAATAACCTAGATTCAAATTCATCCTCTTTTGAATAACTTCAGGCCCTGGGTTATATTTAGTTTGTGACCTATTCTAATGCACGTATCCTTTTCTGCTGTTCTGCTACCTAGCCAGTTAGTCCATGCTGTATTTGCACATTTCATGTCTCCTTTATAGCCATGTCTCCGTGTTTCTTTTTCTTGACTATCATCTCTCTGACTTCTTAGGGCTGTTTTTTCCCCTGAATGCCTGTGGTAGGTAGGTTTTAATCTTATTACACGGTTTCTTTCTTTTCCTTTCTCTTTTTCTTTTACAATTGTTTTCCTTGCATTCAGATTCTTAAAAGAGCTTTATAATGGTCTCTGAACTGTGCTTGCTTTGCATTTTCCCGTTTGCCATTAATAAATTTTAAAATTTAATTTGTAATTAATTATAACTTTGGATTTATAATATCAGAAATTGACCCAGTAATAACGATGAAAATTCATTCTTGGCTGACCCCAGTGAATCAGCATGTTTAGTTAAATAACCAACCAGAAATAGTCCTCAATCTTAACAGCATTTTTTAAAGTTAATTACTTTTCTAGTACCAGTATTTTGTTTTAATTGATGGCTTTATTAACTATTTCTATTTAAACAGTGGAAAAATCTTAATTATTTTCAAGAATGTTGTGCTTGTAGTATATTTTTACTGCACGTCACATAGGCATCTATCTATGATATAAACAGAACTGTATTTCTTTTGGGCTGGTAATTATATTAATTACTTTTTATCTGAAAACTTCACTTTTTTTTTTTTAATTCTGAATACCACTTCATAATCAGAAATTAGTTTTCCCTGATTTTCTTTAAAAACACAAAGTGTAGAAGATTGTAAGTTTGAAAAATTCATGTGCAACACTTTTTTCATGTGTCTGAAAGAATCTTTCTATGTTTCTTGCTCATGTATTTTTTATTCTTTACTCCTATGCTTGAATATTATGCATTGTATTCTTACAGATACTTAGACTTTGTTTATTAAGCATAACAAAGGTCATAAATGCTGGACTTGAGCACCAAACAGAACAATAACTAAGCAACTTTTAAAACTTGGCTTAGGATTCTAAGAGAGAATGTGAGAGACTATTTCACAATTTCTGGTATTGGTTGATGTTTTCCAAAATACTGCATTTTGCAAATGTTCATAAAATGTTTAGAACATAAAAACTTGCTGTGCAATTGTAGTATAAAAAGCAGCACTATCTTATGTACACTGAGTCTCATAGTCTCATAGTCTCATACCTTTGCTTCTTTTTTGATTGTACATTAGAACTGATCATCTTAAATGGGTGCAGTATTATCTGAAATTCATGGATGTTTAAAAATCAGTGTTACAGAAAACTAATTAGTTAAATTGGAGAATTTACAAAAGCCATGTATTTATGGTGTGGATAGTGCTGTTCCCAGATGGAAACTATAGACAAGATAATTAAAAGCAAAGGAAAAGAAAATGAGAATGTGTCTGAACTCAGATATCCTTAAATATTTTTGAGGCCCAAATGTTTTGTCATCTGCTAGTAGAATGCTGGCTATGTGTTTCTGAAATGCAAATATTCTGAAATGCAAATCCATCGCGCAGCCAGATCCGACCACTGGGAGCTGCATTAGTGAAGGCAGAAGTTCAGCTGCCATCGTAGCAAAGATCTGCTGTAGTTCTTAGCATGAGCTCCAGAGCACCGTGTCCAAAACTGAGACTGCAAACGTTGATGATCTTACTGTCAAAATAATGAATTCATGTTCTTTAATACACATTCTGATTTGGCCTGACTTTGTGCGTGAGGTGCTCATTAATAGGAGTTACCCTCATATTGCCAAGTTTTATTATATAATTAATTAGGGAAAATAAACAGCACGGGGTCATATGAGAACTGACAGATCTCTGGTGGCCTGTGGCAAGCTATTTAGTAGCAAGGTATTTTAGTAGTAGAAAAGGAATTGAAAGAGTCATATGCTGTTTCTGAAGGAATATTTGGTATATTCTTGGTTAGCAGGAGTGTTAATGAAAGAGCTACTTAGGTGGTAGATCTCACTGTTTGTATAAGAAATGTTTTGTTTTGTTCTTTTGATCTAAAGTAGAAAAAAGCTTTGTAATTCACTTTGGGTGCCTGACTGGGGAGCAGTACTGTGCTTACTGTCAGTGGAGATTTCCATGGCCTGCTTTCAGGTGATGTGGCAGAGCTTGTTACCACTTGGAACTACCTCTGTTTCTTCACTGACAAGTACAGGTGGTGTATGACAACTTCAGTCCCAGCGTAGGAGCCTGCAGTTAGGTGGGGGCAATGTGGATTTCAGTCTGCTCGCAGTCCGGTCGCTGTTCTGTGTGTGGGACTGTTCTATGAGTGAGACTGGAGTGGGACAGTCTTCTAAATGGGAGCTGGAAGTCAGGTGTCCTAGGCACCACCACAGCCAGGGATTCTGCACGCTGAAATACATCGCCTTTGCGTTATGTTTTCTTTTGATCATCTCTCCACACAGCTTTGGATGTGCAAACACGAGGTTCCATATGGAGGGTAATATGATGTGAGTGAGAGCAGAACTTGGAAACAGCTTCAGTTTAATTGAATGCTGGTTTCTAAACTTGGAGTGGAAACCGGCTTGTTCTTTCTGAGTCTCTTTTGAGTATACATTGCATTAGAAATGAAAAAATAATTAGATTCAATTTGTCGCTGCAGTAAGCAGATGCCAAGTGTGAGTACACATAGGGACCACATTGGTTTCAGGAGTTACAGTTCTGTTTCATAAGAAAGAAATCTTAATTCAAGTTCCTCACTGTAGGACATAATGGGGTCTTCACTAGAATTTCAAATTTCTTATGGCTCTCAGCTCACACCTGAAGTCTGTGTTTCATTTGTTTTAATACTTGAATGCAAATTCTGTAGTTTTTTATCTAATTAATGTTCTATAGAACAAGCCAAGAAAATTGTTTCAGTATAGAAACATTCACAAATCTGGGAGTGTTTTCTCATGTTTGAATTCTGTATGTTGGGTTTTGATTCTGTTGTATCTGCTTAACTTCTAAGAATTATTTGCAATATCCATGTGTTTGCAAAAAAAAACCCCAATCACCCAAGCCTTACATATCTGCTGTGAGATGATGAAAATGCTTGGTTCCAGTTTCAAGCAATGAGAAATAATTACAAATAATTGAGAACATGAAGTCCTTAAGAATTCATTGCTGGTTTTACATAAATAATTTAGAAAATTAGAAATCCATGAATCCAAACTTCCTTGCCTTTCAGAAATAAATCTTCCCTTAGTCATCCTTTTTAAAAAGATAATACCAAGGTGCATTTCACTTTAAATTTTTATTATTTAAATACAATGCCTTTTAAAAAATAAGTAATTTCTAAGATTTGTGTAGTAGTTTTGCACCATTATAAAGATTTTTTAAAACCCTGTGTATAAACCTTTCACATCAGAAAAAAAGAGAATAAGCATAATTTTTGTGTTTTATAGCCTTTGTGACATTTTCAAAAACTAACCTAAAGAGAGTACTGGAATGTTAAATGCAGTTGTTGGAGGCAATGGCAAGGTCACAGGACTAGGAGTCAGAAAATCTAGATGCTATTCTTGGCTCTGTTGCTGACTTGTCGCCACCCAAATTCTCTACAGCCCAAGATCCTCATATGCAAGGTGAAGCCTAATGATACTTAATTTGGGGGAGTAATTAGAGCTCTGTGGGTAGAGAGTACTAAGAACTATTACTGCGTTTCTATTCCATGGAGAAAGCCATGAGCCAAAATAAAAAGGAAACCTAAATAATCCTTTACTGTATTTTTATTTTTCCTAGTGAATTTATTAATTTTTATTATTTAACACAACAAGTTCCCTGGAGAAAATTTGACTTTGCATATTTATGTAACAATGCCTGCTTAAGGGGCACATATTTATAGCTAGTATCTTTAAGGCAGTCTTACTAATACAGTGTTTATTCATTTGAAGGGCTCCCTTTCAAACATGAGGAACAGAGATGCTGGCTCACCCACTCAGGTAAATGCAGAGCAGCCAAACAAGAACAAGAATTCTAATGTAACATGGCTCTGTGAAGAAGAATCCTTCAGTGACATAATCACTCCATCTTATAAAAAACCTCTCTATGGCATCTCACACAAAATCACAGAGAAGAAGAACCCACCAGGAGCAGAGCAGTTTGCTTCTTACGAGTTGTTTGAAAAAATCAACCCCAGCAGTCCCTCGCAAATTCGGACTTTGAACGACCAACGCAAAAGAGACTCGACCACAGCCATTGCAGTAGCAGCAGCCACAGCAGATTCAGAATCAAATATATATTCTTTGATACAGAAAATGTTTTACACGCTGAACACCCTCAATACCAATATGACTCAGCTTCACAGTAAAGTTGACCTGTTGTCTCTGGAGGTTAGCAGAATTAAGAAGCAAGTCAGTCCATCAGAGTCTGTTGCAGACTTCAAGCCTCCCCCGGAGTACCAGCTGACTTCCACGGAACTCAAACAAATCATGGATCAAAGCACGTCAGGTGGAGACCTGGCTTGCCGGTTGCTCGTGCAGCTCTTCCCAGAGCTCTTCAGTGACGATGAGTTCGGCAGGAGCTGCAGTGCCTGTGGCTTTCTCAACAAAAGGAAACTTGAATCTCTTCATCTGCAGCTTATTCGTAACTATGTGGAAGTTTGTTATCCTTCAGTGAAGAATACAGCTGTGTGGCAGTTGGAGTGTTTGCCTCAAGTCAATGATTTTTTCAATAGATTTTGGGCTCAAAGGGAAATGGAAAACAGTCAGCAGAATGTGCAATCATCCAGTTTTTATGAGACTGAGCAGGTCGAATCCTCTCATTTTATGGAGGATAAAGAGCAGGAAGAAGCTTTGTCTTTGGATAGGAGTAATGTCATTGCCTCAGATTACATGCTGGATGCTCAGGATCTCAATGAATTTTTAGATGAAGCTTCTTCACCAGGGGAGTTTTCTGTTTTTTTGTTACACAGACTGTTTCCAGAACTCTTTGACCACAGAAAATTAGCTGAAAGGTACAGCTGCTTTGGAGACTCTGGAAAACAACTGCTGGATCCTCATCGGCTTCAAATAATCCGTAGGTACACTGAAATTTACTTCCCAGATGTGCAAGAAGAAGAAGCCTGGTTGCAGCAGTGCGTTCAGCGAATAAATGATGAGCTTGAAAGTATGTATATGGATGGGAGTGAATGTGACCAGATGAGAGATGACTGTTACGATTCTTCTAGTTTACCAGATGATGTATCAATCATAAAAGTGGAAGACAGTTTTGAGTATGAAAAACCTGGCAGACGGTCAAAAAAAATTTGGCTTGTACCCATAGATTTTGACAAACTTGACTTTCCCCCTCCTGATTTTGATGTCCCTGTCCCGGACTACCTGTTGAACAAAGAACAGATTAAAAGCATATATGAAAGCAGTCTTTCCATAGGCAACTTTGCCTCTCGATTGCTTGTTCTCTTATTTCCTGAACTATTTACTCATGAAAACTTACGGAAGCAATACAACTGTAGCGGATCTTTAGGCAAGAAACAGCTCGACCCCACTAGAATTAAATTAATTCGACATTATGTGCAGATACTGTACCCCAGAGCAAAGAATGACAGAGTGTGGACATTGGAGTTTGTTGGGAAGCTTGACGAGAGGTGTCGACGAAGAGACACGGAGCAAAGGCGCTCGTACCAACAGCAACGGAAAATCCACGTGCCAGGGCCTGACAGGAGGGAATTTCTCACCTATGCAATAAACCCTGAGAGATTTCGGGAAGAATTTGAAGGGCCTCCCCTGCCACCGGAAAGAAGTAGCAAGGATTTTTGCAAGATACCACTCGATGAACTTGTTGTTCCTAATCCAGACTTCCCTGTGCCTTCTCTGTATTTGTTGTCTGATAAGGAGATAAGAGAGATAGTGCAGCAGAGCCTGTCGGTTGGCAACTTTGCTGCCAGGCTCCTCGTAAGACTCTTTCCTGAACTCTTTACTCCGGAGAATCTGAGACTGCAGTACAACCATTCAGGTGCTTGTAATAAAAAACAGCTTGATCCCATCAGACTGAGATTGATCCGTCATTACGTGGAGGCAGTTTATCCTGTGGAGAAAATGGAAGAAGTGTGGCATTATGAATGTATACCGAGCATCGATGAAAGATGCCGGCGTCCTAACAGAAAAAAGTGTGATATACTAAAAAAAGCAAAGAAAGCAAAAAAAGTGACGGGCTCTTTAAACTGCTAAGACTTAGACCACTAAATTATTGTCAAGAGTATGCTTTGGTTTAGACAGAAGGGCCTGTCGGGAGCTGAGGGTTCTCAGCACCTGGGACAGTCAGGCACTAAATTTGTTGTGTTTCAATGTGTGTGTTGCATTTCTGTTGGCACCGCAGCAGTGGGAAGTGGCTGACTACATTTGTACATGGGTAGAGACCATCAGTGACAGCTATCAATGACTCGCTAAGAGCATGATACTCGCTGGTGCAAATACATGTATTGAAACTATTACCCCACTCCCCATTTCTGCATCTTCCTTTTCTATCACTTTCTAATAATAAAGAATTTTTTTTTTAATGGTTGTGCTCTTCAAGGGCAGTTTTTCGTTGTACCATTATAAACAGTATTTTTAATTCATTCAGATTTTGAAATGTGTAGACTAAGCTTAATTTAAATTTGAAAGTGCCATTTTCATTGGAAATCATTGGAATATTAGACTTTGCTTCTACAGTAACTGCATCTTCACACTTGTTTTGTTCTTCATGATCTTGAGGTACTGAAAGTAATAATACTGTGTCAAAGAGTGGGTCAGAATGGTGTCGTTTGCATTTTTGACTGTTACGTTGGTTTTATTTCTAAAATCAAGAATTAACTGTTGAAGAATTGAGACATGAGCATAGACACCATGTGAATGGTTTTTTTTGTATTGACACCACAAGCTTGATCGTGCCCCTGTGAGTTCTGTTATTTTTTTGTCCAGTGTAACTGCTGGAGTGACTGAGGATTGCTCGTCTTGAGTAGAGCCAGCAGAACAGACCCAAGCCCATACCCATGGAATGTCTTCCCATCACCTGCTTGGCATCCTGTTTGTAAAATAGCAAAAGCAACAGCAGCAACAAAAAGACCTGAAACAAGAACTTAAAAAAATTTTAGACCTTACTTTCTATCAAAATCATGATTCCAAAGGTTTCCAGTGTTGATACTGAATTGCATATATAAACAGTATGTGCAAAGATTGGTTTTGGGATGAAATCCAGTGTTTCAGGGTCCCACAGCATATGAGCTGTGGTAATGTAACTCATTCTTTCCATGAATGCAGCAGCATCTGGATATTTTGGGTGTAGGGATACTGAACTCCCTCACTTTGCCAAATTGTTTTAGTGTAATTAGTAGCTATTTGGAGACATAACTGTGTATGTATAACTTAGGTTCGTATGGTCAAGTTTGCATCATTAATATGTTCAAGTGTAACAAAGACCACCCAGAACCCAATATGGATTTGCTGTATGAATTGTCACTGGAGAGTGCTGCTTTAAAACTAGTTTTCTCTTTCTTTTTTTTTTTTTTTAATTTTAATACTGATAGAAGTGGTGAGAGAGAGTCAAACATGGATTCTTAAGACAGTAAAGACAGTGGTTGCCTACAGAGCATCACTGGAACACCTTGGAGCAAGTGTTGATGTTCTCTGTGGTCCTTTTCTGTTGTTTACTTAGATGGGTCATAGCAAATTTTAAGTCAGTTCCAGTGTAATTTTCTATTTTAGCATTTGTAAGAAAGTACAAAATACTTGATATTTTTACTTCAAATTTTTAGAATTTATTGTTCTTAGACTCCTATTGATCCCTTAAAAAGGAAAACAAAATGGTTTTTCCTGATGGCAAGAACTAGTAAAAGTATTGTGTTAAACTGGGAGTAAATCATAGATAGTAGCATTTGCTCATTTTGCCCATGTGCTAGAAACATTCTCAAAGAATGTATGAAGAAAGTCATGAATGTACTAAATCACACACTGATACTGTTTATATCCATTTAAATGTTTCCTGTTGGTTTAAGTAATAGCAGACCATACTCAAAATGGATATCAGAGCAAATACGGCTGTAATAAATCGAAATCATTTTACCAAAGATAAAGAACTGATACCACAATGTCTGCATCTGTTCATTTTAGTGCATAAATTTATCAAATTGAATGTATCAGAAACCAATACTCTCTTGTCATTGTATGCTACCTAGAAACTGTGAGATTTTTTTTACATGCACTTTTATGGGATATACAAAATAACAGAAGATACTAACGGCTGTTTAATTTGTGGTTGCAAATGGCTGGCCAAAAGGTAAGAAATACAATTTTATTTTCTTATCTTAATGTCATACATTTCACCAGTTAATGATGTCAAAGCTCCCAGAAGAATTCAATATATATTAAACTTTTTTACACGGGATAGATGTTACTAGCTAGCGTGCAAGTTTGAGACATACTGGCTTTTACTGTAGATGTTGATACTAAGTCAAAAAATCAGTCAATTCATATTATCTAAAAGGAGTGAAAAAAACAGTTTCATAACTGACCATAAAAATGATAATTTTTGAAAGTGGGTATAAAAATATTTTTGTTGTGATTTTTTTCTCTTCTTACTGCTGTGTACATTCCTTTTGTCCCACTCTTCACAACCCTTTCATGATTCATTTGATTGTATGATTTATAACTGATACCAAGAAAATACAGACGTATAAATAGTGGCATCGTTCATTAACAAAAGCTCTTGCAGTGCATCTGAAGTACAGCCACTTCATCCAGTTGGTCAGTCTTGTAAATAAATTAAAGGTATATTATTTTCATACAAGAGGAATGTTGTCTGGTGATTGTTTGGGTACAAGCAGGATTTTTTTCCTATAAAGTCTGTTACTAAGATCTGAGATAACCTTAGGTAGTCGGACAAATACATAAAGGAAAACACCTGAATTTGCTGCATCCAGTTAAAAAGATTTTTCTGTCTTTCAGACTGCTTCTGTTTAAAAGAATAAACTTAAAATTTTGAAAGTGAAACTGTGATAGTAGGGTTGCCAGATAGTGAACTGTGGGGCACATACGTAGCCATGCACACTGACTTCCTATGAATAAGCATTACTTTCTACGTACCCATTTAAGGTGGGTATCAGGTGTCTTTACTTCTTAACAGTTTAAACATATCAGCTTTCAGTAAGTACTGAGTAGCCAATTTCTGAGCTTCCTAAAAGAAACAGTGTAGTATGTATCATAATTCTTTATTTTTGCATCTTGGGCATCTTCTACAACTTAAACATTTCCTCAAAAGCTCTGTAAGAAATGTAAAACAACATTTCAATAAGGAGGTGAAGTACACATCAGATTATTGCCTGTTAAGTATATTCAGGTGACAGAATCAACAACAAATGTGTTGGCAACTGAGAAAAATCTTTACTTGAAATCACTTTGTTGTGCTGATGCAGTACAGCCAGCAGTGTTTCATGTTCTAAGAAATGTTTGTAACTTTTTTTATTATCTTCAAAATGCATACAATTTATTTCTTGGTACATTTTAAAAAATCTGTCGTTTGTCTCTTTTCAGTTATTGTTTGATGTTTATGCTATAGCAGTGAGAGAATTGTGTGCTTCATGCTCTACAAAGGCACACCAGGTCTAATTTCATGCTGGAAGGGACTAACATGAATTCTACACCCCCAAGAAGCCCAGAAAATAATGTGAAGGTTTTATTTATAATTTATTTTCATTTAGATTATGTTTGCTGATTAGAGGGATGTGGAGCAGCTAGAAAATTCAATGTCTTAAGCTTGCCTTGAGGACAGGGCATAAATTGACAAGTGTTCTTACTTTTAAAAGTACATTTTAGTTGATTGTGCTTAAAATTTGTGGAAGAACAAGTGTGGCAGGTTTTTCTGACTAAGTGAAACTCCATCACTGTCATTGCCTACATTTCTTTACTGCCTTGGTTTGACTTTCTAATTTCTTTCCATTATTACTGCAACTCAGCACCAATGGAGTTAGAGATTTTTCCTCAGAAACATTCCGAAAGTATCTTTTTTAATGTGCCTGAAGTTGACAGAAATGAATAGATGAAGTTATGGTTTAGTTTCCTCTTAATTCTCTCTTAAAATTGACTTTGCTAAGAAAGGCAGAACAAGCAAGTGCTGGAAGCAGCTGACTCCTAACAAAACCAAACCTCCATCACATTCACATTTTCCTTGTACTTCATCTGACAGGCAGGAGATTAGCACTTACACTGTATTATTTCTATCCACCATATTCCTTTTCATTTTTGTCATTTTCTGGATGCTGTCATTTCTAGCTAATGGCCATGAAAGCCTGTGACATGAGCAGACCACTTGCTTGGTCCATTTCCTGGGCTGTTCCGTCATGGGACTCAGGTCCCCACTGAGCATTTTTCTTTGATTAACAATTTGGAAGGAAGAACTTTGATTCCCACAGGAAGGGAAGAACTGTAATAGAAGAGAAATAAAGATGTTCTTTTTCCACTTCTCCCCTTTCTTACCCACACCCCAAGACAAAATTGAATAGAGCAAACCTGGTTTGTTTTTAGCTATGTTTTCTTTAATTTCTGTTTTAAAATTTAGTGAAACTGACTTCCCAGTCATAAAATGGGCAAAATCACTACATGTCCAACCACACTCAAATTGATGTTAATAGATGGAAACAAATTATTACTGAACATTGGAGGAAGATCAGCTAATTAGTATCTATACACACAGAACACGCACACACAAATGTCAAGTAATCACTCCCAATTTCCCGCTCAAATTTCATTATAGCAAAGCAACTGTTAGTCCTTGTTTCCAGAGGCATTTTGTAGTCGTGTGTTAGTGCTCCCTTCTCTGGAAGGCAAAATATTCCTTTAATCGTTTCGGGAATGTACCACTTTGATTAGCTCATAGGGTGGTGTGTTAGCAAGGTCTACAAGTGTTCCCTCTGAGAAGAAAATCCTAAGGTACCTGTCAGCAGTAGGAATGACTCACTTGATAGGATTGCATCCTGGGTTTGAAATCTGACCCCTTGTATAAAACCAAGAGTTTGGTATTACATCATGTAATGTCCCTTGTCTCTTGCTCCCTATCTCTCCTTGTTCCAAGAGTTAGAACAAAAGAGGGTAGTGCTTGTCTCTGTGCAGGAGCATGAAAACAGATGCATTTTAGCTTCAGTAGTGCTCAGATTTGCATGGCTCACGTGCATCCCTTTGCATTCCTTTCCCTTCCATGCCACCATAGACTGACCATTACAATTGGCCTGCACAGGCTGTTGAGCACTGTAATTTGGTAGGTGCTGAAGGCAGACTGTCCCGTTCTGACATGCCATTACGGGAAAAAACAACCAACCCCAAGAAACAAAACAATAAAAAAACCAAACCAACCAACCAACAAAAAAACCCCAAACCCAACTCCCCACCAGAAACACTTTGGTGCTTTTCTGTTCTAAGAAAAAAAGAATTGCTTATTATGTGTGGCCAGAGGGGTCAGGGTATACCCCATGCCTCTCTTTGTCAGTCTGTAGGCAGCAGAACTCGGAACATATTCAGGAGTGTCAGTATGTGCCTGCTTTAGTTGACCAGGTTCTCTTCTGCCAGACCCAAGTCCAGCTGCTGTGGGAGCAATTCCCCACTATTCCTTCCCAGGACCCTCTCTCCCATGCCCTGCTCCATAATGCAAGCTGGCCCACATGCAGCAGATGCTGTAGGTGTGTAGCACTGCTCCTGCAGCAGGTGAGACACACAAAGCTGCCAGGTAATGCTGCAGGCTGTGCTGCCCCTGCTTACCCTTCTTTAGGTCACAGTTTTAGCTCACATGATGTTTAAAGGCTGCAGAAACAAGTGGAACCTGCTTAGCAGGGTCTGACCCCAATAAAAAGGTCTGATCAATAGAGAACCAGGACAGATCAATGTAGCCAAGTGGAACAGCTACTCACCTTCCTGCTGTCATAGTTTTCCTCTGAGATCACCCTGCCTTGTGACTGAAGCTTTCTATTTTGAAACACATGGGTACAGTTCCCTCTCCAGCCGTTTCAATCCTGGAACCACAGAGGGCTGTCTCACACATCACAAGACTCCTTAGGAAGTCTGCCTTTCTTTTCCTTAGGTCATACCACTGGTGGATCAACACTTAAAACTTATGAAAGCCTGTTTCTACCTTCCACTGTTGTGAGGACCCGGTTTTGGTAGCAGTCTTGGAATCACAGAATGATTTGAGCTGGACAGGACCTTTAAAGATCATCTAGTTCAACTCCCTGCCATAGGCAGGGACACTTTCCACCAGACCAGGTTGCTAAAAAACTCATCCAATCTGGCCTTGAAGATTTCTAGGGATGGGGGATCCACAATTTCTTTGGACAACTTGTTTCAATGTCTCACCACCTTCAATACATATAAAAAAAAATTCTTCCTTCTATCCAATGTAAATCTATCCTCTTTCAGTTAAAAACCAGTGCCCTTTGTCCTGTCACCACAGGCTCTGGTGAAAAGTCTCTGTCATCATTAGGAACAGGCTAAGTCTTGATTACTTGTGCTCTTGTCAACATTAGTTTCCAAAAAGCTTTTCCAGAAGTCAAAAAGTTACGGTTTTGGCATAATACTGTATTTATATTCTGTCCAATTCAAGAAATTACCCTGCTAAGTGCTCTTTCTTATGTTAATGGCTCTCAGGGATGCAACTTCCCTGTCCATCTTCGATGCCAGGAAGGTGTTGATTATTTTGTTGTTGTTGTTACTGTTTCTATCCTGCACAGAGCAGACCCTTTCAGAAAGTTAATTTCTTCACATCCGTACCTTAGCTATCCCCAAGTCCCAGAGCATTGCTGGCATTTTTTGAGTGGGGTCTTTCTCTGGCTCTGCATGCTCTGGTGTAAGCTGCCACTGCTGGCGGTGACAGGCAGTGTGTACATGCTGACAAGCATTTGACAGGTTGCTGACCAGCAACTGGAGCTCACTGACATATTACAACACACCTCTCTACTTGTTTCTCTCAGCATCCCTGGAGATTACGGCAGCCACTTAGAATAGCAAGAATAAGTGGAATTGGGGAACAGAGGATGCATCTCATTTATAAGTTCCACAGCAGCCAGTGCAAGCTCCAACAGAGTGGTGACAGCAATGCCCACAATGAAAGTACAGCCTGCCATCTTCCTCTGGTGCTTGCTCTGCAGAGTCCCTTCACTTCTGCAGAGTTAGGAACACCAAAATCCCCTAGGAAAGCTTTCCAGGATCATGTCCTCTTAAGAATAATTTTTTTTAAAGATCACTATGCCTGTAAATCAATAGCTAGACATGTATCTGCATCTTTAAACATCTACACAATCAGAAAAAAAATCCCAAACCAAACAAAACAAAATGAAAACCCCAAAACCAACCAAACAAAATCCCAACAAAACTAAACCAAAACAGCACATATTTTAGGTATGCCTGAAGAAAGCAAGAAATTATTTTAAATCCTTCACTCAGCAGCCATCACTTTCAGGCTATGGAGAGGTACACCCTGCTTAAACACAGCTATTGAGTAGCTGTTGGCGTGAAAGAACAAGTCCTGGAATATGCTCCTGCTGTCTCTTCAGGACTATCTTTGTCCTTCTGGGCTTTCCAGACTAGGTTGGGAGCAGACCCAAACTGGATGAACAGTAGCTACCTGCTCCTACTGGCCAGCTTTCCTGCAGACACACACCTGTGTGTGGCTGTCTAAACATATATAAACAAGAAAAAAATCTGTCTGCTTCACAGATCATCCAACAAGTTGTGTTGGAGGAAGCACATGTTTAAGGTCACCAGTGCAAGTGGTTATTCCTGAGACACCTGTCCTAAGTGACAGCATTTTCCTGTAGTAATACAGATGTGAGCTTCTCACCCCAGTATGGTCTGACCTTTACTCAGCTCTTTAAAGTGCCTAAGTATTAAATATCCACCTAAATGCCACAATGAAATTAATACATGACAATCTGAGATTTCATCTTCCTCTGTGGTTAGTTAAACAGTAAAAATCAGCAGTACTACACACAACTCCTAACTGATGTCTTCTGCATGAGAGCAGAGTATCACTGCCATGATTCACTCACAGTTTCCTGACACACCTGGTGAGAAGACTGGCCTGGCTGAACAGAGAGCTTTGGCTGGAACCCGGAAAAAAAGGAGAGTTTATGACCTCTGGAAGAAGCGGTGGGCAACTCAGGAAGACTACAGGGATGTTCTGAGGTTATGCAGAGACAAAAGTGGAAGAAACTAGAACTTAATCTGGCTACTGCCATGACATATATTAAAAAATTTTTCTATAAATACATTAGCAACAAAAGGTTGGCTAAGAAGAATCTGCATCATTTATTGGATGGGTGCAGGGGGAAATGTAGTGACAAAGAAATCTGAGGTACTTAATGCCTTCTTTGCCTCAGTCTCTTAATAGTAAGAAGAGTTGTTCTGCAGGTACTCAGACCCCTGAGCTGGACAACAGGGAGAAGAATGTAGCCCCCATAATCCAAGGGGAAATGGTCAGTGACCTGCTGTACCATTTAGACACACACACGTCTATGGTGCTGAACGGGATCCACCCAGTTGTACTCAGGGAGCTGGTGGAAGAGCTCACTGAGCCTCTTTCTATCCTTTACCCACAGTCCTGCCTCACCACAGAAGCCCCAGGTCACTGGAGGTCAGTCAGTGTGATGATCATTTACAACAAGGGTTGGAAGGAGGATCTGGGAAACTCCAGACCTGTCAACCTGACCTCAGTGCTGGGGAAGGTCATGGAGCAGATAATCTTGAGTGCATCATATGGCATGTGCAGCACAACCATGGAATTGGGCCCAGCCAACATGGGTTTGTGAAAGGAAGGTCCTGCTTGACCAACCTGATCTCCATCTATGATAAAGCCACCTCCTTACTGGATGAGGGAAGGGCTGTGGATGTTGTCTACTTGGACTTTAGCAGAGCTTTTGACACCATTTCCCACAGCATTCTCCTAGAGAAACCAGCTGCTTATGGCTTGGACAGGTGCACTGTTCACTGGGTAAAAAACCTTTTGGATGGCCAGGTCCAGAGAATGACGGGGAATGGAGTTACATCCAGCTGGTGGCCAGTCACCAGTGGGGTTCCCCAGGGTACTGGGGCCAGTCCTGTTTAATTTCTTTTTCAGTGATCTGGACAAGGGGATCAAGTGCTCCCTCACTACTTTATAAATGACACCAAGTTGGGTAGGAGTGTTGATCAGCTTGGGAGCAGGAAGGCTCTGCAGAGGGATCTGGACAGGCTGGATCAATGGGCTGAGGCCAATTGTGTGAGGTTCAACAAGGCCAAGCGCCGGGTCCTGCCCTTGGGTCACAACAACCCCAGGCAGTGCCACAGGCTGGGGCAGAGTGGAAAACTGCCCAGGGGAAAAGGACCTGGGGGTGCTGGTCAACAGCAGCTGAACATGAGCCAGCTGTGCCCAGGCGGCCAAGAAGGACAACGGCATCCTGGCCTGGATCAAAAAGAGTGTGGCCAGGATGAGTAAGGAAATGATTGTCCCCCTGTACCCAGCACTGGTGAGGCCACACCTTGAGTGCTGTGTCCAGTTCTGGGCCCCTCACAAAAAGACATTGAGGGGCTAGAGGGCAAAGGAGCTGCTGAAGGGTCTGGAGCACAGGTCTCCTGAGAAGCAACTGAGCCAGCTGGGATTGTTTAGCCTGGCAAAAAGAGGCTCAGAAAGGAGGTTGCAGGAAGGTGGGGGATGGTCTCTTCTCCCAGACAAGTGATTTGACAAGAGGAAATAGCCCCAAGTTGCACCAAGCGATTTCTAGATTGGACATTAGCAAAGATTTCTTCACTGAAAGGGTTGTCAAGCATTGGAATAGGCTGCCCGGGGAAGTGGTGGAGTCACCATCCCTGGAGTATTTACATGATGTGTAGATGTGGCACTTAGAGACATGACTTAGTGATGGGCTTGGCAGTGCTGGGTTATTGGCTGGACTCAATGACCTCGTCTTTTCCAACATAAACTATTCTGATTCTATGATTCTCTGTCACCATGAAGTTTCCTGCTTAGAAATATGTCACCGCAATCAGTATCCTGCTGTATTCTTGGTATAGCAGCAGCGTATATAAACATGGAGTTGGCACTGTTAACCTTTAATTAAGATTAAATAATGAAAAAGAAAGCAATTTTACATAATTGAGGGCTTTAGCCCTAACTATTTCATGAATATAGAGATAACGAAAGCCATTCTGCTTGTTGTGATGTCAGCTTTAATGTAACCTTTCTGATCAACAAAATTAGACAGCAATTAAATAGTGATCAAATTAGTCTTTATTGGTTCATTATTTATAAGAAACTTCCTGGAAATATAAGTGTTGGATCTTTTAACCTACAGTACCACAAAACAAAGCTAACAGCAAGAAGTGACAGGCTTTATTGCATGATTATTGATGTACGCAGCAGAGGGAGATAACATTCTGACACAAGCCCTTAAAAAAGGGTACTGTAATTTTGTTTAACCAAAATTCATATTTAACAAAAAATATGTTTTTCTGCAAAAATCTTATGCTGCCACATGCATAACCCCTTGTTATTTAAGTACATCCTGTTTGGGCACTTTTAAGTTTTTCCAACGTCTCAAAATGACTTTGTATTTTTCACTTTCAGTTTTGTCAGATAATTTTTTTAAGACTACCCGCATAACTACAGCAGTTCCTGTTTCTTTATCTTCACCTATTATGAGATCCAGTGTGTCACCAAGTTTCACCTGGAAACAGAAGGAGAAGATGAGTGATTATAAACATTCCCTGGGGAAAACAAATCCCTGCAATCTTCCATTTTTTCCACTTAATATTCTTATCTCACAGGAGAGGAGGAAGGCAGCCAATACCAGACCTATTATAGATCCTCCAGCTATGAACTTCTAGGAAAGCCGTGGCAATATGCAATTACATGTCTCATGACCCTCCCTGCCAAGAGCTTCACGGTTCGTGTTATACAACCAACACCTAACTCTGTGAAAAAGGTTTCATGTATGTCTTTTTTTCCTGAAGTGTGCTTCCCACCAATCTTTTTCTATTAACACAGACACAGACTAGCAAAATGCAAATTTCTTCCTTGTGCCTTTAAAACAGTTTAAGTGTTTCAAAGAACAGTGTGCTCAGCAACTGCCTGTGCTCCTCTCAAAGGTCACAGATGCAGTACACCTCTCATAAACCAGCCTTAACTCTATGAAATCAGGAATCAAAACTTCCCATCATATTGCCCTTTGGTGACAGCAGCCACCATCGAGATTACCCTCACACAAACAAAGGGTTGGTAGAAGTACGTGTCTGGGGACCCTCCTGCCTCTCTCCCAACTGTGGTCCTGTGTGCACTATTACAGGTTCAGCAACCTTCTCTCAGCTACCCCAGTTTCAACCCTTTTCTATCATCAAACTCTCCTTTTCTTTAATCATGTGTCTGCTCCACCAATATCTCAGATTTAATCATTCCTACTCCATCAACCTCACATACACATCACTTCCTTCAGCAGCTTAAAATGTTCTGCCCTTGCTGCCTTCTCCTGACTTTCAGCCTTAGATTTGACTCTCCAACAACACAAGTTTCCTGTCTACCTTAGGTAATAACGTTTTACCCAGGGAATCAGTCACACCATCCCCCCCAGGTGGAAGTGGTGCTAGCAATGCCATGCATTCCCCTTTGCAGAGTGATCTAGAGAGAGAAGATCATGCCTTAGCTATTTTCTTGTACTATATTAAAAAAAAATTAAATTTAAAGAAGTCTTACAGTTCTACTTTTCTTCCATAGTTTTTCTCCATTCAGCCTGAGTTCATGATTGTAGAATGCATCTTCTACTTTACTGAAGAAAAATAAGGTTTTATTGCAGTTACAGTGTGCAGCAAACCAAATGCAATTGTTGCTTTGCAGAAACACAACACCACCATTCATTGGCAAGGCACATTTCCACAACTCTAATTTGTGTGTAAAGGACACCTTCACTTAAGGTCAGAACAGACTTGAACTGGAAGTAAAGAAAAGGTCTTTCACAGATATTAAATTAAATAATAGCATATAGTTGCTCTGTGCCAGAAAAGCTGTTTCTAGAGATCTCTCTGCTGAGTATTGAAAGAATCATGTCCCCTTTCCTGCACCAGCCAGTTTAATAATTTGTAAGGGATCAAGTTATACTAATATTCTGTTTTAACAACATAGTGATATCAGACTTCTGCAGGCTGCATTAGATCAAACATTGTGATACATTTATATACTGCACATTTACCTGGTGGACCTGGTACTTGAAGCTTATACTCACCATCCCCTATTTCACCATTCATTAAACAGTGCATTATTTTACTCCCTCAATCTCAAATGAGATCTTTTTGTATTACTCAGTACAGTATTATGTATTTTCTTAATTTTAAATAAATAGTAAGTGATACAAAATGCAATCTTAGAAATACTGCAGACAGAGCAAAGCAAAATCAGGCTGTTTCAAGGGAGGTAGGGTGAAATAAACAGGAACATCCATACATCCAAAACATGTATTCAGAGAATCAAGAAAGCTCCACCAAAAAAAAAAAAACCCCAAATACTGAGTTATTCCAGCAATAAAAGGTTATCAAAAGTCAAATTTTAGAGGCATGATATCTTTCTCACTAGCAAGTTGTTTCTTCTGTACTTACTTTCTTGCCATGTCTAAACCAGCTTTCAAGATCACATCATATCGAAGAGACTGCACTACTTTTTCAAGATCCTTGTAATCTTTTACTGCATTGGGGTCATTTTCAAATTCATCTTCCAAATTACTTTCATCTTCATCCTCTTCTTCCTTCTCCTCTTCTTGTACACTTTGTCTGCTCCTTTTAGAGCTTTTGCTGCTTTTGTTCCGCAGAGAAAGTACTGATATATACTCTGGAGAGAGTCTTAGCGCACTGAGCTTGACTGGGGAAAAACTGAAACATCTTCTGTAGTTTACTGTGCTTGCTTGACAGCTACAGACTATGGTTCTCCTCCAAGCGGGATACAGTTCATTTGAGGGAAATTTCTCCCACAGTCCGAACCAGACATTTAGTTTTCTGAAAGTGGTGATGGGGAGTCTGAAGCCAGTCATAGCATACCCTAAAATAAAACAAACATTCATATGTAAAAATAAGCAACTGCTTTGACAGATTGAAAGGATTTCCCCACATATGGCATAACAGTTACTACAAAAAGATGATTATCCAGTTCCCCATACAGCAATGCATCACCTGAAAGCAGGTATCCCTTTCTCATACACTGGCCACCACGACAAAGAGCTAAGACACCAGATGAGAAACAAACACAGAAAAGCCCAGCGGAATACTCTGTTCGTAATTCCTTCTCTGGTGTTCAATATTAACTGTTCAAACACATTTGTGGCACTTTCCTCCCCACATCTGAAATACAATTCACAAAATACACAGAAACGACGCTATCTGTGTCATAAAAAGCACGGGGAGATCTATATTTATCATGAGTCATTGTCAATACAAGCAAGTCGCTGAACTCTGCAAGCAAGCAAATCCAGAAAAGCCGAAAGCTGCTTAACTTCAGTTTCTGCCTGGACCACAACACTCCTGCGTGGCAAAACGCTGCGCAACTTCCCCCCGTTTCTCCAAACGGGAACTGGCACCGTGGTACTGCTCGGCAGAAGTAAGAGGGCTCTATGTACCGCAACAGGAGTGACACCAGGAGTGACCCGGCAACAGCAGGCTCATGTGCCAGCTCCCCGCTGCTGCTGCTCCTCTCTCCAACCTGGGACAAGTAGGTGGAAATACCCCCAAACACCCCAGATGTCTTTCAACGCTCTCAGAAACTGATTTACAGTGCCTACTAGCTGGGTGCTGCGCTGGCTTTTACTGTGATCTTACATCCATGGAAACACGTGTTTCCTTATGAGATTAGAGTTCGGTTTCCCCGCAGCCGTGACCTCTGCCGAAATCTGCAACGAGGCGGTATTTGTGGTTGAGAAAAAAGCCCTGATCAATGAGGGCAATAACTGGGCAAATAAAAATAACCACACCTCCCCTGGCCTTTTTCTTGTCTCTAAATATGTGAACTTAAAATATATGACATATAGTTTGAATTGTAGGATAGTACAGTGCTCGCAGAAGACACAGGCCTCTCCTCAGTTCGGGGACAGATTCCAATAGTTATTTGGACGTGCAGTTAGTTATTATTGCTTCTTTTTAGCGCTCGACCTTAGTTTGTTCCGCGCTGGCCAGCGGGTACAAGCGGGCCCGGAGGGCCATGAGCCCGCCCCGCACACGAAGAGCGCCCTCTCCGCCTCGTTGGAACCCTCGGGCGGGCAGAGCCTCGCCCGGCACCCCCCGCCCCGGGCCGGCCCCTGACCCGCCGCCGGGGCGCTCGGTGCCGGCGGGAGCGGGCGGCCCCGCCTTCCCTGGCGGCTGCCCCGGGAGGCCGCACGGGCCTGGCCGCCGCCCGCCCGCCGCCGCCACCCGGCCCCGCGACCTCGAAGCCGCGGCGCGCCCGCCCCGGCCCCGCCGGAGAGGCGGCCCGCGGGGCGGCGTTACCTGGGTGCCGCGGGCGCCTCGGGCCCGGGCCGCGCCGCCGTCCCCGCGCCGCCGCTCGCCGGCCGGAGGCGGAGCCGGAGCCGCCGCAGCCCCGGCTCGGCGCCCTCTGCCGGGGCCGGGGCCCGGCGGACCCGCTCCGCGCCCCGGGGCGGGACGGGCAGGATAGGCGGTGCGGGGGCGCTCGTTTCTCCGCCCCCTGCCCGCCGATTTGGGAGCCGAGGTGGCTCTCACAGAATCACAGGAAGGGTCAGGTTGAAAGGCGCCACAGTGGATCATCTGGGCCAACCTCCCTGCTCAAGCAAGGTCATTCCAGAGCTATGGCACAGGATTGTGTCCAGGAAGTTGTTGAGTATCTCCAATGAAGGAGGCTGCACAACCTCTCTAGGCAGCCTGTTCCAGTGCTCGGTTACCCGAGCAGGAAAGAAGTTCTTCCTCGTGTTCAGGTGAAACTTCCTGTGCATCGTTTTCTGCCTGTTGCCTCGTGACCTAATGGTTGGCACCACCAAGAAGAGCCTGGGTCCATCCTCTTGGCATCCCCTCCGTAGATATTTGGGGCTGACTCTCTCCTTCTGCATACTGTGCCCGCCGGTTTGGGAGCAGAGGTTCGAGAGAGCTGGGAGAGAGGCAGGAGGGCAGCCGGCTGAAGTGGGTATCCTGCCAATCCCTCCTAGGCAAACCGCGAGGTCCCCTGCGCTTGGGCCAACCTCTGCCCTGTCCCTCTGCTGGAAGACTGGTCCAGTCACCGATGGTCTCCGGCCCCACTGAGAAGTGCCAGAGCTCTTTCCCATTATAATTTTCCTGGCTTTCTAGGGAAGTTCTTTCTGTGTTTTCACCCCCTCATGCTCTGCCCACATGCCCAAACCAGAAAACCATGAAAATCTCCCACTGGGGAAATGACTCCAGCAGATGCTAAAGTTTCCCGACCACAGACTGATTCGAAGGGCTTGGCCACCATGACAATCTAATCCAAACCCCTTTGTGGCCTAAGGTTTCCCCTTGTCTTTTTTACTTTCCTTCACATGACATCTCCCTCTTTTACTCCGCATCTCCATTACTGGTGGTAATTCATAATTCCTTCTCTTCGGAGCTCAGAAACTAGGAGAGGTCCATCCCTTCTTCTGCCTTCTCCCACATTTCTCTATGCTTTGCACCAACCACACCTCTCTGTGTGCTTCTGAATGCTCCAGTTTCTCAGTATCTGGGGAATTATCTGTATCCATACAGAATAGGCACAGAATGCAACCAGATTGGTAGCATCTTGCCCTGATGTATGTGGCTGCACAAGGTTCAGGGTAATTTTGGCAGATGGAAAAGCTCCTCAACTTTACAGTTCTGCTTTAAAATGCCTGTCACCTCACCTGACAGAACAATTGTCTCTTGGAAAATTACTGGCAAATCTGAAAAGTGATACAACTGTGGAGCTACTGCTGCACAGCAGCTGTGCAGTTAACATGGGCATTATAAGTGATTGCTTCATTTTACATGTGTACAAACTTTGTCACAGTCTGTACAGATGTACATAAAATGTTCAACATAAAATGTTTGAATGGGAGGTTTTTATGTCAGGGATATTTGGTAATGGAGCAATTCATGGGCAAAGCTATTTCCTCTCTTTAGAAAGTTCACTGGGAAGAAGTCTCTGAACACCTTTGTGTCTTTATGTATTTTGAATGTTCCAGTGCCAAGTTATGTGAGATTCTGACCAATTTCAGTTGAGAATATAGCCTCTAACTTTTTAGCACTTTCCCCCAATGTATCTTAAAATATACATACATGCATACTTACTGAGGGGGGAAAAAAAGGTCAGTAAGAGTAACTTTCTTGCATTCATAGCGGCATACAGTGAGTCAGAACAGAAAAGAATGTCAAGAGCAGTGTGGGGATTCCCTGAGCAGAAATGCTACCTTCTCTAAGGAGGAAAAAAATCCATAGCTAAAATCCAACAAAAACCACCCCAAGCCTATCTTTCCATACACCTCATTCTCTTAAAATCTTTTGGAATTTGATTTGTCTCATGTAGGATTAAAGTAATGATCTAACATTGCTAAGAGTGAAGTTAACTTACTCTGAGTAAACAAAAATATATGTATTAGTTCTTTGCTATGTTATTCAGGCATTATACATCCTTATTACACCTTTGTCTTGAAAGGCAAGGTAAAGAGTGTGCCTGAAGTCAGCCCCTCTTTTATATTTTAAAATATGATGAAATAGTGGCATCTCGCAGAAGCAGAAATTAATCAGATGCAGAGGAAATGTGAGTTGGTTGTCATGAACAGGCATCAGGAATCTGATTTATCTCATCATTTCACAACCCCAAAGAGACGTCACCTCTGTCACTCTTGCTTAATTTCCTTGTCCAGCTATGTGGGCAACTGTTCCAGTTGTACTAGTTGGAGTCATGAAAGCAGCTGCTTACCAAGGTTTTTTTGGGATTTTTTTTCCCCCCCAGGATTCATTCAGCCCTGGACTGTAGAGGAACTTCAATGTCTCCCAGGTCTTCTTGTTGTCAGACTCCCTCCATGCTGCAGAGTGGAAGGGCCATGAAAGCCCTTGTACAAGATTTGTACTGCAGATAGGTGAGTGCTTCGGAACTCCCAACCTGGGTCAGTATGTGCATTTTTTAATGAAAAAAACAATGCTAAAATGAAGTTAAGAATGATTAATCCTGCTTTAATTATATGGAATTGTAATTATAACCAAAATGTTCCGAGGGGGAGAAGACCTCAGTGCAATTTTTCTCTTCTCCCAGTTTACCATTAGATGGCAGCGAAAAGCTCTTCTCGAAGCTGCCATGGGCTCAGGCTTCCCTCACAAGAGGCTTTGCTCAAGCACAAATCAGTCATACCTATCTCTGAGCAGGATTTCAGGTGATTTGAATTTTTTTTTTTTTTTTTTTTTAATATGACACCTCAGCAACATACAGTCAAAAGTTTCAGCTTTGGTAAGAAACAGTGATCATTCATTTCTGGCATATTCGTGGTGGTCTAATTTTTTTTAAATTAGTCTGATCAAGATGTGTTCTTTTTCCCATAGCTATTCTCATAGAAATGCTTAATTTTTTTTCTTTCAGTGGAGTCATCTCCTCTCTAGGAAGGGTAATTCCTCTCTTGTTTGGTTTTCATTTTGTGTGTTTCAATATACTCCCTATGCCGTTCACTCACAAGGAGATTAGTCTTTTAGGTTTGGTAGCTCAGAGAGAAAATTCTCCGTAACTTTTGACCTGTATGTTGGAATCTGTAACTGGGAATTCCCTCCCCACTGCCTAGGGTTTTTTGTTACGTTTGTTTTCCTGCAAGGCCATCAAGTGACAGTGCTGGATCTGCTGACACCCATTGCATCTCAAAATAAAGAGCCCCATGCTGCCATTCGAGTGCTGTGAGTAGCTCTGACTAACATTCTGCAGTGCACATCTCACCAGATTACTTGTCTCTGCAGATTTAGCTTCAGCATTGCATTGTTGAGACCATGTGCTTTTTAAGTTACACTGCTTATTTCAAGGTGAGAAGGTGACTGGACAGTGTTCTATGCATATTTATGCTGCCTGGCCAAACAGAGTGTCCCCACATGGGCATCACCTTTAAGTTTGTCCATATTCATTTGAATAATGAGCTTCCTGGCTGCTAATTCACCTCTTTCCAGTGTCACACCTATTGTAGCTGCTTAGATGTTCTTTTTTCTTAGTCCAAATCCTAGAGACAATTCCTCTAGCTGGTTACTTGCCTCCCATCTGTGACCAAGTAATCCTATCATCTCTTTTTCTAAAGCCCCTCTCTGAAAAATAATCTTTCATGCAGCACAAGCTTCCTTTCCAGCCCTTCCAGTACTGCCTTTTCAGTTGGCACGCTGCTCTAAACTTCCCTTTCTCACGCATTTGCCCATATAATCTACTGTACCATCTTTTACTATAAAACATTATGTTTAGTCTCTTTAGGATACCTTTAATGTATCCAGCTCCTATCCCAGTACACTGGAACTTGGCTGTTTCTCTCTACTTACCAACTCTTTCTGTTGCCATTTCATCTCTTGCAATAACAACTGCATTATGAACTTCTGTCCATTTGTTCCTGCAGCCACATTGGCGTCCTGCATAGAGAATCCCTTTCCAGAAGTGAGCAAGGTTTCACAAAGCACCTTTATTTGCAGTTTACTTATTCCTTGAAAACCCATCTTAGACATTAAAGATGGGTAATTAGAGGAGTAAGGGAAGGTGTATGAGTTTCAGGTATTGTTTTGTATTTCTTTAAGTGATGGAGATATAGCCACTTGTTAATGTAGCATTCTCTCTTTTTTTTCCCCCATCCTTTTCACTACCCAACTAATCCGGCTTTTGTCTTCCCGTTGTCTTTTAAAGTAGGAGGCCACATTGAGCCATAATAAGAAAGAAACTGGAGGTGGGCAGTGCAGATTGCTCTGACCAGCACTGAAGAAGTGATGGAGGCCACTCTATCAGTCAGAGCACGGTGAACCACCTAAACCAGAAATACAGTGCTGCCTTGCCAGTGAAAACTGGTGTTACATCAGTGGTTAAGCAAATGGGAGGAAAACAGTGAGTAACTTCCTTCAGACACTCTGGTATTAAATCCAGCTACACCAACATTAAAAGCTCTGCAGTTTCACTGCTAATTCTTTAATTTCCCCATTTGGTGAGAGGTTTGCAGTGAGATTTGTTTGGTTGTTTCCCCCTCACTTTCTTGTTTGCTAATTGTCTAAAACACAGTAATTTTTTGGTAGGAGAAGTTATTGTGCTGTTTCCTAAGACAGGCTTTGAGACTTTCATTCATTCTCTGGTGAATGTGTTCAGGTCCTGCTGGTGTTGGTTGCTGCTCTAGGATTTATCTAGCTACCACTAACAGTGGATGGCAAATGCAATAAAAAGCAAAAGCAATCAATTAAACATTCATTATTTTAACCTTATTTACTAGCCATAAAACAACATAGTCCATGAGCAAATGTTAAGTAGTTTGAATTATTTGTTTACTTCTATGTTTCCTCTGTATTCTCCTCAGATGAATGTCTTTAGTTATTAGAAAATAATGTTCTGTTCTCTAATTGATAGTAACTAGTTCAAGATATACACATGCAAGTTTAGCATTATTAATTTCCAATGGGGAAATTTCAATTGTTCCTCCATCTGTGTATAATTAAAGTTTCCTTAAAATAAGCAAACAAAAAGCCCCAAACAAAACCAAATCAACAATGTTTTGTGTCAGGTTTGCTTTTAAAAGCAGAAAAAAGGCTATGAAAAGTACTTCAGCTTCCATTGTGACTAGGGGACCTAGTTTTCATGATTAGCATTTATAAACAGAAAAATGGATCTGTTTCAATGCACTCTTGACACACACACACACACATAAAGAAATAATACCAATAAAGGTGCAATAAGGAGGGATAGAATGTCGGAATAATATTACTTGGTGTCAAGGCCACCCCGCCCTTTCACAATGTCCAGCTCCAGAGGTGTAAAAGATGTGTAAATCGCATAGTAGGAAGATCTGGGATGATTTATCTCCCAGGGAAGCATGTCCTTGCAACACTAGCTGTTTAAACTCTAGGTGTTCTCATCACTGTGTGACCACTCCTCTGCACATTGCATAATGATACCCTGTGATAAAGTATTCACCATTTAAAAGATACATGAAGTCTTAACACTCCTAGTGATACATGATGCATGTTTCCTTTCAGCTGTTCATCTTTTCAAATCCTAGACTAGTCCATTTTTCTATAATGAATGGAAAGAAGAGCTGATCTACTTACATTTTAATCCTATTTGTTCTTATTTTGGCTTACAACTGTGTCTTCGCATCCAACTTTAGATCTTCCTGTTTATCAGATTTCTCCATGGTTCATTCTCATTACTTTGCTGTCTTTGCCTGTCTTCTACTCAAACTAGAAATTACCCAGAAAAGCTTAGAAAAGAATAAGCCCTTCAGGATGCCATGCAGTGGTCATGACTAGGAATGAATTCTGAACCTGGGTACTCCATAAGACATCTCTCTTTTCATATAGACTTTCTTCTTGATAACTGTGGGTAAAAATCAGCCCTGTTCAGTGGCAAAGAGAAGGCAGCAAATAAACAATGACAACAAGAAACCAAACCACAAAACCAAGGAAACAATATGGAAGCAGAAGTATACAATATTCAAATTGCAAGGTACAGATATTCAACATTGCTCAAAAGAAGATAGACTTCCACTGCTATCAGAAAAAAATGTTTCGTGTGCAGGGCTGAAAACATAGGTCGTGTAAAGTGTCAGGGATAGAAGAAATCCCAGCAGTCATAAACTAATGATGATGATTAAAATGACTAATAAGGATGCAGAGATTTTCAGTATATATTTTTTAATTTGTTTGGAAAGAAGTACAGTGAAGTAGAAGTATAGTATGAGGATAACTAACTTTCTATCCCCAGGTAATAGAGGTAATGAGGAGTATCAAATCCAGTGGAAGAAATCACAGACTTACAAAGCTAGTACTCAAGATGATGGTAAGGAGAACTTGGCTGCAACAATTGCAATTACTAATAAGTCTTATCATAGAAGGAAGATTCAGGGAGATGGGGAAAGTGCTAACATTGCACAGTTGCTCAAGAACTGGAGTGAGATAATCTCAAAACTGCATCAAACCACAAACAAAACAAAAAAGCTGGGAAAAATTATTCTTTCTAAGCTGCATCAATGGAGTTGTTGAATGCTGATTTCTCATCTTGAGTAGAGTGTGCTACTTTGGAATACACCATCTAACTAAGACAGATTTGAGAGAGTACAAAGGAAAGTGACAAAAAAGCATAAAACTCCTGTGAAGAAAGGTTGAAGGAACTGAATCTGTTCCTCAAGCTACGGGAAAATATAGTGGCAAATGTCAGAGCATATCATCTGCACTCTTTTGGTAGTCAGTGAAGAGATGTCAGCATCTCCAGGAAGTGATTAATCTGTTTCAGATGTCTGTGTTGAAATGAGATTAATTACATCATAGAAGCACTTGTTTCCTTTAATCATCTATCAAGGGTTTCCAGGGAGACTCACTGAGATGTAGATGGCTGCTGTCATGCGACCCTTCCTTCCTCCTCTCAGTGCAAAGTGTCTGACATGTTTTCAACCAGTAAACACTTTGTTACAAGTCTGGTCATCATTATTTTCCATGCACTTTACTAGGCAATGCGATTAATCATTGCAATGCAACGCAAACTTGAAGCAAAGAGGACTTTGTGTTGTGAGAAATATTCTGCAAAGATAGTTTGGCAAACAAACAGGAGGCCTGTGGGCTGTGGAATACCCTTCACTGATTTTTTTCTGAGTATAATGTTTAAACTTCCCTCAAATCAGAAGATGGAATAAATGACCTTTGATCCTTCTTACTTCTTCTTGTCTGTAGACCTGTTATCTGACATGATGCCTCATGAGTGAAGGAAAGTTCTGTCTTGGTTTTGTCCTATTCCAAGTAGCATGATCCCAAACAATTCCTGAGCATGATTCAGGGGTTGGCCCAGGCCAGGGACAACTACCTACCAATAGACAGTTTAGACTTAGCCTCCATTTTCTGGAGACTGGGAGAGTTTAACAGGGTGGACAGGGTTAGACATGCCAGTTGGCCTGAAGGCCAAAGAACAGGCTCTGCTACCATTTAATTTGTTTGTATTGATGTCACCCAAGAGTTTGTTTGACTTAGGGAGAAAGGTGTGCTTTCAAGCACATCTGAAGCCACACCTAATTGTGTAAGCTGACACCATCCCTTGGAGTCAAAAGATCCATGAGCATTAAAGCAGCAAACCTTACACATTTCTTCTTGAGACTGTTTCTGGAATCTCAATTTCCCTTCTGCTCAAACTTCCAGGCTTATGATCCCAGGTCTGGAAATCATGGCTTTGCTTACTTCCATAACAATCCTGCTAAGTAACCAGACCAATGCCTTTGTCTCAGAGCAACACAGAAGGGAAACAGTGCCACTGCTGGAATCCTGGCTCTGCATCATGGCAGCAAGGCCCATGTCTGAAGACATGTATGGTTGAATCTAATCAACATTTATTACCAATAAATGGAGATTTACAGTACAAGCAATCATGCCTTCCATTAAAAGCTTTACTTATATAAATTTAATATAAACCCTCAACTGGAAGAGGAAATGCAATCCTCAATATATTTTCCAAGTTCTTACTCAAGACACATGCCAAACAGCTTCGTCCAGTTGACTAAAATCAGTCTCAACCAGTCCCATCAGTATCTGAGTCTTGTTCTGCAATGACAGTGAATGTGCAACTATAAGAAAGGTGCTTCAAAGTAACTGGCAAATTCTGATTATATGGCTGGAGCCACTGCAAGACAGGTCCTTTCCACTAAACAAGCAGCAAGAGAAGGGCCAACCTAACTAATGAAATGTTAGGAAACATTAGGAAATACTGACATGAGTTTCTCAAGGCAAAACCATCTAAAAATGGACACCAAGGAAACATATCACCAGATGATGTCAGCTTAGAGCAGCATTTGTGGGCTAGTTGATGAACACTGCAAAAATGGATTTCTCCAAATCTGTCTTTTGAAAAAACGTCAGGTTCTAATACATAAATACACAACAAGTTCACATAGCTTATAATATGACTCAGGTGAGTACTGAGAGCTGCAGTAACCTGAGCTTGAAATGGGTGAAGACACTGAGAGGAGCCACAAGTTCTAATATATGAGTAGTAAGTTCTAGTCTATGCACAACCAAGGAGAGTGAAGAGCTGACTGAGGAGCACAGGATCCAGTGATTCTCATTGGCAATTGATGCTCCTAGAATATTTTAGATGGATCAAGACCAGCATCTAAAAGGTAAGAGTAAATTAATGGATAAGTCAAAATTATTTCTCATTAATTCCACTTACTGCTCTGACTACGCTTATTTTGCTAAAGCTTTTATTTAAATGTAATGTATTTGAATAAATTACTTATATATCTTGTAGACTTCTCCTCTGCCTCCTTTTATAGACAACTGTTGGGTTTTTTTCTGCCAGTTGTTTTAGCTGATCTTGTTTTCCAGTACATTATGCAAAGCAGCACAAGTTTTGCTTCTGCTCACTGAACTGAAAGCTATGCTTATTGTGAAGTTCAGTCAGCTTAAGACTCACTGGTGGAATATACGTATGAACTTACATTTAACTCAAAAGACCAAAGTAATTTTCTCCCTTCTCTTTGCTAATCTTTCTTATCAAAAATTATGTATTTAACTGGGAGAGGTGCTGAGTACTAATCTGGCCTACGGAAAAAGAGAAAGGAAGCAGAACAGTGGGGATTTAACAATATTTAACACTGTGTCTCAGCATGATGAGAGCTCTAAGAGCGCCTGGTATCAGAGGTTGGTTGATTGAGGGAGTGTACTGTCTTTTCTGAAAGAAAAATATCTGAAGTTCCTTTTGGCCACCAGGTAGCAGTACTTCACTTTGTACGGTTCTCAGCTCACAGCATTCCTTGCCTTGTCGAAGAATCCATATGTTGGATTCTGGACTCTTGCTCAGATATATCTTTTGCAGACTTCATGCTAGACTTCAGCTGAAAAAAAAAGATTTTTGAATTAGGAATGCAGGTGATTTATGTGCTCAGGAGGAATCAAGAATATTGCAGCTTTCCTGAATGGGGAAAGGTGGTTGTATAAATCTAATGGAGTGTAGGCATTGTAATTTCCAATGACAAAAGTTTCTATGAAAATCTTGGGTTTAAAATATTTTTAGCATTTATTCCTTGCTGACAGTACATTTCCTTATTTGTAATAGTATTTCAGGAATATTTCAGAAAGGCATCTTTGTGGCCTCAGAACATAAACTTTCTGTAGTTTTATAATTCCAGTAATTTACCATTTCTGCCAAGTGTTTTTAAACCTCTGCATTTTTCTTTATTTTTAAGTAGAGGAACGGACTTTACAATATTTTTAGCAAAACGGAAGATACCCTCATTTTCACTGAAACTTGTTAAAACACCAGAAGTGCAATACACTGTATAATAATAATATAATAATAATAATTTTCAGTTGTATCATGCTGTATGTCAACTTACAAGAACTGTGCATCATCCTTTTTTTTTATGGTTACAGTTCAAGACCTCAGGCAAGTTGCACAGCTAGAGAGAATGGGAAAGGCCATCTGACTGTTCTTTCCTCATTCTCATCTGTCCTGGTGTTGACATTTAAGTGTCTCAGCTGCTGCTTCAACCTGGAACAGCCAGTTATGATCCCTACAGGATCATGCAACAGCTGTATCACTTCCTTTTCTCCCAAAAAAGATGGGAAGGATAATAATGGAAACTATCTCTGTCAGCTTTACACTAGAATATTCTTTGTTTTAGCTATTGTAGAGCCCTAACTGGATTCCCTTCATTTTTCATTTCCTTCAGGGAATCTGGTGTCAGAATCATGTGAGCCCTGACTTTACTGCTGTGATTCACGTGACCTCTCTCACAGGGAATTTCACTTTTCTGTAGTGTCAGGCTTATCTACTGAATGAAAAGGTGACCTCCCCTCCCATTTGTGATTCATTTAACTATGACAGCCAAAACTAACTGTTTGCAAGGGAAAGTAGTGATAGAAATGTTTTCAGCTTTATCACTCTGTCATTTTAAGTCCACCACAGTTCTCTTTCTTCTCTCCTTGTATCTCCACAATCATGAAAACCCATCTTCTGGCATCCAGCTTTCAGCAGACAACCAGTGAATGTTCAGAGACATAAGATGATGAATTTGTTCCCATAGTTACTCTATTGATAGACTATGTCTCTTATAGTTAAGAACTGGACTATGACTATGATCAGAATGAGGGAAATGTTGCTTCAAAAGTGCTTCAGACTTAGCATAGCTTTTAAAAGCTCTCATCTTGGTATAGAATGAGGATTGCTGTCTTGGGTGGTACAGCTTACAAAATGCCTTTATTTCTGGAAAAATAAAATAACTATAGCTTTGTTGGGCATTCTGAAGGAATTAATATAAGACTTAGTTTGGAACAATATATTCGTGTCCAACACAAGTCCCAGCACCTGGTTCAACAGCGCATCTCTCCACGTTTCCTGTGCTTTTGGACTGAGTTCTAGCAATGCCTTTGGAAACTCTTCGAAAGCAGTCCAGCCCCTGAAGATAGCCAATGAGTTATTTAGTGCTGGACTTGGGTATCTCTTCACACTGTTCTGAGATAAACACAGACCTATCCAACTTTGAAACCTGTCGATTTGTCTGAGCCAACAGAAAATCTTGCCCTTCTTTTAAATAGAAATAACTGCTTTGTGACAATAGAATTAGCACATTGGTGTGTCTTTTTTGTAGTTTATAAAGTGGACACAGACTATTTTTGTTCAGTTGGCCATACACTGAGACATCTGAAAGATTGTGCCAGGGCCTCACCAAATCAATCTTTAGTCAGTTAGGGGGAGAGATACAATATAAGTACAGCATTTACTGTGCCGGAAGGTAGAACCTATACAGAGGTTACAGCTGGAAGAACTTTGTGTTCCACTTGTTACACAGGTTTCTTTAAAGAATAATGGTAATAATAAAATATTTAGATCCAAAGAGTGCTTGAAATTGCAGCCTGTGGTCTGAAGCCTGAGCACTAATGGTGAGGCAGCTCTGAACAAGATGGGATCTTAACTCCTCAGTTTTTCATCCACTGCTCCTGCCATTTAGAAATATTTACAGCCGTCCTTATCTTTCCTTCTCTCACTCATGATTTATTTTTTTTTTTAATGGAAAAAGGCTGGTGTTTTTGTAAACAAGCGTTTCTCTGGAGTAACTGCAGCTCAAAGCGCCACAGCCCTGTGCCAGTCCCTCCATACCAGAGCACGACGCCAGCACTAGAGAGGGGCCAGCGCCTGTAAGAACCAAAGGGGGCAAGCAGAGCTCCCGGGTCTGTCGGAGAGGGGCCGGCAGGACCCGAGCCGGGCCGGGGGAGCGGAGCCCGCAGCAGCGCGGGACGAGGGTGCGGCAGCGACTTGCGGGGCCCCGGCGGGCACGGAGGGCGGGAGCAGAGGTGTGGGGCGGAGGAGGGGGAAGGCGGCGGCGGGGCGTCACGGGAGCCCTCGCTGCTATAAAAGGGCCGGGTGCGGCGGAGCGGCGCATCCCTCTCGCCCGCAGCCACAGCGGCAGGAGCAGCACCAGCATCGCGGCGGGACAGCATCAGATGGGCATGGGGACGGCGCTGGCGGCGCGGCTCGGCCTGGGGCTCCTGCTCCTTGCCCTCCTCCTTCCCACGCAGGTGAGCCCCGGAGCGGCTCGGCGCTTGCCCTCCGCCGGCCCCACGAGAGAGGCGGGGGAGCGGCCGCGCCGAGACCCTCCCCGTGGCTCCCCGCCGCGGCGGCCGCCTCGGGAGCGGCGAGGGGCGGGTTTCTCCCGAGAGGAGCTCCCGCTCGTGTGCGCCATCCCGGAGCCCGCCGCGGCGCCCCGCGGGCCGCCGTGGGTGGCGGGCGGGTCCTCCGCCCCGGGGCGGCGGCGGCGGGCGAGAGGAACGAGCCCGGGCAGCCCCGGCTGCGGACGGGGCGGGGATGGGCGCGGGACGGGCGGCGGGGCGAGCCCGGAGCCCTGGGACGGCAGCGGCGGTGCGGTGGATTATCCCGGTCAAAACAAAAAAGATGAAGTTAGAGTTCACCGCCCTTTCTTTCCCTTGCGATCCCCGAGGGAAAGTCGCGGCACTGTGGTATGAGCGGCAGCTGAGCGCTCGTTCCCCCGCTGATTACAGGGAGAACGATCCCTCCAAACCCGAGAGAGCGCCGGGAAGGCACCAGTGTTGCAGCGGGAGCCGGGTCTGACCCTCCCCCCACCAAAGCTGCGGGGCTTTGGGTCCGGTCCTGGGCTCGGTTCCCGGCAGGAGTGGGACGTTTAGGGGCTGGAAGCAAAGGCGCCAGCCTCTGGCTGCTGCGCTGGCCGAGCCTTGCCCTTGGCACAAAGGTAATGGATGCAGGAGCGATCCGCTTCTCTTTAAGTGGCCAAGGCGAGCGGGGCTCCCAGATTCCGTATCGGTGTGTCGTTCCTAAAGACCACCTCTTCAAAAGGGTGAATACCAAAATATCAGAAAAATGAACAGCAACGGCATTGCTGGATGGTGTTCCCTCCTCCTCTCCTCTTTGTTTGCAAGGAAGGGCATTATCCCTACTCCATTGTGCTCAGTGGAGTCTTGCCCTTGGCAGTGATGAGAGGAGAATCAGACCCTTTGGGTTACCGGTATTTGTCACATTCACGTTGAGAAAACCTCTGCGGTCCCATCTACTGTGACGTTGTGGAACTTGGCTATAAGCCTATTCTCTTCCACCCACCACCACCCCCCCCCCCCCCAAAAAAAAAAAAAAAAAAGGAGAGAAACTAGTGGGGTTTTTGTTTAAAACCAAGAAAACTTTAAAAATACATAACCAAGAGTGCAATGATGGTGGAGTCTTTGTGTGAAGACTGAAAAAAATTCTAGGGCAGGTTGGGACTTGCCTTGTAGGTTATTAACTCAGCAATTCGTTATTGATCACTTTCAGACCGGTTTCAACAGAAACTTCAGCACAGCGATTTTTATCCTGCAGTGCTAAATTGCTTCCAGCATGGTGCCAGTTGCCAAAAATGCTAACTACCAGAAGCTTTACACCATCCTTACGTTTTTCTATTGTATGCTTTTTTTTTTAGTAAAAAATACTGAAAGAAAGTGCTTATGTAGTTTTCTAATAAATTTAACATTGACTTCATAGCTTCAGTATTGAGGGATTTTTTTTTTTTCTGCTGATCTATTTTCTCAGCAGCACTAGAAATGTGAGAAAATAAGAACACCTTTTGTAGACAGAATTACTTATTAAACTAACTAACCTCTTAAAAAAAAAAAATGTTTTTACTTGAATTAACTCTTAAGAGCTTACCAGAATGCTCTGGTAGAATACAAGTTTGCTGCCATGCTGAAGCCAAGCTTTCTGTATTATGCTCATTTCTGGGGAGGAGATAATGGGATTCTTGCTCTTGTTTTTTATCCTTGTGTTTCACGTGCTTTTTTTCATGGGAATAAAAATACTTTAGGTTATCTTTGAAAGTTTTTTTGTGCATGTGTAGAAAATCATTTGATATTGAAGTTGCACAGTTTTTATTCTGGCCCTATAATGAAGAGTTATGAGGGGAAAAGGGTATTTTTTTTATTTTGCTTTCTATCAGCATTTTTAAAATTTGCTAATATATGGTCTTTTCACTGCCCTTTTTTTTGTATGTTCTAGAATGCTGATAGGTTGTGATTTAATCAGTATGGTTTCATTGTTCTAACTTCTGCAGCTCAGTGCTACCACAGCAAGATAAGAGAGGCTGAAATATTAAACCCACTCACATAAAGCCCCACCATTGCTTCAAAAGAAGCCACAAACCAGCCCCAGAAACAGTATCAATAGATTCTTGACCATCGTTTCCTCATTTTTTGTTTGTGGCTTAGTCTGAAAAGGCAGACTGCAATTCATGCAGTTGTTTGAAAGTCTTTCTTATCCTAAGATTTGTCTTTACATAGCTCTATATTTGCACTTTTTTTTTTTGGGTGAGGTTTTTTGAAACCTATTTATCTTCTAATTTAGGGAAGGATTTCTGTAAAGTAATAGCTATGTAAAAAGATTTAGAAAAATACTAGATTTAGTTCTTTAACAAATCCCACGCATGCAATTCAAAATGTCTTTGTCCTTAACTGCACAATGAAAGGCGTGAGCATTTGTATATATCATCTGAGTACTGTGACTGAGTGGGGCTACACGGTGTTCATTGCTACGAATCTGTTTCTGATTTTTAAAAAAAGACAATATAACCCTTTTTGTTACTTCCCCTCCTCTCCACATTTTAGATCTACTGTGGTCCCAATGGAACAAGTCCAACACCTTCAAACAATTCTTCAGCAAGTTCCACTTCTCTGTCAGCTGTCACAAATTCAGTGAACAATACCACCACTCACGGACATGGAAATTCTCTTCACTCAACCACAAGTCTTTTTTTCATTCTCTCAGTTTCGCTTCTGTATTTTTGCTGTTAAGAGACTCTGGCATGGAAATGGCTACTACTCCCCACCCCGTTTCCTGAACCACCTGAGATGGCTAGATCTCCAACCCAGCATGAGAAGAAATGAATCCAAACTCCACATCAAACCAGCTTGGTTCCACTCCATACTCAAATTATTACCAGTCTGACCTAGAGAAGCACTCAGTATTCTGACTTTCAAAGCTGACCAGTGTGAAAAGACCAGCTTCAGCAAGGAGGTAAAATTATGAGATCTTTCACCAAATGAGTTGGAATCTGGAAAACAAGATGGAAGCAAAAAGAGACAGTACTGACAAACCAAATTTAAAGCTGAGAAGAAATACAGTATCTTATAATAAGGATGGATGATAACACTCCATGAAGAAAAAAGGCTAGAGAGTTTATCTACCATTTAGAATAAGGACTTGAAGAGTTTTATTTTTTGTTTAGGTTCCAAAAAGTCAACAGGCTCAGAGAACCCCTAGAAAACACAGAAAAGCTCAAATGATTCTGTTTCTTGCACAGCCTATATGGTTATAACTTATGGATATTAGGGTGCATGAAAAACAAACATCAGTAAGAAGGGTTTCTTCTAGATTTCATTTGTATGAAATTGTTACAAGGCTAAAATAGAATAACAAATTTTTGTAAGCATCCTCTTATTTAACCCCTGATTCCTAACCAACTGGTTAGCCAGGCAGGGCTAGTTTTGAAATAGCTAAAACCCCACCAGTTTTCATAAGAGTGGAATTATTTATGGTGGGAATTTGAATTTGACATTTTATTTAAATTGTTTGTATATTAAACCATATGTGCCAGAGAAAGGAGGTGTGGAAACATTAGAAAAAGTACCAGGAGCTTTTTGTAAATGAAATTCAGAAAAAAACGAACAAACAAAAAAGTCAATGGATGTATGTCTCCTCTTTCCTTTAATTCTCCTCCCAAGCTCTACAAGTTGTGTAAGTTTTTTTGCTCCTGGAACTTTCCTTAATTATGAAGGATTTATGAAATCTTATGAGTAAAGTTATAGTGCTTTTTTTTTTTTTTTTTTTTTTTTTTGGCACAAGGTGAATAACTTACTGGTTTTTGAAGAGTTTTAATTGTGATAGTCTACTTTAAACCTGGGCTAATATTTGCGGTGGGGAGAAGGAATGGGGAGAGGAGAGCAAACCGCCAAAGAAAAAGAAATTAAATGAACAGGTGTTTGGAATATGAAGACTGGAGTCTTAATTTAATCGCTGAATTTAAAAGTTACATTTGTAAATACTACTTTTTAAAAATTTTTTTCTGAATCAAAATTGCTACACTTGCACAGATTGTTTCTGTATCATCCAACACTTTAGAAAATAGTATCTGGTACTTGATCAAAACAAGCTTTGTTGAGGAAGTTCAACTACCTTGATGATGATACCTTGTCAGAAAAAAATTAACTATGTTGATATGATCACATGTGAGTGTACATGACCATACCACTGTCTGTAGATATTTATCTCAGTATAAGACCATGTCAAACATGAGTGGCTCTCTTAATTTTTTTTTAATACACATCTGTCTTTCAGTTACATTCCCACCAATTCACAGTATCATATATTAGTAGCAAGCTAACACAAATTCATGTCAGTGAGTGTACATGGACATTTCCTTATGCTTATCATTTGTATCCAGTAAAATGTTAATGATTGTATTTTGTGTTTGTGTAATAATGCTTTGATTTATTAGGTACTGATTTTCATTGGAAAAAACCTGTAAATAAAACAGTGGACAGGCAATGCATTCTAGATGCACTTCCAGACACTTCTACAAAAACTTGTACCTTGCCTGCGTTAAGTGAATGAACTGTTAACCAAGATGGTATATGTGATTAAAAACCTCAAGGTCTAGAAATGCTGAAGTGTAATTAGTTTTATTTCTCTGGAAGGTTTTCTGCCACTGGGAGTCTGGATTTCACTTTGAAACCAGGGAGTGAGATTTGATTAGCATCTCTAGTAGCTGTAGTAAGTTTTCCATACTTATTACAGCCTCTTCCCTTTCAAAGTATGACTATATTTTCATGTTAGACAAACAGTGCTTAGACAGAGTTTTCCTTTATTTCTTTTGCTGGCAGTGAGCAACTTTCCTTATGATGGCTAAAGCTCTTTCTCAGCTTCTGGTTATCAAGCAATGTGAATTAACTGCTTAAAAGTTTCTGACTCCCACAGAGTACACTAACACAATAGGCATATCCCAATAATACAAATTGAGCCATGCTTGATGAAGGACAGACGCTGGAAGAGGTAGGAATTTATGCAAAATTTTTCTGAAAAGCCAAAATTAACTAGATGAGCATTCAGTAACAAATAGTTGCAGTTCATGGCATTCCAAATCTGTGTCTCTGTTGTTTTTCAGGTATGTTCCTTTCTAATACCCCTTAAATGCCCAAGGATATTCTGTGTGATTATCTTCACTCCCTAGATGTGGAGAAACACATTTTAAAGTGCCTAAGCACTTAGGCATGCTGCACATGGGTCTGCATTTGTCAGTGGGAATGAGGCCCCTGGAGAGGCCTCCCCAGGCTCGGGAGGGAATGCGACGTGGCAGGCTTTTGCTTCTTTTCCTTTACTTTTCCAGTAGGCTGAACAAACCCAAGGAGCAGGATAAGTTTATCAAAACTCGCTGTTTAACTAAATTTTGGAACGTGCAGGGAGTATCAAAGCACATTGTTCCTTTGTTTAGCTTTTCTCCAAATGTTCCAGGAGAAAGCAGGAAGTTAACCAACCAACCTGGCTGTGTACCTTTTCTTAAAAACATAAAACTAAAAATAACCTCTCTCCAAAGACAGGCAGACAAGGAGAAAGGCTGCAACAATGGGCCTTAATTCTGTGATATGCCAAAAGAAGTGTCTGAAGTTTTTGTGAAATCATCAAACAAAATGGGATGCTTGGCTTAATTGGTGCCATGCTTTTTAAAAACTTTTTAAATTTGAGAAATAGAGCCAGATTGCTCTTTAATAGCGTCTAAGCTATTTAAATTCTCTTGAGTTTTAGAGTTTTCACTGGACCAGATGAGTGATTTAGAAAAATGATATGGTAACCTTTGTTCTGTTCCATTCCATCACAGGACAATGGAATCAGTGATGAAGAAATCCAGCCAGGGAATGAGGATGTGATGGATGTATTTAACAAAGCGGGGAAGGTGGGCGGGGAGGGAGGAGAATAGAGCCTACGCACTTCACAACTATTTAATTTTTTTAAATGACACCTACAATAACTACAGCCAGCTCTTACCTATGCCTCTGACTTTCACAGATCTGTCCAGCTGAAGGATATGTATATTGCAATGACTCTGAAAAAATACTGCTCTGTCTGATGCATGGCACTGCTTTCTTTGTAAACATATGCTAGCCACATATGTCCTGAATAAAGTATAGTGTTATTATTTGAATGAAAATACCTAAAATGAGCACTTATAGTTTGTGTGCAGCTTACTATTCCTTCCTTCACAGCATCATACTCTGAATAGCCTTTAAATTTTTCCAAATTGCAGTTTTCAGCTAGTTTAGAAATCCACGGGGACGTTGAATGAACAACTTCCATTCAACAAAAATCTCTACAAGGTGAAGTATTTTGGGCCAGATCCAACACCACTGCTAGTGGCTTCCTTGTTTCCAGCAAGAAGCAGCCCTGTCCCCTGAGCCTTTCTCCACACAAGAACAGTGTACATGCGATGCTGTGTTGTACTGAGGGTAGTCCCCCTTTGTCCACGTGGGGATGGGACATTGTTAATGTCTCAATAAATGAACTCAGGGTTATTTTGACAAGCCATTCCCAACTCTTAGCCTAATCCATCAAATTAGGGTTTGCCCGTACAATGCAAATACTCTCAAGCTGGCTGGAGACAGCGGCATGCTCTCTAATGGTATTAGTACATTGCTTAATATGGAGTAATTTCTCCCAAGAGTCGTTCTTATGCAGCCTGTTGGCCGCTGGAAGGGCTCATGGGAACAAACACTTGCGGGGCTGGGGCTCTTTGTCGTGCATCTTTCCAAGTCAGCCTTTCCCTGCACTCGGGTTACACCAGGCTCTGCAGTGAGCTCACAATGACACCTTGTATCTGAAAGTGAGGATGTATGTGAATGTGCTTGTATTAGAGGCAGTTCAGAGTGATTTGCATTTTGTGTGCATTCAGGCTTATAGGGAGTTGATTTCCCATACACGACTGAAATGATTTAGGTAGCAGACTTTATCATCCAGCATCTTGATTGTAATGGATACAATTGGGAATGTTTCTTGTTTTTGCATTAAAGATAACTTTGAAACAGGAGCTGTCAGCTCTGCCTTGTAGCAGCACAAAGCTCTTCATTCTAGGACGCACATTATGTTTGAGGCACTGTACAGGTCTACTGAGCCCCGACAGATGAAGGGGCTGGTTATTTTAAATCCATCAGTTTATCTACAGCAGTTTGAAGAGCAGCACTAGGCTTTCTGCAGTACGTGCTTTGAGATGTGGTCTTTTCATCATTATGCAGTAGCCTCGGGAAAGATACTTGATCCTTACTTTGGTTATCAGCCTTCAGTTTTCCAAGTGAAGCCCTCAGCATCCTGCTCATGAATGCATAATTGCTCTGGTTTAGACTTCATCAAAACCTCCAGAATGAATGACCTGGAGCTGAAGAAAAAACCTGATAGATTCCATACTCTCCAATCAAAATCCTAAACTAACAAAATCTCGTCTGTGAAGGGTCATTCAATTCTCTCTTGAATCCAGTAATACTCCCTGCAATGTATGTGCTACAAATACATGAATAAAACATTTTCAGGCTTTTCAGAAGTGAAACGAGACTCTTTCTTTTATGCTTTCAGCTTAGCAGGAGCTATGCTTTAACAACTGATGGGTGTACAATATAAAATTTGAGCACACAGCAGAATTAAATCGTGGTAGCTTGGTTTTGCTGCATAAACTGAATGATCACATTCCACCAAAATCTCTCTTGAATGACCTAGCGTGAGAAGTATTCTTTATGTGGCACAAATTATTAAAGGAAGCAACGCCTCTGTAAAGCAATTGTTCTGCTTCCCGCTTTTCAACCCCTCTCACTGAAAGCACAGCGTGGACTTTTTTCAGATTGCTTAGTGTGCATAGCCTGGACTTAAAGTCTGTGTTCATCATGCTGAAATATGTAAACTTCACATGACAAAAACTGTATATTTTTTTTTACTGAGTTGTATAAAATGCAGACGGTTTTTGAGGCGTAAGACTGAACCTTGAGTTCAGAGGGATATGCATACCCAAGTACAATAACAAACGCATATTGTGTGATTGCTTGGACTAGTAGTATTCAAAACTGAGTACATACAGCTCATTATAGCAATTAAAGCCATAATAGTAAGAATTTAAAAAACAAAAATTAAAATGGGTTGATAACATGTTGTGAGAACCTTCCTTGTTTTTGGAGTCAGGGAGAATTTCCTCTGAAAGCAAATTATCTGGTAGCTGTTCAGTTACAAAGACAGTCTGAGGGATGTTAGTAGAATGAAAATGGACTTCATTGAATCATAAAACATGATACAGAATATAGAATTGTTGGAGTCTTTGCTCAAACATGGCAGTTTCAGTGTTTCAATGCTTCAGTACAAAGAAGTTTTTGAACAATGAGCAAGAAGAGTCCTTTGGCAGGGCTGTGCAAGTAATGCAAAGAAGAGATGACATCATTATTCTGAGACATGACAATGACATTTGCTGTCATGCATCTACTAGCTACATTTTTTAAAATGTATTTTCTAAAACTTGCTGGAATTTTGTGTCCTTTTATGTTTCCAACAGTATCTTCAACTTACTTTTTTAAAACTGATGTCACTACTCTGATTTTGTTGGTTTTCCTGTTTCAGGAAACTAATACAAAATTACATGCAACACAGCAATTTTTTTCACATCGGAATTAGTCTCCATTCCAAAATTCTCAGGCTCGTGTAAGATGTGCCCTCTTGCAAAATGCCATCAGTAAATGAGCCAAACTGAAGCATTAGCAGGATGACAGACAGGTAATCATCTTCACTTCTAGTTTGTTTTTTTACTGAAATTAACATATCAAAAGAACATTCAGCTATTTTCAGAACACAAACTCCACAGTAATGTAGGCCTGTTAAACTGGCACCGATCCGAGGCCTCTGACACAGTTTCACTGTAAGCAAAAGCACATTGCCAGCATGGTGGAGGAACAGGATGAGAGGTAAAGCATCCACACATACTCCTGTGACCTGACTGAGATGTCAGCTTTGATCCCAAAACGTGTGATTCATTCCACAAGGGATTTGGTGGATTTTGCTAGGCAGCTGATGGGGGTCTGTGACTTTAATTAGTATTTCAATGTGTTTATGTTTAGCAGGTCTGTTCTTACTCAGCAGTGCAGGCTGACATTGTTCAAGTTCTACTTCATTCCTTTTTCTTTCCCTCCAGTCTGATATGAAGCATTCCACAGAGCAGAGGCAGTCTGTGCTGAGAGCTTGCAGAACACCTAGTAGGCATTAGCCATTTGTCAGCAGGTTTTACCCCACTTTCTGTAACAGCAGCAATTAAAGCCCAGGTCTTCGAAGGTAATTTGGTGCCTGACTTGAATTTCTGTTAAGATCAGTGTCCTTGCAGGTTGCAGTCTGACTGCCCTCAGTGTAAAATCACTGTATAATACTGAAAGGTTTTATGGATCTTACAGGATCTCTGTTTATTTTTCTCTTCTGTTTCCCTTGCCTGCTTGTGTTGCTTCCTGTACTCTAGAACCTCTGACTGCTATGGGAGAAGGAGTGTTTGTAAATACTGTTCCACCAAGGTGGTGTCTTTCATGTCTGCTGCAGTTGGATGGGGAGGATTTAATGAGGTCAGAGCTGCCCAGTCTCCACAGTCTGCCTGCACTTCCGTCCCAGGATTTCCTACATGGGGATCACATCCATTCCAGATCAGCCACACTCCTTTGGTGTTTCAACCCAGGGACAGCTGAGGGCCTCAGCCAAGTCCCAGTTTTGGGCTTGAGCCAATCATTGTGCTGAAGACCAGAATGGTGGGTTTATATCGATTTCTGACAAGAAAGAAGGAGGGGCTGAGTGAAAGGCTGATGAACTGACAATATGGAAAATTGCATTCTTTTCCAGCTGGACCCTTCAAATTTTATTTCCAGTGGCACTGAAATACTGTATTTACTCTTACTTATCAGCTAAGTATAGCTAATTATAGTGAATATAGTATTATATGTCCATATAAATATGGACATATATATCTAGTATAGCAAATTATAGCTAATAATTTATAGCTAACTGCCTTTTAAAATGGTTTCAGCCCTGAAGAGCTTGCAATCTTACTTCAGAAACAGACACAGCAGATGGGTTGACAAGAAAAAAGTGATTCCTCATAAACCCAGCACACCCTAGCCTTTGGGACGTGAGGGCAATGGGTGGTCCCTCGGCTCCTTACCTCCCACCTGGAATAGGCAAGGCTCCTGTGCGAGGCGCACTGCCCTGGGGCAGGAGGGAGCTGCTGGCTGTGGATAAGGAGCAGGGCAAACAGCAACGGCTGCCACCCTATTCAGGGAGGGAGCTGAAGCGGAGGGCAGGGAGCATCCTGCCTCTGCACCTGTGGGGAACCGGGAGCCCATCGCCGTGGCACGCACTCCTGAACTCCCTGGCTTCACAAGCAGAGCCAGCAGGTGATGAACAGGCTGAGGGAAATGATTGCTACCCTTCATTCATCTCTCTGTGAGCACGTTTGCCATAAAATGTGTAGTTTGGAGACCACAGAGTAGAATGGGAGAGGCCCGAGGAAAGCCATAGTGGTGGTCTTGGTACTGGAACAAGTCAGGAGGAGAGGCTTGGGGAACTGGGTTTGTTCCATCTGGGGAAGGGAGCTAAAAATGGGGTTTAATTGCTGTCCTGCACATGACAGGGTGGGGCATCAGGGAGACTGGGGAGAGGGCAGGGGTTGGGTTAGCAGGTAGTGGATTTGCTGGGGAAAAGGACATGGTAAAAAATAAAGAAATTTCTGAAAAATGCTTAAGGCAAACCCTTCAAAAGAAATCTTACTAGCTCCAAATAAGAAGTCCTGTGTCCAGTTTTGGACACTGCAGTTAGCAGATATGAACTGGTAAAATTCGGAGTAGAGCAATGAAAGTCACAACAGCTGTAGATGAAAAAAGTAGAAAGAGTGGAGCATATTTAGGTACAAAAAGAGAAGTAGGAAGCATTGAAAGCTGTAGGTGAAAGACAGTTGCTGAGATACAGGGGCAGAGCCTCTCCTTCCTGTGTGTTGTGAAGATAACAAGTCACGTTCACAAGCATTGACCTAGGCTGCTGGGGGAGGTTGAGGATGTTTCTGAAAGCAGGTTAGATAAACACCATTTTGAAATAATTCAGATCTAGCTGATCATACCTTTGGGCAAGAGGAAGGCTGGAGGGCCTCTCACAGCCCTTCTTTCCCCTCTGATTCCAGGATAATAGTGTTGATGCAATCCCAGAGCATGAAGAGTACACATTCAGAATCCCTCCTTTCCTCTCAACAGAAATTTTCTTCTGTGCAAAATACCCCTTTAAACCAAATAATTAGAATTAATAATTCTAAGATGTTCTAATTTCCCACTTTTGTGAGTACTGCCTCCTTCAATCAGTTGCTTCAGTATTGAAAATTCAGGTTGTCAGCTGGATAACACAAACAAGTTTACATGTGGGACCTGAGTGAGACTTCACCTTTCTGTGTGCCCAGTATATAGCTCTCTGTTTCCTATGTGCCACACATTTCTGTGAAGATGTGCATGCACCACGTGGTCATGTAAGCCTAAAGTCAGTTAGCCAGGCTAGAAATTATGTGAGCTTTAAATAATAAAAAAGCTATCATTGCTTTGATGGCATGAGGGAGACGGTAAGGAAGTTCAAAGAAGTTGTTTCTTAATGCTTTATTCCTTGAAATATGCTTCTGTATGAGCAACACTTAAATCAAATGATGATAAGGCATTTGTCAAATAGCTCAAATTTACTGTGCTTGAAATTGGAAGAGGAGTTGCTGAAATTTTAGTAAGTGCACAGGAAACCTGGAGCTTATAATATACTATGAAAGGTTTGTTTGTTTTGTCTAATTTACATCTTTCAACCTTTCATTTTCTGTAGAAGGAGGTAGAATACAAATTGCTTTTTTTAATGCAGCAAAGACTCTCTAAAGGTTACTATAGTCTCTGTAGTCCATTCAGCACATTCAAAATGCAAATTAGTTCCACATCAGAGTCTTTTTGTGGGGCTTTTCATTACAGGGGGACATGTAAAGCACTCAAATTTCTTTTTTAATTTCAGATAAAGGTGGATCAAAAAGTGGATAGATCTCTTTATTTGTATTTTTAAGAGTCTTTTTAATACTTTTTTCCTATCAAACATGAAAAGGAAAATAGTTGCTTTTCTAGGCATTTGGGGACCCCTTTGAAGCACGGAGCAAAGGAATGCTTAATACTTTGAAACTATGTATTATTGAAACTATCAATTACTTTAACATTTTTTCAAAGGCAAAACAGGATCCTCACCAGACCAGCTTTGTGTCCCGTTTTTCTTGTTCTGAGAGATTGTCTATCTGTATTGTAATGAGAAGATGGTCAAACTAGCTTAAAGTTTAGCACTTTTTACTTTTCATCTTCAAAATGGTTTGTGAACATCAAGCAAGCATATCAACTTGAGTTTCTCTAGAGGATACTTGTGTTGAATACAAGCAACAGATCATGACTTTTTGTAAAATCTTATGGCAATCATTATATACTAGTGTTAATTTTAAAACCTTACAAAAATTAAATAGGACAAAATCGTTGGGTTTTTTTTTTTAATTGCAAGCTAAAATAACACCTGTTGGATTTCTAGTGAGAAATAACATTGTCTGCTGAAGATTAAGTATTACTGAGGCCTGGCTTTGTAATTTTAACTCAGGTTTTTGTTGAAGTCAAAGATTGCAGCACTGAATTCTGTTTGAAGCAATTGTTTTATTATTTGCCATATGTAGGGTTGATTAAAGTTTTTGTGACTCCTCCCATTCATCTTGTTCTTGGTTACATTGTACTACCAGTTTTAGAATGCATCAACAGAGGTGAAAAGTCTACCTTGAATATATCCTGACAAGAAAGGGAAGAGATCATAAAAACCTGATATCACAGAGGTTTATTGTGAGAAAATTCTGTTGAGGAGGTGGTTCTTATTCTCTAAAAAGCTCTGATTTATCAGGAAATGTAAAGATTGTGGTGCTAGAAAAGGTGATGGAGAGGAGAAATGGACCAGTTAATTGTTCAGTTCTGATACTCGGTACGGCTGTATGCTTATTTAATAAGGCTTGACTCATGATGTGTGCAGTGGTTAAAATAATGAAAACCTCTTCATCTCCAAGGAAGAAATAATTTGGAAAAGTCAAGGAAACTGCACCTGGAAGATTTCTAAGGAGGAGTGACACCACTGCTTTTATATTGTTGAACATTCAACATATTTGTGTAAGCAAGAATGTGATGATGTAAGGAGGAATATAAATGAGATATAAAGTTCTCTGACTATATGTTATTTGGTTTATGTGCCCTTTCTTATTTTCTTTTTATTTTTCTTTGGAAACAATCTCCTTTTTTTTTTTTTTCCATCCATTTTCTTGTTTTGTTTTAAATGTTCATATTTTTTTTCCTTGTGATATTCATTGCCATAATCTGTGGCTGTTCTTTACTCTATTCAAGTTAGCCATAATCCTCCTCCCTCCCAGTCCTAAATTGTGCATACACTTCTATGGCCTAGAAATTGACACCGTACTTTAAAGATTTGTTCCCCTTCTTTTTTTCTCCATTCCCTGGATTTTTTTCACCTCCAGGAGAAATTCTTACTTTTAAATAGTTGGGCAGAATTCATCTCTTTCAAAGATTTATGTAAAAATTCTGTTATCTTCCTCTGTTTTAAAATCACAAATGGATAATGCAGATGTTGAAATATTCTGAAGATCTTGAATCATTACAAAAGCTCTGTAATTATATTTATTAATAATGATCTTCATTAGTAAATTCTTTGAGTTTACATTGCTCCTTTCATCCACAAGACTTATGGTACTATATAGTAAAACATCCAATACAGCTTAAGATATCCCTGGAAGAAAAATGAGTCCTCAGACTTGTCTGAATCTGTGCAAGAGGAGCTCTAAGTGAAGGCTGCTTACAAGACAGGAGCTGTGGGCCAGGTTAGAAGACAGAATAATTCTCATGTGACCTGACTTCTTTCCCCCCCGTACGTTCCAACCACAAGGTTTTTTTTTTTTTTTTGGTGCAATTTTGAAAGAGCTTTATCTACATCTCTCTGTCACAAGCATTGCCCAGGGGAGAATGAGACAGCTGGAGAACAAGAAAAGTGGGGGTTTCTCTGGTCAGACCCTGGCCAGCTGCTCCTGGGGTGACAGAGGCTTGTGCTTGGTGTGGGGCAGTGCTGTGTGCCTCCTTTTGCTCCACTCCTTGAGGAACAACTGCCAGAAGCTGGAGACAGCTCTACTTGAACATGCACCTGAATTTCCTTCTGAGTTTAAGCCCATGACATAGCTCTGCTTTGGAAGCACTCTGTGACACCCTTAAATAGAGAAACACATTGTGGTGTTATATCAAATACCTCTAACTTGTGCCTAGAAAAGAGAGACAGAAATGAAGTCACCAGGACTAACTGTGACAGCCATTGTGAATGTGCAATATTTTCTTTTAATAACAGAGAGCAAAGATGTTCACAAGGTGTTGTTTGGTGCTTTTTACCCACCCTGGCACTGGAACACTGCATAGCTTCCAATTAACCACTATTTTGCTGGAGCTAGAGCAAAAATCAACATCTACTCTTCTGGGGAAGTCAAATGCCTGAGTTATTTGTCATGAATGGCTTCTGCTAACGGCATGATATTTTACCTTACAAATAACCAGAAGTTTGCATTGATCCATGAGAGTATGAGGGAAGGCCTAGTTACCTATTAGATATTGTACCTCACTAATGAACAGATTAAGCTTCTGTCCATGGTGTTTCCTCACAGTGCAGAGACTTTTTCTGGCCTTTTTTGGGTGGACGGGGAGTGGTGGTGAGTGATACCACGATGACACCAAGAAGTCAGGTGCTGACACCTGAATCAAGGATATAAAATACTTCATTTGGTGCACAGTTGCTTTTTGCACCTTCTAGACTGGAACCTTTTTCCTTTTTTTTCAATTCAACACGTTAGAGCAGCTCCTCTTGGGGCTTAAGCAAGGGAGATACCACAACCTTTGAGCTGCTTTCCTCACAGGAATCCCACTTTGCATTGCTTGGAGGAGGAGAAATTTCTTGGTTGCTGACGGAGTCCCTTCTCTTCAGGTGGGGTATGATTATTCACCTGCTATTTCCAATGGAATGCAAGGTCCTTTGATCAGGTGAGATAGCAGCAGCATTTCTCAGGGGCTTGGAAGTGGTGTTCTACAGGAATTGGACAACCTTTTGCTGAACCTAGCAATTTCTTTCACTTTCCAGACTTGCCAGTTCTGCAGCCCATTCTGTGACTAGTCAAGGTGGCACTAGGAGCACTACACATGGATTATAACCCTGCTACCTCTTGCATAAGCAACAAGCAAGATGACCCTGCTGCAAAGACCTTACACTTGAAGCTATTTGCTGTTGATGCTTTAAGGCAGATACCTGCCTTTTTGTACCTCATTGTTCATTTTCGCTCTTCAATTTTATCTCAATCCCTCATATCTGACAGATTATTTTGTAAGAATTATCAAATGAGTATTCTTGATTTTTCATGATATTGTGAATAGGAATTATCCCTTTGCTTTGAAAACTGTGATGTGTCCAAGTATCCTTCTCATCTTCGGACAGCATGAAGAATATCAGAAACTTTCAGCACCCTCTTAGTTACTGCCTTCTTTTATTTCACTGCTGGAAGTGAGCCCTTCAACCAGTGACATCCATCCATTTCTTTGTTTTAATAAAAACTGTTTGAAGATGCTAAAAATGATGAAGCCTTTATATGACAGCTCTTCTCAGACATTTGCTGAGTATCATTCACCATAATACCTTTTGGTTGTGTGCAGATACAAAAATATGCCATCTGAGCTGAAGGAGGATGTAGAAATGATTCTTCTGCGCTGGCACAGCTTCAGGTATGGGGCTAGAACACTTGCAAGTGTGAGAGCCATTACTGCAGCTTGGTCTGAGTCTGCCCAGCAGGCTCAGAGGCCTCTCTGGCCCAGTGCAGTGGTGCCTGAGCTGCATGACTGACCCCCTTCTGTAGGCAATGATTTTCTCTTGCAATCTGGCTTTACCCTACTGGGCTGAAACAATCCAACTTGTCCTTCACTCCCATTAGAGAGTCATTTGGATACAAGCAAAGCAGAAAACTACTGATGAATAAGCTCAGAAAACTTGGAATAAAACACTTTTTTTTATCCTAACCGTAATTTCATGTGACCATATGAACTGGCTGCAGTGTAATGAGGAATTGGAAGAGTAATTCAAGAGCCCACCTGGCAGAAGAATAACACATGATCTGTTTAAAACAAAAAGAAATTGTGGCATCAAACTGTATTCTGTCCTGATTTCAAATGCAAATTATGCTCAAGAAATGTGAAAGGCCAAATGGTAGATAGAAAATGAAAATTCTTTGCTCCTGAGAGTACACATCATGCAAAGGCAAGGTTTTCTGAATCTTATTCACACTTTTGACTTTATTGTTGAGAATAGTCTCTAGTTCCTGTGACTGATAAAACAGACACCTAAAGTGGTAGGAATCATCACGCAACAGAAGGACTGTGGGATATTCTTAGTCTGAAAAGTTTCCATCCAATAAGAGACTAAATTGTGTGAAGTAGATTGATGGTAAGGAAAACTGAGTCCTAACAGTAAATGTCAGGGAAGATATATTAATGTACAGTAATGGAGTAGGAAATAGCCTTTTTTTTTTTCTTCTATTGCAACTTCAGTAATTACTTGCACAAAATGTCTACTAAATGTCTTTTAAAAAGACATGAACTAAGCTACCCTATTCCTTATATAAAAGTTTGAAGTAGGCTAAAGACTAATTGGACACAGTGTAGAAAGAAAAACTGATATAAGAGGATCCCAGATAATTTGTAATCTTGAAGCTGACTTTAATACAGTGATTTCTTTCTTCTTTTGGCTTTTTTAGGAGAATTAGGCAAAACATTCAGTGATTTCTTTTATAATTTTAATGCTTTTTTTTCTTCTTTTTTTTGAAGAAAAATGAGGAGAACCTGCAGCATGTTCCCAGTGTCACTCTTTTTTGAGTGACCATGAGCAACCACGACCAACATGGTTTGCATGAATGTCCTTACCTGAATGCCCTCTCCTGCGAGGTGTTAGAGCAGAAGTGGATGAAGAACAGCCATTCCATCCCATGGAAAATTCTTGAGGTTTCTGAAGTCTTTCTGTATCTTTTGTGGGAACAAAATACAAAGCAGCCCCTTTCAAATGCTTCTGTGAAAGAGAGCTGCGTTGACATGCCTACTTTGAGATCAAAGCCCTCAGGTCTCCAGTTGGAGGTTTTCACTTTGGTCACAAGCAAGACTCTCTTGAAAAGTTCATGTTCTTCTGAGATGTTTCATCTTTGATGTAGTGGGATATTTGGCTAAGTACCACTTTGAAAGTGTTCGTAGTAGGTGCCATTGTGCTAGGATGAGAGGAACTTAAGTGGGGAGAGCAGATAGATGAGGAATTATGAAAGACCCGGAAAAGGAACATGAACACATAATAAGGTGTTAGCTCTGTGCAGGATCCAGCCTACTTAAATTGAGACTTAGGAGCCCAAAGCCTAAGGCTCAGACAGTAACCCACCCTGTCTGCTTCTTGCACTGCAAGGTGCCTCTGTACTGTGCCTGAAAACTTCCTGGGCACTTACTGTAGTGATCTATTCACGCCTAAAAGCGCCTGTTAGAAAAGAGACAGGCAACTCCCCCTCCCCAAAGCTGCCATGGTTCAGGCAGGCAGGCACCTGCATGGCATGGCTGCTCTGGCGTGCTCTGAAGTCCTGGGTGTGACTGAGGCTGTGACTCCTCTGGCTGACGGGTCAGTGTGGCGGAGGGATTGGACACCCTGCTCCTGAGGATGAGTCAGACTTGGCTGTGGTGCCCAAGTCCTCACGCTGAGTGTCTGGAGTGGGGTTTCCCCCAAATTCTCCAAGGCCCAGGGTTTAGAGAGATGTCTTCAGTGTAGAAAGCCTAAATTCCATCTCTCTTGGGCTAAGCAGGGTTTAGAAATCATGCCTTTTGTTTTATCAAATACTATCACCAGGAGAGGATGGAGACATCTTGCACTTCCCATGAGTTCTTTCCACTCACAGTAGAAAGGAGCAGCTTCATGCACAGAAAACCTCCCTGCACATCTCCAGAGAATGTGCTGGAAATGTATGCAGTTAGGGCAGGTGGACTGGCCAGTGTCCTGCCAAGGGATCTAAAGCACAAGGGATTTTTGCACGGCAGTGTGTAAAATGAGCACTGAAGTCAGGTCTTTATTACACCTCTTTATTGCAAATCTGTTTCTATATTCTTCAGCCTCCAGCATCAGTGGTGGTAAGATCAGGCTTTTTGTATGCTGCTGCCTTGCAAACATACTGATGTGCCTTCATAATTGTAGCTGACGTGATATGCAGCACAAGTGATACCTCATCCTGCTGCAAGTGCTGGGTGTGGAATACAGTGATTGCTTTAAAGGGTATTTGTATTTGTGTTGATTGTGTTATTTTTGTATTATACAAATAAATGGACTCTTGTGGAAATGGAGGTATAAATCTAATTAATCATGGAATCATAGAGTGGTTTGTGCTGGAAGGGACTTTAAGGATCATCTTCTACTAGGCCAGGTTACTCACAGCCCCATCCAGCCTGGTCTTGAATACCCCTGGGACAGGGAGTCTACAAACTCTCTGGGCAACCTGTTCTAGTGCCTCACCACCCTCACAGTCAAGAATTCCTTCCTAATACCTATTCTAAAACTGCCCTCTTTCAGTTTCAGGCCATTTCCCCTTGTCCTATCATACATGTCCTTACAAAAAGTCCCTCTCCAATCTTCTTGCAAGCACCCTTTAGGTACTAGAAGACTGCTGTCTCTTCTCCAGGCTGAGCAACCCCGGTTCTATTAGTCTGTCTTCACAGGAATTAAATGTTGGACAGAAGAATGTTCATGTTCCGGTCTAGTGCAGTTGCAATACCTGTTCAGTGTTAGGAAGAAGAAAAAAAAAGTGTCAAAGCTGGTAAGGTTTGGATTTCCAAACAGATTTCCAGCTGTTCCAGGTATAATAATCTATATCAGAAAGCATCTCTCTGTGAATAATATTTTCAGATAACAGCAAATCAGGAACCCAGAAAAAACTTGTTGAAGGTGTTGCACCACACACACACAAGTGGAACATCTGGATGTAAATGTCACTGTCTGTGGTGCATCCTTCCCCATAGAGAGTAAAAATATTTAATTTTCATAACAGGAACAGTCTAATATAAAAGCTCTATTACTCTTTAAGGTTCATATATAGTAAACTAGAAAATTTTAAAAAACCCTGCTCTTCAAAAGAATTACAGATACAGATGGTATCTGTGGATCCTGTACATTCTCACAAGATCTTTCAGTTTTGTCTGGGAGTTTGTCCTAAAAGATGGCTTGGTGCCAAAGCTAGTGGCAGGTATTTATGGTATTCAGTTAACTTGGTTCCAGCTCTACCCTATATTCCATCTTTGGCTGAATGGTTACTTCTGTACCCTGTTCCTCATCTGGAGAAGCAGTGTCATGTATCTTTTCCCTTCTAGAGTGTAAGTTTCTCTGCTCTGGTGATGTCTTTTATGATGAGTAGGGAGGATGCAATCTTGTTCAGTGCCTCTGGGTTTCCACAGTATGCAATTATCAATGTTAATGTCTCCAAATTGAGGAAGTGATTGGGTCTAGCAGACTGCTTTGTTGTTTGTTTGTTGTGTAATTATCAGCATTCATTACAAACAGGTAGGTCTAATTTTTCCAGCTCTCAGCAAGCTGACTTCAGTGATGGTATTATGGGTTGGGTTAAACTGACTGGAACTGGTGAGTGAAATGGCTGCCCTTCTGTTATGAATAAATTCAACAAACACAGAGCTAGGCAGATTAAAAAAAAAAAAAAAAAGGAACGAAAACAGGACTTGTTCAGTATGTGAACTCTGGATTTGAGCTGCTCACAGAGGAGTTGAAAGCATGGAGCTTTGGTGGCATTTCCCAGGGTATTGTGATGCCATGATGACTTTTTGCCTTTTCTTTTATACCCCTGTTATACCTTTTTACAACTTCTGTATTCCCAGTGCTTTTTGCCTACATTCTTGGACTTGTTTATTCAGCTAAGAGACTAAACATTTTAGAAGCTTTGTAGCTAGGGATCAGTGTGCCCCAGACCCCAAGGTCCTCTCCAGAACATATTCTGTAAACTGAGATAGAACCATCCAGGGAAAGGTTCTTTGGGAAGGGGGGGACTCATTCAAGCCTCTCATTGGGAAGTTTTTTATAGATATGCTAATTAGTAAGACTAATAATGATATACCAGATATTTTGGGGGTGTGCATTGCGGTGTGCATTTCGGTGCATTTGACCGGGACGTGTGCACCTAAGGATCTTTAAAATAAATACCAAGGTAAAATCCCTTTTCCCCTTCTAACCGTGTATGACTCTTGATGTTAAGACCAGGAAAAGGCATCAATTCTTTAACCAGGTGCATGCAGTGTTCTCCAGTGAGCAAACAGCAGATAAGAGAGAGACACAGAAAACAATAAAATTGGAAATATGATTTAAGAAAATATATGCAAGAGAGAAAGCATTTAAGCGGTGTCAATAGAAATCAAGAGCAAGGAGCAAAGAATCACCTGCTGTACCCAGAGATACGGGGTTCTGGCCAGCCCACAGGAGTACACAGGGTTGTATCAAAGAGCTGTCCTTGACTGAAGTGCTCTAGCAGTTATATTTCATCAGAAAAAATGTTCTTGCTCCAGCACACTGCTGTGTATCCTCTCTGTGGTGCAGATGGGAGGCTGAAGCTACACTGATGGTCTGCCTAACAAACTCCTTGTAAATTTATAATCAGTCAGAAACAAAAGCTAGATAGGAAACATTTTGTAAAAAATGAAATCCCTTCATACTTAGACATATCTAGGGGTGATAATGTTTGGAAGGGAAAAATACCATTGTTCAGGAGAATACCTGGCCATCGGTTCTTGTCCTCCTGTCTTTTCCCTGCTTTAGTATGGGTGCTACAGCCTGACAAAGACACGTGATGTGCTCACAAGCACAGAATCATGTTCTCAGGTGTGCAGGCAGATCACCTGGACCCAGAGCAGCCCATAGCCCCTGGACAGCCGCCAGTTTAGAGCCAAATCACAGTGGCTGTGTGGTGGGATGTGGTGGGAGGCCCTGGGGAAGCAGGGAGGGAAATGAGCCGTGCGTGTCTCTGGTGCCGGTGTGTGCGGAGCCGGGAGGGACTGGGTGCATTGCCCGGGGGGCTGAGGGCTCGAAAACAAGCCCTGCTGCTCCGTGCGGGCACAATGGCTCCTTTGTTCACCGTGGTGGGAAGGAGTTACTCGGTGCGGAGGATGCCGTGGGGAAGGTTGCCAGGTGGCAGGCAGGGTCACCGTGACGCCCTGCCCGACGCAGGGCTGCAGCCAGCGCTGAGTGTAGGAGAGAGAGAGAGAAAAAATCAGCTCTTTAGAAGTAAATTCTCCAAGAAAATGTGCAAAAAGAGGCACTGGCACTGTTTGGAAAACCAAGGCAATGTTTCACTTGATCTCAATAGTAGGAGAAAGCAGAAAGTGTTCATTGTTCATTCATACGCTGAGGGTGGTTTGGCTGGGGGGAGGTAAACCAGGCTCTGTGCAGGTTTATATAGGTTACTGTGCCAAGAGAAATTACGATGTGTCGCAGAAGGGCAGTTTGGAGAGGCATATGGTCCTGACCTTAATAAAGGCAGATGTTACTTGTGTGACACGACAGGTAATTCCTACATGCCCTTAATTTTGTAATAAAGAGTACAATAACGTTCAGATGGCTAAAGTATTATCTTGGGATGCACGGCAAGGCAATTTCTGTTGCACAGTTATTCAGCTGAAATGGCTTAAAGCACTTCATGTGTAGTAAACACCAGTCCTGACATTTGCACCCACTAAAGAAATAAGCTTTTGTTCACACACTTCCTAAGTTTGATACAGGAAAACAAGATCACAAGTATGGATTTTTCATGCAGGTCAAGGTCTGAACTGCAGGAAATAACATCGGATTTTGAAATTGCCACTGATGATGCAGAGTAGCCATCCAAATGCACAAATGAGAATGGATTTCAAAGTTTTCTTGGCTGCAAACAGAATAAATAAACAGTGGACAGAGGAAGTAGGAAGTATTTAGTGCTGGACTTACTTTGGCCCCACTAATGTTTTGCTTGATTGCTGCAGTCAGTTCAAATATTGTATCCTAAGCACAGGGTAGATTGACAGAGAGAAGAAAGCCCCAGTTCATCCTTTATAAACGTTACCAAGGCTGTATCAAGGGCGCTGAGACAGTTGTTTGACTGTTAGAAAATATGCAAAGAGGTATTTCCCCTGTGAGTTTTGTCCCACTCTTTATTTGTGCTTCTACATGCCGTTAGTGCCATGGCTGTATCAGGGTGTTACAAATTCCTCCCCCTTTAACCACAGCCAGTGTTTTTAAGGCTGGCGCTCTGAGGCCAGTTTCTGATCTCTGGTGTGATGAAGGAAATGCGAGAAGGGTTTACTGCACCACCCAGGGTTTGCTCCTGCACAAGCAAAAGGAGGAGTGGGAGGTGGATGGGCAGAGACTGTCAAAGAAAGCGTTAAGGGGGAGCAATAGTTAAAAAAAACCCCAACAAAACAAAGAGTAAGAATAAAACCTACAGCAATACTTCTTTTTTTATGCATAGTGTTTTGTTTAAGTCTCTTGATGATGTTTTGTGCGTGCTTCCTCCTGTCTTATTTTTTAGTCTATTATCATAAGAGCAGGTCATGTAAGATTTTCAGGTCTCTCTGATACAGGCGCCACTTAAAAAGTTGACTGAATATTCTACCCTGTGCTTCTGTATATTTTGCTTCTCTGCACACACTTTGCTCATAGTAGTTAAAATTCCAGTGGGCTGCCCTCCCATTAGAATACCTTTAATGTTTTATTGGGATACCTCCTACTTGAGATGGTTTAACACATAAAGGTGCTTCACTCGTTTGAGAAAAAAATAAGCTATATTGCTGATGCAGAGGCAAGATTGTTTGGGTGGCTCTCCTGTAGATTGCTCTTTATGCAAATGGTGCCTTGGGAACGGGCAGATTAACGTGTTTCAGGGCAGGATGGAGATGCAAATGTTGCATCTACTTGCCTGGGAGTGCTCTGCTGCAAGAAGGGAAACCAGCTTTCAGGCACATAGCTGACTTCTCTCTTTCTGTCCGAAAGTAAGTGTCCTGAAAAACAATTACTCCTTTAAAGTAAGGAAGGAAAGTCCAGCGTGCCTGTTCCTGAGCACTCTGCTTTCTTTAAGAAGAAAAAGCTTGAACCACCATCCTGCTGAGGATGAAGAGGCGAAGAAAAGTAAAACTGGAAAAGGTGATGTAAACTAAAAAATAACAAAGAGAGTGGATGAAATCTGAATGTAAAAAAATGTAAACTCACTCAGGTTAGTTCTCTTGAATGACTAGAACAGGCTTTTCTATGACTACTAAAACACATGGGTAGCTGCTGGTTGAAAAGGGCATTTTCCAAGCCAGTCTAAGGAAAAAGAAAGCTGCACTTTGGTAAAGGGAAAAGAGACCAGACCATCCAAGCTGAGAGCAGAGAGAGGCAGAATTGAGCTCCAAAGATTTTGATTAAACCTTTTTCTGAGGATCAGAGTTGTCTGGGTTTTCTCAGTCCTTATTTTAACATGCTTGATGACTGCAAGAATCTTTTTCTAAGTGTTCCCGTTGGGTTTCTTGGTCTTGTTTTGGTTTGATAGTTTGCTTTGGTTTGATTTCTTCTATTATCATTATTTATCAAAGCTTATTAATAGTGCAAAAAATGCTTTGTGCAAACTGCTGTGTAGATGTAACTGTGTTGCCAGGGTGCAGCTGCTGACACAATCGTGGTGGGACATTTGGCTGCCTGCCCTGAGAGGTCTCCTCCAGACTCCAGACTCCAGACACAGAGCTGGGGGTTTTTTTGTGAGGCAGTGTGACACGTTTGTCCTCACCCACTGTCCTCCTCAAAAGGCAGTGGAACATGCTTCATGAATTGCTGAACATCTCAGGGGAAATTGAAGACCCTGGAACCCACCTGAAGTCTCTGAAAGAACTGGAAGGTTTTTGGGGATGAAATAGAGTATTCTCCAGCTCTGCTGCCTGCAGGACTCTCAGCAAAGGCCTGATTCAGTACTAGAATTCACTCTTCAGTAGTGTCTGTTTGTGCTCCATGGAGATGCCTGCAAGGGGCTGACTGAGCAGACTCGTTTTTCATGCCAGCATTTCAGTATGACAAAAGAGGGAATGGCACCTGGGGGGGTCTGAGGATAATTCCAACACATGGGTGTGTGTAGAAAACCTTGCTGTAGCTACCAGTAACCATGGCACAGATTTTCTGTTTGCCACCCTTACACACAGCACTTTCTTTGTCACTGAATTAGTTTCCGAACAACTTGCTGTTATCCTGGTTGTCAGTGTACCCATGGAGTGCAGCAGAAGATTAAGGGAGGCTTAAAGAAAGACTGAGGCACCACAGGTATTGCAAAGAGCTAATGGGACTTTCTTCATTGGAAAGAAAATCTTTTCACAGCCCCATTGAAATGGCGAAGCCCTTTTACTCAGCCTCTCTGCAAGGAGCAAGCTGTTGACAGCATCCCTTCAGAATGTATTATCCCAACTGGTGCCTGTAAACCAGGCCTCTGCCACTGCTATTTTGACATGTCTGTGTAATAACTATCTTTCCAGCTATATAACTGAAATATTATTGCTGCTTCATCTATGACCTTAGTTAACAGCCTGCTGTGAAACTGAAGTAAACTTTCAAGTCCAGTGCTATGGTACAGGCCTGCTATGCCTGCCTAATTTAATCAAAATGTCTGGAAAACTGTCAGCATCTGAAGAACAAAATGCCGTTTGCTGTCGTGCAACAACTCTTACTGGAATCTCCTTAAGTACTACTGAAAGAGAGCAGATATCCAGCTCTTCCATTTGCCCTCCCTTTCATCTGTCCAGAGGAGCACAGTCCATTTCCTCCACTGATTGAATTTAGGACTGAAAATTCAATTTGAGAAGAAGAGTGGAACTGGAGATTTATTTTGATGTGTAAAAGTCTGGGGGTTTACTTGTTGGTTTTGGTTTGAGGTGGCTTTTTTGTGTGGGTGAGAAGGGTCCTCTGAGGTGTGGTGGCAACTTGGAGCAAGATTTGGCAGTCCTACATGCTGTCCATTGTCCAGGCTGGAGAACAGATAAGGCAGACAGGGAATATGAAGGCTTGAGTGATGCATAAGGGGGTGAAAGTAATCGTGCCTAGAATAAACAGGCCATCATTCCTAAACATAAATAGGTTTCCACATTTTCTCCAAAGTACTATCTAGAAAAGGATGGAAAAATAAGAGGGAAGGGAATAGTCAGTACCCATTTTCTACTTGAATTAAATTTTCATTTGCAAAAAAAAGTGGGGGAGGAGACAAAAATCATGAAAGTATGGCATAATATGTTAGTTGCACCAGAAATAATGAGTGATTAGATCCAAGCTGTTGAGGAAAGTTAAAGGAGAAAGATGTTAGCAAAGCATCAAGGGAAGTGTCTATAAACCACATTTTTGAGGCCTTGCTGAACAGTATTACACAGGGTATTCAATACAAGCTAATTTGCTCAATTGGGAAGTCTCAGGTGGAAGTATAAGAACACTTTGGAAGTAAAATGATGATATACTTCCTTCCCAGCCTCCAAATTTCAAAGAGATCAAGTTTTTCATAATTAAGAACTGAAGACACCAAAACATGTCTGTTAGCTCATTGTAGTCATATGGGACTGAAAATAATTCTAAGCCAGCTGTGAAAAGGAAGAAGAGATCCAGGTGCCTGGGACAGATGGACACACCAATCTGCTGTTTTGGTGGCACAGCTCAGGATTTCTGAGCTGTGAATTTACGAGCAACCTTGGCTGTCAATTTAAAATTAAACTAAATGAAGCTGCTCTCTGAAAATGCAAGCACATTCTGAAAAAAAGCACATTCTGAAAGGTGGGAATAAAAAGGTATTGTTACAATTTTGAGGAATAATTTGTTTGGGGTTTGTTGTTGTAGTTGTAGTTGATTGGTTGGTTTTAGGCTAGTATTAAACAAGAGAGCATGGGCAACAATTTCTTTTCATTCTACATCTTAAAATTATGTCTGTTTGCTCTGGCAATGTTCTAGTTAACTGAAAGCCCAGCCTGAGCAAGATTCTGCATAGAAGATGGTTACAAAAAGGACTCCAAAGGTGGCAGTATCCTTTAGGCAGCAGTGAGAAAAGGTAATGCTGACACCTTTCTTGCACCAGGCTCATGTGTCAGCGATCAGGGAAGCCTGGGACAGAGTTTCTTATTAGGTTTCTGTAATATGATGCACACTCAGATAAGCAAGCCACTCTTTTTTTCTTTTTTTTTTTGTGCCTACATCTCTTCTGAGCAAGGAAGAGGGAAATCTAGGGGAGTCTGGTGGGATTTCTGTCCTCTTCTTTTTTAGGGCCAGGGGCCAGGAATAGAAGACTCTAACGGGAGACAGTGACCAGGAGCAGTCAGAGGTACTTGTGTAAGCACATTCTGCCATGTGCTACTTTAGAGTGAGTCTCTGCCAAGATCTACTTACTGATAAAACTCAGCCTTCTGCATGTCTTGAAAACAAGGATTAGAGTATTAGAGACATGATGCTGGAAGCAAGTCTGGAGTTCAGATAGAAATGTGTAGATATGCTGAAGGAAAGGGAAGAGCAGCTGCATAGGCTGCTCAAAGTTTGCCCAACAAAAACACCTAGAGCATGAGCAGTTTAATGAGAAGGTTGACCACCCAAAACAGAGAAACTTATCATTTGATGGAGTAGATTGATCTTGAAATACAGACAATCACTAAAACAAGCAAACAAAAAAAGGAGTTGGTGACGGAGGAGGGAAGACATGCTGCAGGTGAAGAAGACATGGAATTCCCATCAAGGATATAAAGTTATGCTGAGTTTGTGAAGAGAAAACATCACTGACGATTGGTGTGAGTGCCCCGCAGTCTCAGTGACAAAGGACAGCTTGACTGAGAAGGAAGGAGATTTCTGTGGGGTTATAGGGAGCTGCAGCCCCCAGCATAAAAGCCAGAAGAGCAGCAAAATCTAAGAGAGTCTTTGAACTAGAAGGTTCAGAGGAGGACCACAAAGATGATCAGAGAGCTAGAACACCTCTGCTATGAAGACAAGCTGAGAGAGATGGAGAAGAAAAGGCTTCAGGGAGACGTACAGCAGCCTTCCAGTACTTAAAGGGGACCTAAAAGAAATCTGGAGACAGAATTGTTCAAGTCCAGGTTGGACAGGGCTTTGAGCAACCTGGTCTAATGGAAGGTGTCCCTGTGCATGGCAGCAGGGTTGGAACTAAATTATCTTTATGGTCCATTCCAACTCAAACCATTCTACGAAAACAAAACGTCTGAACTTTTAGAGGTGGATATGGTCACATTGGAAATGTAAGCAAAAATCTCAATAAATGGAACTCTTCACAGCCTTCTTCTTCACCTGGGCCGCTCCAATGGCTCAGATGTCCATGGCTGACCTGAAAGAAGAAGGGAGACCCTATTGAAACAGGAAAGAGGGAGTGTGTGTGTATTTGTGTGTGTGTGTAAGAGTTTTCATGAATAGAAACTCTTCTTGCATCAGAGTTTTGGTGCCTAGGTAATGGGGCCATATCCTGGAGACACTGGGAGGGGTAGCATGGTTTGATAAAGATTGTAATGTGATATGCAGGTTTCAAGTGTGGGTGTTGGGCAGGTGGTGAGAGGATCCATACTGACCAGGAGGTGCTGTAGCAATGAAGAGGTGGTAGAATTCAAGAGATCTGTATTTTGTGACATGCTGAGCCTCATCCCTGGGCTATACACAGCAGTGTTCCCTGTTGTCCCTCCTTCCTGGAACTCTCTATCATGGGAAGTCAGCAAGCACTCTGGCTTTTAGTTCTGTAAATGAAAAGTCCATCTGTTATTGCAGTTGTGGGATCACTTTCATTTTGGGACTTCTCTGAACACTGTTCCACAGATGTGATCACCTCTCTTAAAACTATAGGCTCTTATCCTTTTATAAGAGAAGTAACTGTCCCCTCCTTTGACGCACTCCTGCTGCCTGCCCAGGGGGTTTTGTTGGTGCTGCCCAGAAGTGCTATTGCTGCCCAGAAATGTGCTTGAATACATCTATAAGATTTTCTCACTCATAAATAACAGGTTTGTTAGTGTAATTTCTTGCTTATGCCACTTAAACACAAGCTTGAAGTATTCAGTCTGTTCCTAACAACACTGATGTCAAATTTGTATATGTTAGATTACATGGGAGTTTCTGCTGACTCTTCTCAATTTATCTCCACCTGTTCCTCTGCTATCCCAGAGAACAAGAGAATGAGGAAGAAGTGGGATAACTTGGGTAAAGAAAAACCAAGGACAATGCAAAACCTTTGTATATTTACTTGCCTTCTGTCAACTATGTTCCTGCTCCTCAGACCTAGTTCTACCTCTCTGCATTAGGTTAAACAAGGGTTAAAAACTGCCTCTGTTCTGGAGTCACTGTTTAGGGCATCCCAGGAATGCTGAGTCTCATTAATATTTGTACTACAGTGGCCACAAGTCAGTCATGGTCTGGTTAAAGCTGTAGATGGTACACGATAGACGCAACTGCTGGGGCGTGATACTCACACAGTGTGTTCCTGTCCTTGAGATGGAGAGAGACAGTGTGGAAATGAAGGAAACTATCCCTTCCCATAGTGCACCCTCAAGCTCCTCTGATGTAAAATATTTCCATTTGGAAAATGTCACCTTGCAATTGAAATGAGACCTTAATTCAGAAAAATACTGGTTTCCACGTTGCCCATGGGCAACCACTGGGCAAAAGTAGCTGTGAAAGTGGCACCACTTTCCATTTGGCTGTGGATCCTGTGTATGTGCTGGAGCTCTGCTCCCAGGAGGCCCCACACCCACCAGCCTTGGTTATTCTGGGATGTGGTGAGGGAAGGCTGGAGACTCCTGAGAGCTCACTTAACACACAGGGACTCTCTCCTCCCTCTAGCTGGTGCCTGGCAATGTATTCCCACAACAAAATTTTTAATTAGAACCTTTTGCCTCAGGAGTCAGTACATGTGCAGCTAAACTTACTTCTTGGCTTCAGTGAAGTTTCACTTTCTTCCCTAATCATTTGTTATTGTCTTTCTTCAAACAGGTGCTAGATACACTCCCTTCTCATGTGTCTAAATTGTGCCTCATCAGCATGGGTGAGTGAGCTGCCTGTGAGGCACTGCCCACTGCTCTGCTGCCTTTACTGTGGTAACTGGACTGGTGAAACTTGTGGGAGTGTAGGGGAGGCTCATACATTCTTCTTAGATTAAACATTTACTGGAGAAAAGTTGGGCTACTGTTGCAGGAATCCATACACCTGCTTCACTTAGCAAAGTGCAGTCTGGATGGGCCTGCCAAGTGCCACTCCTTGACAAGAACCAGGAGCCGCACAAGAGTGTTGGAGCCCTTGGATATCTGCAACGCGAGCACATCTTCTTCGCAGTTCTTAAGGGATTTGTTCTGGTTTTTGCTGTTGGCTTTACTGCAGTTGCAAAGTGCAGGGATTCCTCTGGCATGCAAATCTAATTAGGCAGAAATATAGAAAAATCATGAACAAAGCCTTTTTTTTCCCCCTAAAATCTTACAGTCCAGAGCGTGCCTTATAATTAAGAGATATTTAGAAAGCCCTCGACAGAAAGGATGAAGGATGGAAATCGCTGTCACATTTGCAACCTGTATTTCAGGCCACATGAGATAGAAATCTAAGAAAAAATTCTGGACTTTGAATATTTAATTTCTTTTCTTTAGACAGGAAATGATCAGGTACCAGCTTTTCATGTAGGCAAAGGCAGTGTTATTGATACACACTGATATTGGAACTTTATGCTACTTCTTTTTTCTTAAAACTTAGTGTTTATGAGGACTAACTGCAACACATATTGGACAATTAGCTCAGAAATAATCAGAGTTGCACATTCAGGTATTACCAGGCATTTCCATACAGACAAAAACTGCAGCTGATTGACAACTGTCCCTTCCCAAACAATAACACTACTTCATATAATAAAGAAGGAATTTTTTTTTTGTTAAAACTCCAAAAGAGAAAATTAGAGATCTTTATGTTGCCTCATTTATAGACATACAGAAGATTTTGGCAGTTTGGTAACTGATGTAATGTTTATTCTTTCAATAAACTATTTTAAAATTGGTTTTTAGGCCATACTTGTAATTCACATGAATACCAGAAAAATCAGAATGGCTGCAGCGCCTCTTCAGGACCACGAGGTACTGAACTATGCCTACAGCTCTGCACAACTCACATGAGTGCTTCACACTGTGCTTGCACACTGAGCAACACCGGCAGGAGCAGTGACAGGTGAATTTTTAGATCACTGCAGTGCTTAAACTTAGAGTGATCTGCAGCTTTACCTGCTGAAACCTTGATTGCTGGTTATCTACACCCTAATGCTATCAGAGGAGCCTCCCTGGCTCTCTGTGCTGATGGCAGTGGCTCACTCTGCCACGATACTGAGTACAGACCTCTTCACAGCTTAAGATGTTTGTACATTGTAAAGCTGGAACAGCTAAGCCAGGCAGATTCTCAGCAAGGCCCACTAATACTAAATAGAAGTGACATTTTCTACCAGAAAAGAAATTATTCTTCTGGAGAACACTGATTATTTTGGAAAATGAGCGAATATTTTCCTCCAGAATAATCCACCCACTCAGAGAAATCCTTGTCTCTGTGCTGTTGTTTTCAGCTGGTGCTCCCACTTCTCTTCTAAACACCTCTGGTCGCTCCTTGCCATCCAAGGGAACACTTGTGACCCAGCAGTTCCTCCTGCTCTGTTTCCCACAGCACGGTGGCTGTGCCAAGCCCCAGCTGTGTGTGCCCCAGAAGTGTGCCCCATCTGCAGGCTTTTTCCCTGCAGGTTTATTTTTGTGTGTAGGGGTAAACTCTATTTTTCCTCTGCAGAAGAGAAGAACCTGTGTGTGGGCTGCTGCGTGTGTCACAGTGGAGCAGCTGGCAGGTGGTAACTTGTTTATCCGCAAGAAAGAGAGCTGCTCCTGAGCTTTCCCTGCTACCCCAGCTGCTCCTAGGCTGGGGCTTGCCTGCAGAAACAGCATGAGAGTCAGACCTCTGAGAACTGGAGGTTGTCAGGGGAGAGAGGGGGAGTGGGCAAGGACGAATGAGGGCTGTGGTTGTGCACTTGGGACATGAAGGGCTATGAGGATTTGTGGGACAGAAAAAGAGGGGGGTTGAAAAGTTTTGTGTTGATTTGGGTAAATCAGTGTAGAGAGACTAAAGGGGAACAGAGGGCAGGCAAACTCATTATTCTACAAAATAATTTCCAGCCCTGCCCCAAACTGGCCCAGCTCCTACATCTCCTATGAGCTTGGAAGAAGGCATGAACCACACTATGACTGCCTCCCAGTCTCCTGCACCCATCCCTACAGCATGTGGCACCTCTGCCAAGCAAGGGAGGAGCTACAGAAATGTCCATGGCCCTTGGGCTGCTCCTGCTGCCTGTTTCCCACTCAAACATGGGGAAGAGCTGGTGCCTTCATGTTCTCCTGGGGATGGACACATGCTTATATTCTGGCTTTGGCTGCTCATTACAGTTGGAATTTCCCGGGGTACAAGACTTATCCTCGCCACTCCCTTGGTCTGCTTGGGTTTGGGATAAGGTCTCAACTTTATTTCTGAGGCCTTTATCAGAGTATAATGTTTTTCTCACTGCTGGCAGTGGCTGGAAAATTATAGTTGCCATTGTAATCAGCCAGAGTTGGAGATACTCATCACTTCTCTAGATGGACCCTGAGGCGTGGGATGCCTAACTGGGGAGTCTGGAAGTCAGACATCTGAACCTGAGCTGGTCACCCTAGTCACTTATTTATACATAAGATAAAGCTCTCATTTCACATGTTTTCCTCTGGCCTAGAAGACCCGGCTGGTTCAGCTGTTAAGTGATTTATATTGCAGCCACCAGTGAGTCAAAATCTTCCAGAGATGATGAGTTTGGCAAAATTTACTTTTGATCTTTCATCAGACTGATAAACTACCTTTGCAGGGAAGGCTGGCCTCACAGTCAGGTGCTCAGGAGTGTATTGCATTAAACTGCTCTGCTATTTACTGCCCTGCTGACTGATGGCAGAGAAAACACATGGTGATTTCTGCTTTGGTTTCCTCAGTTGCACAACACCCTACTAGTTCTTTAGGATTACAGGAGCTGAGTTCTTTGATGTTGCAACTCGAGGCTATTGTAGGTTTGGTTTACTCTACGGTTTTAACTCTTCTGGAAGGCTCCAGTGAGTTTCCATGCAGATTGCAAGAGCAGGATTACTTCAGGAGCCCTCCTCTCTGATGAGAAAATGCTCTCAGCAGGCCCTGCCTCCTCAGGCAGGAAAGACAATAGGTTTGCTTGGCAGTATCTGAATGTTTATCAGGTATTCTAAATTCATTAAATGAAATGGAATGGGGCTTTTAGCAGTATTATTAGCAAGATGACTATAATTTAAGGGAGTGGGAGAGTGCTTCATTTCCTACCTTTAGTAATAAACTGAAAATAAAACGTAAATGTCAAGTGGTAATGTAGCAGTGTGCTTAGCAACCAGATGATCAAATGTTAGGAAAATGCCAGCAGCAGTAAGTCAGAGCTGCCTGCTTGCGTGTTTGTGTGCATGTAAATAATCTTCCTTCCTCAACTAGGGCCTAAGTGTTAAGGTTATTTTGCTCCCCTTTTTTCTAATCCAAAGATTAAAATACAGCAGAGAGACAATATAACTTTGACAGAAAGGCAGCCCCAAAATCTCCAGATACAGTAAAATGCCTTAATACTAGCATGGCAATCAAAGTGGTATTAGGCAGGATAGAAATGTGACAGACTTTTCATACCCTTCACAAAGCTGAAGTTGGTATGAAGAGGGGATATCTGCTAAGCATGACATTGTAAGCAGTGCCCTTAGGCTTTGAGATATTAGGTCAACTATGTTTGTGGGGATTTAGACAAAAAAAGTATGTGAAGGGACAGCCTTGCACCTTAGGATGTTTGTGAGCCCTTCATATCCATTAGAAAATCTTGAGGCAGAGAGAAGGCTCTCCTAGGGTTTGAAGAAAGCTTGTTGGACATATCATGAGGAAGCAAGGGAATTATTTCACAAGCTACCCAAGCTTTAGTGCTCGATCATGGTATGGACTTATTAACCACTATTTCCCTGCCTTCATGTTTTCCTGACTATACCATATTACATTTCTTCCCTTTCCCAGATATTTGTAGTGTTACCAGTCCTTGCTCATATACTCTCAAGATTTTTTCTGGATTTTTTTTTTTCCTGTTTAATCACCCTCTCTAGGGCATTACACAATTTGTGTTGCTTTTCACTGAACTATCTGTATTTTATCAATATCTTTTTGAAAATAAGCTACCCAGGTCTTACTGTGACATATGCTCTCATGTGAGCAGTAACTATTACTCCCATTCCTGGAACAGCTGCATTTTATAAAGCAAAGAGATTTTTTTTCCTTCCGGCCATTTCAAGCAACCTGCAAACACCAAAGGACTGAGCAACTCCACAAGAAAGCTCTTCCTATGGTATCAAGTCTAAGTTTTATCCATGAACATGCAGCTAGATGTGGTGCTAGGAAGCCATAAACATCTACGGGCATCACTAGTGAAAAAGGGCCCCAAGCTTTTTCCCAGACAGCATGGAGATTTCTGGAAAACCTGCAATGAATGTAACACAGGCAGAGTGCCTGCTGTTGCACTGCTTCCCAGTGCAGCCACTTACTGGTTTGAGGGGTTGATAGGCTGAAAGGGCCTGGGTAAACACAGTGCCATGTTTAGGTCTTTGTAACTGTTGGATGGATTAAATTTTACTCATCATGCTCTGCCTCACCCTGCTCCTCTTCCTGTATCGATTTTCTTCATGTGGGGTAGGAGAGTTTTTGTTCACCTGGGAGCAAAAGCCCTGGCCTCCCGCTGTCCTGCCTGCCTTGGATCTGAGCCCGAGCACTGCCTGCCTCCTTCCCATTTCAGCCCTCTTCCTCAAAGGAAAGGCCAGGGATACCAGCACTGTTTTATGCTGTTATTCATCGCCAAAATAAAAGCCAATGTTCTCACTGACTTCACTGAGCACGGAAAACCATGGTACTTTAGGGGGGCTGTTATTTTATTGTTTTTTAGAAGGAGATATGTGATTTACTGTAGAGTCCTCTGTGTTGTCTTTACATCCAATTGGTTCCAAGTGAAGGCTTGTGTCATGAAAGTACAGGTATCATCTGTCAACCCAAAAGGAAGCCTGAGACCATGAGTACCTAACATCTTTTTCAGTCTTTCGTCTCCCCTGTGCCTGTGCTGAAGGCTGTACTCCTCGGTAATGACTAGATCTAGGCAGGAGCTGGATTATTCCTCTTATGAGAAAATCCCAGGGTTCCCAAACCTTCTATTTGTTACTAAATTGACTAGAATAAAAGAAAAAAATGCTTTTTCTGTGAAAAAAGGAGAAAGCAATCAAAAGGAAACAAAAATAAAACTGTTCTGATTTTGATGGTCGTCTTAAAATTTTGAATACATGAATTTTAAAAGCTTAGAAAAGTTTTACAAATCCTTTTGCAAATGAAAGAGCATATGCTAAAAGAAAATAAAAGAGCAGATGCTACTTCTAAAGACAGTGTTTACATTCCAACTTTCTCTCAAAACAAAGCCGCCTTCCCTTTTAAAGAACATTTCTCTAAGAAAAATCTCTTGCAAAGTAAGCAGTCGATGCCTGTTAGCTCACTTTTCCCACCTGTGTTTTGGTTTGCTTAGCTTCCCTAAAGCCTTCTGGGGTGCAAAATCAGCCAGAAATCACCTTGCACATGGACTATTACATGGCATACATGGATTTGCTTTTCTAAGTGAGTGCCATGAAGCCATTGGTAGGGATTTTGTAGCTAGATTTTTTTGTAGCTGAAGGCTGCTGGCACAGGGGGCTGCAGGCTGTGGAAATGCTGCACTTGTGGCATGGGCAGCAACAGCAGTCTTGGCGTGGTCCTCAGTGGAGACACAATGGAGACACAGTGTTGGCTTGCTTGCTAGAAACCAGAGAGGGAGTGGTTTTGAATGAATGTTATTACTAAAAATATCAGATATTTAGAGAAAAAGTAGTCTATGAAACCTGTATTATTGTCTTCTTCCAGAGAGGTAAAGAAGAGAGAATGACTGTGGCCACCTTATTTTGCTGTTGCTATTGTTTAATACCATATCACCAGCCCCAGAAGACTCTGGTGAAATGCATGGTTCCTGTACTGACTTCCATTTAAAAATTTTGTATCCAGATAATGACCAATTTAAGTTGCAATGATCTGAAAATTGCAAATATAGCTAACCAACAGAATGATGAACTATTTGATGAAAAGAAGATCTGTTGGCCGCACATGAAAAGTCCTCTCAAGTCTTTGGGTGTGTAACTAGAAATCATCAGTAGCATCCTTTTGGGGTCTCCTGTTGGTGACCAGTGCAGTGTACATCCTGAGTCCTGTGTGATGATGTGGTGTTCTGCTGCCTCAAGTGAAGTGCATTTTTCACCCTGGCAGTACCTCTCCAGTCTGGTCTGAGCTACAATGCAGCAATCCTCTCACCTTCACAAAGTCACAGCCCAGGTAGGGTTATTCTGTGTAACTGATGTGTTACAGGGGGGCACAGATCGTGGCATAGTCTCCAGTTTGTTGGAAGAACTTAGATTCAGTGAGGAAAAGTGAGCTAACCAGGAAGCTTGGAAATTTTGTCCAGACACTGAAGTGGGGCAGAGGTTAAAGCATCAAAATATCTGGACTGCTGATATAAGAGAATTCCTGGAAGCCTGAACACCACTGCTTTCTGCAACATTGTGAGTTGGTTTTGCTGGCTTTTTTGCTGTTAATGCCACTTGTGCTCAATTAATAGTTAATTAATGTGAGCAAAACTGCAGCAGGGAAGAACATAATAATGAGTCTGTTTGCTCTCTTCACTCCCAACAAAAAAATAATGCAAGCCTTTAGTTTCTCCTTGAAGATTTGAAAGCCCAAATAGTGAATTTGTATATTCTTTGCGTGTTCATGTGTATAAAATTAAATAATTTGTGTACAAGGTGGATGTTAATGAAATAGAATTTTAAGGATTTTACTAATTTTGTAATTTTTTTCCAAAATCTTTGTGGCTTTTATTATTTTTCTCTTGGATGTAGGAAGAAATATTTTAGGAATTAGAATCAGCATCACAGTCTGGGGAATTTTTCTTAATGTACTTGCCAGGTCATGTTTCACAGCCCTGTTTTTTTGGGTATTCGTTTGGGTTTTTTCAGAAGACTTAAAGTGAATACAACTGATACTGACTTCTGATTGGCAATGAATGAGTTCAGTGCAGTTTTTTTCTGTCATTAATTTTAGCCAGTGATATTTTTGCCAAGATCTCTCTTCACTGCTCTCTAAATTGCAATTACTCTCCTGTATGGGAATAAATGTTGCCTATACAAATTCTCCTGTATGGTTTTATGTAGACTTAATTTAACATATTGATCTCATCTCACTTGAGGCTAGAAGTAGAGCATCTCTCATGTTCTCACATTTTAAAATTAGTTCTGCCAGATTCGCTGTGATTAATTTTTCAAGAGAATTTAACTTTCAGAAATAAGGGAACTATCAGAGGGTTCGCCTTAATGAAGCTGTTTCCATTCTGCTCTTCCATGACTGATAGGTTTTAAACAAAAATACTGTGATGAAAAAGGACCTTTAGAGAGAAATAATCTCTTAAGATATTCAATGTACCAGAATTAGCTCCCTTCTCTAGGAGGCTGAACATGTGAGTATATACATATCATAACTTTTCAGAGGGTTTTTTGTCTTATTGCTATGTTTTGCACAGAACACTTCAACTGTCATTTAATCGGCTTAATAAACTTTCTTAGGAAGATTAATAGATTCACAAAGTTCCTAAGAGGATTTAGAGACATTACTAATCACAGAGCTAGGAGACTGGCAGTAGTTAGTTTTAAAAAAACCAATTAAGCAATTTGATGAGACTGCAAGCATAGTTCTGCAGAGCTCACTCTCTGTAGTGTGTGTGTGAGAGGAGAGAAAGAAAATATTTTCTGTCAAAATGTCTGTGAAGAGCTGCTTGCTGTGTGCATTGTACATGGGCTGCATCTGGGATGTCAAGTCCAAAGTCTGCCCCTCTGGTCTTTTTAATGGGATGGGGTACATACAGTGAGTGCTGTCAATCCAGGACCAGGGATGGGCAATTCACAGTAAGAGCCCACAGCCAGTTATAGATTTTTTCCAATTTGTGTGGTCAACTCTTTGGGGGAAAAAAAAAATAACATCAAATAGAAAAGCTGTACAGTTAATTGCCAAAAAATGTCACTCTCTTGTGTTGGTTCCTTTGGTTGGACTGATGCATCTGGCCAGACTGGATTGCAGCATTAATGGACCCCTCTGCTGGTACCCACCTCAAAGGCAGACAGGCTCACAGGGAAGGAAAGAGAAGAAAGGGAGGTTTCAGGATTAGAGGTGGAGGCATTTCTAGAGCCAATGGCTTAAAAAGAAGTGGATTCTTCTATGGGAGGCAAAATATTTATCAAACTGCAAAAAGCTTTTGCATTCACCTACTGTGATCTTCCAGATACCACCAACCCTGGACCTTCCTTAATTCCCATTTTGAGTCAGTATATTATAGCTCAGAATTTAAAAAAAACTTTGAGAGAAGCAACCAGAAAACCCGAGAGTCTACTCCAGTATCTGACAGCACGTAAAATTAAAACTTTTTATCTTTTTATTTTGTGTGCCCTTGGGTTCCACCCTGTTACATGGAACGTATCTCTACCTCTTGTTCTGTGTGGTTGGTATTTACAGTCAAATATACATTACAGATATGTAGTCAGATGGGACTTAATAAAGATACAGATCTCTGGATATGGATATCTGTGTTTGAAGTATATTTTCCAGTTCTTTGGTTGTGTTAACCTCTATTAACCTCTTCCACAATTGTGGGCATTAGAATTAGTCAGAGATCTCTAATACCCATTAAAAACACAGAGGCAAAATGCCATCTTTGATGCTGCCCTATAATACTGTTGCTCACTGTGGGGTTGTGCTGTCTCTTTCAGCTGGTTTCATCAGGGATCCGGCTCAGCTGATCATCCCCAGCAATACCCAATTTCTTATCAGAGATGCTCTTCCTGGAAGAGAGGCTTTCAGGCTATGAGTGTGGCATGCATGCTTTGTTTCTAGATGTTTGACTTCAAGTTTTTTTTATCTTAATATTTGTATCTTATTCTCTCTACTCTTGTGCCCTGTCCCCTGAGTTGCTCCCTTTCTCTGTTCTTCAGGTCACTTGCATACTTTTGTCAGTATCAGCTTTTTACCTCCATTTCACTGCTAAAAATGCTGCAGAATTAATGTCTTCACGAACCTGTTAGAAACCCACCTCCTCAATTACGATACCTTGTTTATAGCACCCGTGCTTGTAATTTGGTGTTCAGTGTTGACTCTTTTTTCCTCCAATTTTTTTTACTATATTAAAATACCTTACATATACAAGAAGTTAATATACCAGTGCTATTAATTTTACCACCAAACTTGTAATATTACAAAAAGGTCATCAAATTTATTGGGCAAAATTGATTTTCCATAAAACTGTATTACTGGCATTACCTGTCTCATCCACTTTTACATCCTAATAACCATCTCTCCTGTCAGGTTATCAGTTATACTGACTAGGATTGTTGCCCAGCTGATGCAGTATTTATTTATTTTAACTTCCTTTGGTGAGTCTTGGCACAATATTAGCACTCTTTCCAACCTTTTGAACTTCTCTAATATTCAATGAGCTATTGAAAACTGACATATTGTCTGATTTGTATAATTTCTTGACCAACACTTTTTGATATTTGGGTACATTGCTTCAGGTTTAGAATTAAAAAAAAAAAATTTAAATTTTGTTTAGATTTAACTATTTGTTATCTTTCTCAGTTACAGATGAAATAAAAAGCTTCTTACCAGCCTCTGGTTTAACTGTACCATCTGGTTTTTTGAGGGTTTTTTTTTTCAAATTGAAACTGAGCAAGGAACTTTTGTACTCTAACTTCCTAGGTAAGATACAAAACTATTTTAAAACCAATATAGAAAATGGAGATGTAAGTCAAATAAAGTTATCTGAATAGAAGACATAAACAGAATATTTGTATAAACCTATAGAGGGATAATGAGTGACCAAAAGTCCTGTACTTTCAAAGTCGTCTAGTAGAAATCTGCTTGTATACCCTTAAAAAGATTTAAACATAGCCTTATATGTCAGAAAGATCCTCATCAGGTTAGTGGAAATACAAAATATCCCACTTGCTTAATAACAAATGTGGATTAAGGCAGAGAGATTCTTTGCTGTGAGATACTGTTCCCAATGAGAGGGAGAAAAGTGCCAGCAGGAGAGAAGCGTGGAAGAGTTTGCACTTGAGTTTAGAAGCTTCAGTGCTTCTGCCTGGAAGGGAAAGGACTCCTGGGGAACCTACCCAGCACTGATGGACAGGAATGAGAGGAGATTAGGAAATACTCCAACCTCGTGGCTGACTTCCCGCTGAGGAGCAGATGATGTGAACAACCAGGTTTGCAAAGGAAGGTGAATAATGGTATTGCAAGTATCAAGAAGCCCTCAGGGTGCATTGCAGCCTGCAGTTCTTTGGATCAGCAGGGTAGGAACTGTGCTACCGCCACATATCTGTTGTGATAAACACACAAAATGAAGTCATGCAGCACCTGGAGGGGAATAATGTCACTCTGTAGGTATCTTTCCCAAGCCCTCAGATGCGCTTCTTGCAGGTCAGGTGTACAGTTTAGAGGGATAAATATACGGTGAGGAAGAGAGAGAGAGAGAGGATCCTTTAAGGCTTGCTGTCTTCCTGATATGGCACCTCATCTTCCTCACCTGGGCAACAAAACAGAGAACAGAGCAGTTTTGTGTTTTCTACCCAGGAACAGCATACTAGTGGAATAAAGCTCTGCATCCAAAGGTAAATTTGGTTTTGTAATAAAAATGGTTTTACAAAGAAATTCAGAAAACAGGAAAGTAGACTCCTCCTGGAAACCAGCCCTTTCCTTCTCTTGTCCCCGATAATTTAAACATATTGACCAATTCCAGCCTTGTCTGACAGAAAGATTTGAGAAATTAGGCTCCTACTGACTTTGTCAAAAGAGCTGCTGTGAGGCGCCATCCCAGGTCTGATGGAAGGTGCAGCACATGCACAGTCCTTGTTAGCCATCAGAGAGTCCACACTGTTGTTTACCTTCAGGATGTGAAGCGCAGTACGCTGGGTCTTGCTTTGTTTGCTTATTCCACATCCTATGATTCTTAATCTAAAACATTAATGATGGAACAATTTTCTGCTTATTCCTTCATTTACCTGGACCTGAACACAAAACTGCACTGACCCTTTTTCACTGAAGGAGAAATTTTGTTGAAAAATATTTCTGAAAGGGTGTAGTTAAGTTTGTCTGTAAACATTTTTGGTGCTTGTTAATATTTATGCTACAGCACTCTACCCTGAAATGGTCTTGGGGAGGTGGGCTGGTCACTCATCTGCTCCATGGATAACCTTTTTTGGGATGAAGTGTGGGAGGGTTGTTTTTGCTGATGGAAAGCTGATCTACCATCTGCAAGATTTTAGAAAAGATGCTGTTACAAATGTGTTACAGTTTCTTTTTTAGTATTCATTAGCATCCCTGAAAAGAAAAGGGAGTTCAGGTCACACGAATCCCAGTCCCCAGCACCTTCATGAAGACAAGCTGATTCGTTTTCTAGGGCAAATGCTTACCTAGACTTATTTCTTCAATTACATTGAAACACTTATTTGTTATACATCATAATGGAGCAGTTATAGAAGTCCTGTGAGCAAACACAAGCCACCCTTTCTCCAGGCGCGTTGTGAAAATGACAGCAGGGTCACCTGGACACCTCTTCAGAGGCAGTGAATTGGTGTGAATTACCAATATCACATGAACACCTCCTGCATCCAGCTGTGGACGTGAGAGGAGGAAAGAGGGGGCTGCAGGAACCCTCCATATGGGCTGTGCCCCTCTCAGGGCTGAGCCCAAGCCTACTGCAATCCTGTACCTGCTGCAGATGCTGCCTCATTGGAATAGCATCATCTTTGGTCACACTGCACTCGTTGCATCTCCACTGTCACTGAGGCTCACATGCAAATGGCTATATTCATTAGCAAGAGCAGCATTGGAAGTATTTTCTTACTCTCTGTGTGACTTATTTAAGGGAAAGTGACATTTCTCTTTATTTTGATGTAGCAGCTTCACTTAAACCCTCAGGTACCTTACTGCCAATTCACTAAAACTTCTGTGTATGCCTAATGTGTTCTTTCAAGGATAACTTTTTCAAAGTTAGAATTCAGTTTAGTTACCATCAAAGCAGTAAAATCCAGTATTTCAATGTTGCTGTTAAGACTTTATTAAGTCATTAATTGTGCTAGTGCCAGCAGGGTATCCTTGCAAATTTGAAGAACAAAGGCAGTTATTTTGTAATATGCACATTCCAGGACATTTAAATTATTGACCAGGTACGTAAATAATTGATGGCTCACAAAAGTATCACTGCAAGAGCCCTGGAAAGCATTGCATTCATTTGCTGGGGAGATGGTGGGGTCAGGACTTGTGTAGTGAATAATGATTCATTCTTTCCTTCCCCACTCGAATGCCATTATCCCGCTCAGCTGCGTGAACAGTACATTTAGGCTCCAGCCGAGGAGCAACACTTGACGCATGCCCTGAGTATGAGGAACATTGTGTAAAGGTGCCTTTTAGTGACAAACACGTGAGTCTGTTTTCATTTCTGTCCTCTCCCCAGGATAAAGTGGCCTTGGAAATGAGGAAGCTCTGTGACTTTCTCAAAGTACAAGCCGACAAAAAGAAAACAACTGTGTCCATTAAGGAAAACTGACCCTTACATGTCATCCTCTTGCTGCCTCTGCTTTGTGTCATGCCTCCTGCAGCCCCAACATCTCTGTCCGGGCACAGCCATCACAGGTAGGACTCCTGTGATGAGTGCAGTGCCATGGCTGCTTGGGATGGCACAGAGATGTCAGCTCTGGGGGAAAGGTGTGGGAACCTACCTCATACGCAGCCTGTGTCAAGCACGGGAACTGGGGTGGTTTTGGCTGTGGGTTACAGACAACAATGCAGCCACATTTGGAGACCTCTAATGCCAGGCTCTCCCTATCAAGGAATGCCAAACCACTGGTGGCATGAAGCAAGCAGTGGTCCCTAGGCACTGCCCTACACAGGCAGGCTGAATTCCCATGCCCCTACTATGTCCTTGGCACAGGGCTTGCCAGGGCTGTGTTTGGGTCTCCTTTGGAGCCAGGTGAGGGAGGGACATGGCTATGAGCTAGCTGGTGCCCAGGGTGGTGCCCCCTGAGGTCCCCTTGCCTCTAAGGTGGTGCAGGAAGCAGTGTCAATGAGCTACGGATCCACAGGACCACATGTGAGCAAAACCCATACTGCACAATTTAGAAACATGAAAGTATTTGTGAAGTTGACCAGAAAGATGTAATATCCAAAAGCATATAGGTCACTTGAGAGGCAAAAGTCCTTGGTGCAGTCTCAAGTGGGAAATTTATCCCCTTTCCTAATAGCTCATGCTGTTGTGGATGCTGTTGAAGCTGTGCCCCCACAAATACTGAAACACTTTTTAAAGTCAGCTCAAGTCATCAGTCACTTAGGCTGATGTTTTTCCTTACCCAGCTTTTGCCACAGGCTTGCTGACCCTTTTCTTCATGTACCAAAACAGAAGAAGGAGGGCATGGAAACATGAGAAGTGATGGGTGGCCTAGAAGCAGAGATGCAAGAACATGATGAAAGGTGACCTGAGCTCACTCTGGGCAGTGGGGTGCTCCAGCAAAGGGTGAGAAGAGCAAGGAAAGGCCAGTGGGAAGCCCAGAGGAGAGAACACCAAATGAGTTTAGAAACCCTTACTCAGGAGGAAGATATAGTGTGTCCTTCCTTGCCAAATGAGAAACAGGAACAATTTAAAAGTCAGGAACAGTGTTGAAAGGTGAATTATAAAGAAAGAGACTGAGTCTTCTGGAAGGAGACAGTCCCTGAGGGGACCTGCAGCTGCCGCAGCCTGAGACAGTGCTCTCCCGGGGCAATGGAGCCTCACCATTCACCTTCCTCACGGATCAGATGCTCTCAGCACTAGTTATTACCCTATTAAATCTCTCCAGATTGGCCTCCCCTTTGGCCTTTAAGTGCAGCATTCCAAAAGGGACTTAATAGAGTGCTGGAAAGAATGAAATTATGCCTTCTCCTGTCTCTCACAAGTGGCAACCCTCTCAGTGTGCCCCAGGCTTATACAGCTTCATGCTACTCGTACATAAGAAAGTTTGGACACATTTTACAGCCCAGGTCTTTTGTCAATCCTTGTTTTATACTTGATTCCTCTCCTTCTGCAGTGTAGCATTAGCACTTGTCCTTGCTGAATCTCTTCACAGTGATTTCATACCCTCCTCCCAAGTTACTATTGGTCACTTTTAGCTCTAACCCTGCCCTTCAAGGCATTTGCAATTTACAGTTTGTTGTTATCCACTCCACGAACCATCATTTAGTTGTTAATAAAAACACTGAGTGAAGGAGAGCTGACAGTCTCTCTCCCCATCTGACAGTGACTCACCAATAGCCCCTGTGTCAAAAGCAGGTTTTTTGCCCATACCTCAGTCTGGTTACAGCTAGACCATGTTGCTAAAGCTTGTTTATGAGGATGTCATGTGAGATGATTTTAACTCGAGTATACAGCTTTCCCCTCAGCCACCAGCCTGGTTACCTTGTCAGAAAAGGACACTAGATTCATCTGGTGTAAGTTTTTGACAAAACAGAACTATTTGGGCTGTTTGCTTGATCCCTTTGTCATCTTGTGGGTACATGTGGACTGACTGTTCCCTTGTTTTCCTGGGATACTGGTCAGTCTGTTCTGGCATTCCCATGTCCTTCTTTGTTTCAAATTTGCCTTCTGTAGATCTCTCTTCTCTTCTACATAGTATTGAGAATAACTGGTAGTGATTTGAGGTTTTGTTGGCATGGCATATTGTAATGAAACATGCTCATGTATAACCACCCACCTGGGGAAGGCTGGGTGCTGTCTCAGAGTCTCGTAGAGTTTCAAAAACTGACACATCTTCCTCAGTTCTGGGAAGGTCAGTGATTGGTCAGAGTAAATAACCCAGCTGTAGATGAGAAATAACCTCAGGGACGTGAGAAATGGGGAGGGGAGAATTAGGCTTTGTAATGACAGCAGTGTTTCTGACAAGCTGATAGTAGCATGATACATAGCAAAACTTACAAAGAACTGCTGTTGTGAGAAGGTGAGTCTTCTGGCAGTCTTTCTTTTTGCTGACTGCTGCTTGCAGGCACAAAATGAGAAGTGTGACACAAGCCTTCCAGAGATGTTTGCACTTCGGAAGACCTGAGTTGCTCTGCTCTTTGGGGGGTTACTTTCTCAATCCTGTTTATAGGTGATATCCAGAAATTCATCAAAGTCAGGGAAATTGGTGGCATATTTGTTCCCCCAGGCCTCTGATTCCTCCTAAACCTAGGGATTCACCTGGGGCAGACATGACTGCAAGAATATCAGGAGCAAAGATAACAATATACTTAAAATATTTAAACAGACTGAGATAATAAATTTGAAGTCAGAGAGCTCTCCTATGCTTTTGAAGATCTATTCTTAATTTGAAGAACTCTAATGTATAAACCCTACGTATTATAAGAAAATCAGAAAACAGGTGTAATTTAATGTGTCTACCTGAACATCATCACCTTGTTAAGTCTAAGCTAGTCATCCTAAGCTTTATTTACATCAGTGGAGAGAAATAGGCCCCTTGAGAAGGTAATTCATCAGACCCACTTAATTTACATCACTTTGTGGGTCATTCTCTTGAGGTATCTCTAGCTCTCTATTGTGTATGCGTGGAGCTTAGGATGATGTGGATAACTTCAAGATGTCCATGTTATAAAAAACAACTCTTCTTTAAGCATGTCTGAACTTGCTTTAAGAAACAGTAAGAGTTTGGGGGCTATTTCAATCTTTGTTTTAAAAAAAAATACATTACCAACAGTAATAGGAGAACCAATGAAAGCAAGTTAATATGCTTTAGCTGCAGGCTGTTGGGCCCAGGAGAATTCAGGAATATTCAAATTTCATTTTTCTGAAAGGCAAACTAATTACTATTGTCAATTTTAATGTTATAAAGCTTCGAGCAAATACAAAAACATTCAAAGATCAGTCATTTAAGCGTTTCATTCAGTACAGAAGTAGCTGAACATTTGTTTTCCTGATCTTTTATGCCTACTTTATTGTCATATGTTGTTTGACATTCAGGAAATAGCACAGTGTTTTAATCAACAATGTAAGATTGCATTAAAACTTGATGGCCCATGGCTTAATGGCAAAACTGAGTAATTAAAGCTGTGGCATAAGTAATGGTTGGAGGCAAGTTCTGGTAAGATTTCTCCTGCAAACAAGGAAACTTCCAGGACTTACCCACCCACATCCAGGGACATGGAGGTGGAGGAGCCATTTGTATTTCTTTCCTCTGCCCTGGTGTGTGCTGTGAGCCAACCAGACCTTCCAATTGTCATGAATGATGGGGTACACATCGAGATGGCAGTGCTGATGGCAGTGAGACTGTTACCTAGCTTGCCAGACATGCTACTCTTTGGACTGCTAGTCCTGTAATTGGGATAAACAAGAGCAAGGATACCCTTATTGCTAAATATTGAAGATGTTTCTGGTGCATGCAGAGCAGGCAAACTGCTCTGACCACCCCCACATGTGTATCGTGTGTCTCTGACAAGTTAACAGAAGGATTTTCATTACAACCAAGAAGAAAATCCATACTGAAGCAACCTGGCATGAGATAGGTCTCTGGTTGTGTCCTGGAGCCCTCTTCCTCCTCTCTCACTGTCACAAGTCAGCGAATATGTCAGGTGTGAAAGATGCCTTAATCTTCAGCTTTGCTGTCACATGCAGTATAAACTGTGATTTAAAACTTGTGTCTAGAGTGTCTGGTTTGTAACATCTTCCAGTGTGTGTGTGTGTAATAAAGTAAAAACCATTTCTGGTACTTTAGAGAACATTACCTTCCCAGAAATGTTTGTCAGCCCCACACTTTCACCACTCAGATCTCTCGGGGTCGCCCACTGTACATAGCAGTAAGGAAAGGGAGTGTCATGGGAAGGAAGAGGGTCACTCGATTTTCCATCTTCTGGCTCTGTTTCTCATAATGCCATCATCTCACAAGTGTGGAGGTGTTTGAAAATGAGACCTTTGAAACCAACGCCCATGTGGCAATGTCCTTCGAAGGAGTCAGGGAGTGACATGACATAAACATACCTCTCTGAGGATAGTGACTAACAGAGCTCTGAAATTTGGCTAGATCTTGGAAAGAACTGGGAGGAGTGAGGCTACATCAGAGATGTGCTAGACAACACCTCACACATCTCTGGGGCTGCATTTCAACCAGCAAATTGAACATAGTGCTTAGAGGTCTTCCTTCGTGAAATGTAATATCACTTACTAGAAAAGCTCTCTGCATAATGTTCCTAATCCCTCTATGGAATTGAATATCCATTAATTTTGCATCTGAAAAATGGCTTTTTAAAATCTGAAAGGTAAGACATGCTTAAGGTTTGTAGCACAGTGGCTGTAGCATCCTGCAAGTTCTTTTCCTCTTCCACAGGACATTTTTTTGAAGGCATTTACTCGTTTTACAGAAACACAGAATCACAGAATAGTTAGGGTTGGGAGGGACATCTGGAGATCATCTAGTCCACAGCAGGGCCATCTAGAGCAGGTGACACAGGAACACATCCAGGTGGGCTTTGGAATATCTCCAGAGAGGGAGAATCCACAACCTCCCTGGGCAGCCTGTTCCAGTGCTCTGCCACTCTCAGTGTAAAGAAGTTCTTCCTCATGTTGAGGTGGAACTCCTTGTGTTCCTTGTCCTGTCACTGGGTACCACCAAAAAGAATCTGGCACCATCCTCTTGACACCTGCCTTGGAGATATTTATCTGCATTAATGGGATTCCCGCTCAGTCTTCTCTTCTCCAGACTAAACAGGCCCAGCTCTCACAGTATCTCCTGATAAGAAAGATGCTCCAGACCCCTCATCATCTCTCTGGCCCCCTGCTGGACAAGTGATTTCAATGAGCTTTCAAAATCATTTGGACGGGTGTACGGATCTCATGGATCATTAACAGAAAAAATAAAATCCTGACCAAAGTATGCTCTTGTTCATGTAATGTTTGCTTCCTTCTTCATATAAACTGAATTAAGTTCTTGGTTTTTCAAAAGGAATGTGATTGCAGTAGCAATACTATGGCAGGCAGAAAAAACCCCTGCAATCCATATCCCTTTTGTCATTCAGTGTAGAATGATTTGAAGCAAAGGACCAGATATTTATCACTGTACCCAAACAAGACCTCATGGTACTTGCTTTGGGAATTAGAATAATTTTCTTAAACTATTTTTAAGATATTTTTCTTGGTCTAGAGATAAACTAAATTAATTTGGGTCCTACATGGTACTTCTCATCTAATAATAGTATTTTTCTGTGTTATAGCATAATAACTACTCTAAGTAGTAAAAAATAATGCAGTCCTTCTTTTTTTCTTTGTGAGATGCAGGTTTTGTCCTCTATCTGTCTGTATGTTTCTGCTGGTTAATAAACAGGGAAAAAAGAACCACAGCTCTGATCCTTGAGGCCTTTCTTTTAGAGGCTGAGACCTGAATGTGGGATCCCTCAGTAAAAGATCTTAATTATTCTCTTCACATGCACGCTGGAGACACTCTGCAGCCAGTCTTCAGTTTCTGTACTTCATTTGAAATGGACAGAAGAAATAAAGTAATTTTGCACTGATATTTACAGCACAGTTCACCTCATCAGTATGTAGCAGCAGAGGTGAGAAGAAGCCCACACTTATCTTAATCAAAAGATTGCCCGTGCTGCAATAGCATTCATTTGTTCATTCATGTTGCTCCTTGTCCAGAAAGACCATTCAGGAAAGAAAAAACTGATTTAGAGTACAAAAATAAATGCATTTACCTAGCAACTAATTGGATTTATTCCAGTACTTGGTGAACCCCCTGTGGAGCAATTCTTATTGATTTGTCATGGAACCTATCAAAAGACCTTTTCCAACTATAGATGTGCTGTATGTGAGACTGAAACTGGTGAACCCTATCGTGCTCTGTTCCTGGAAACCTTTCTGCTCCTGAGATCAAAAGAAAATATTAAGAGGTTTATTATTTTCATGTCCTTTTCACATGCTGGTATCTCTTAGCTCAAATAATTTAGATGCTTCTCAAGCGAAGTTGGCAAAGTCTTCAGAGTGGGAGAAATTATTTACTTGTGTGCACAGGTTTGCTACCAGGCGGTATTCAAAAAAATAGCCATGCTAATTATGGGCTGAGATAAGGTCTACAGTCTGGCTAAGTTAATCATAAACTGAGTTCTGCCTTTCACAACACCATTAAAAAAATAAAACAACCCAAAACCAAGAAAAACACCTCAACCTCTTTTGTAATTCCAACCAAAGTTTCAACAGGAAAGAATTAAGGGTGCTTGTACTGAGAGTATCTGTACAACCAAGTGCTTCTGTACATGCAGAGCTGTGGTCAGGTTTTGCCTAATGAGCTCAGAAGGCTCTCTTGTAATGGCCTGATAGCACTAATTTTTGCTCTGAGACCATTTAGATGTCCATACTGATAAGTAAGCAGATTCCAGGAAGGCAACCCCTCCTCCACTGCCACAGCAGTGTTTGGAGAGTTATTCAACGTAGAATGGGAAAACCACACTGAGAGCATTGCGAGAAGAGTATTGAATGGTCTAATTGAGAAGGAAAGAGTGAGCGGTAAAGCTGATGTAACAGAAATGATGGGAAGAGACATGCCTGAAAACACTTGAAATTTATGGTGTTCTCATTCTTTTTTTTTATACTCCAGAGCATTGTGATTTACATTCAAACAGCCTGGTAGGTTTAAATTTTAAATGAAGCTTGCTTAGAATTATGAATAAGGCCATTAAGTATTGCCTTAATAACCTTTTATTGCATGGAACAACTTCTATAATTGCAACAGGGAAAAGAACTTCAAGCATTTGCATTTGAGTAATTGATGGGCAATTTACAATGTTTGTTTTCTATTTTCTGGGGAGAAATGAAAGGGCCCTAATTCTGTTGTTGACATTTGTTTTTCTCTAATGGGATTTTCAGAATCCAGTCCCATCGATCCAGTGTGCAGAATTAGTAGCCAGCGAGTTTGAACCATGGAAGAGGTAAATGAGAATTTCTTGGGATGAGAAGTGTGGATCTAGCTTGGGCAAAGTAGTCTGTGCACACTTACTGCTGCTCCATAGGGCTGTCAGCTCCACTGGTCTTACTAGAGCTGCATCTTGCTTTTGATTCTAAGGTTGTAACAACTCAGACACCAACCCTGAATACCAGATAATCCCCAGGGATTAGGAAATGAGAAATGGGACTGAGAAAGGGTTCTTTAAAAAAGCAAGTTGCAATAGCTGTCCTGTACATGGGGAACTACATGGTCCCACTTGTGTGACTGCTGAATCAGAGCAAAGACTACACAGAATAGGAAGGGCAGATTGATTGGCATCATCCTGGTGCTGTAAAGTGGCATTTAAATGCAGAAACTCAGATTAAAAGATTGCAGTGAATCAGAACCCCAGCTGACATCAGCTATGCTAGGAGTTTGACTTGAAACTTGCAATGCTGGCTCTGAAAGTCTTGATGGATTTCACTTTCCTCTCCAGGTTCCTTCAGGTCAAGTCATGATTTACTGGTGCTGCCCATACAATCTTTGTTGGTGGATAAATACTGTGCGTGTTCTTAGCCAGGCAGTTTTCAAAAGCACTAAATATTTTTTAATGTTTTAATTGATTTTTGGCCAAAAAAAGAGGAAAGCGGAAAAGAAACTAAAAGCACAGGGCAGCACAAGACAGAAGTACCAGTATGCAGATTCTGCTAATGCAGGTGAATTTCCTAGGAAAAATACTCTGATGAAATAGGAGCTTGAAGTAGTCCAATGCAAAAGTGGCAGAGAGTGAAGAACACCTAATGAAAGGCATCTACAGTGACAGAAATGGTGTTTGGTAAGGCACAAAGCAGAAACTTCAAATTCCTTTGGAATGTTCCAAGAAGTCTCAGGAATTTGGGAGCTTATGTTTATTAATAACACACTATGTTTTCTGCAGGAGCTCAAAACTGAGTTAACTGTGATCTATGACCTCTCGTTTATGTACTTGGAGAACTGAAGGTTTTAACTACAACACCAATTTTTGAAGGTGCTTCAGAAGAGATCTGGAATACTACAGATAAATAGATAAATACATCTGCTATGTCTGTAGCAGGCAAATCACTAGGACCTGCACCAAAGAAAAGCGTACACATGGCTAAATATGATATATAGGGGATGAGCAAACACTGCCAAAGCTTCTTCCTCAGAAACATATCAGAACTGCTTTTCTGAAGAGTTCAGCGGGGATATTGGTATAGGAGACGCAGCTGCTCAGCCAACAAAAGGCATGCAACAAGGCTTTAAACCAGGCTGCTGTGGGCATTCATCTTTGAGATATACAACTAGCTAAAGGAAGAGGAAAGAGAAGTCAGGAGTTGTGGATAGTTTTCACACTGAATTCCAGCCAGCAGAGATTAATACAGCTTTATGTTGGGGGAGAATGGTGTTCAAGGTCAATGAAAGGTCTGAACAGGCAAAGTGATCAAACAAGCAGTAAGATATTCAGGATAGTAAAGGTGAGGGCTAAATGTGAAGGATCTCCTCATTCTTTGTGATGAAATGGCAGGTAAAATCCAACATAGATAAATATCAAGGGAGGCAAAACCCCTTCTGATTTCACAGTGCTGGAATCTGAGCTGCCTTTTTTGAAAAGAGACATTGGGGTTATTGCAGACAATGCCAGGAAACTTTGGAAGTGGGAACTAAACAGATTGGGGGGGAGGAGGGGGGGGCGGTGTGGCCATTTTCTCATTGCATACTCCGGTTGTATTCCACTAACCTCATTCCAGCTCCCAGAAAAGGTATAATAGAACTGGGAAAGGCAGAGAAGAGGGAGTGAAGGGCTGGAATCAAACAAGGAATGACTAAATAGCCATTTTTCAACCTGGGAGCAAGGTGACTGAGAGAGAGTCTGGAAGGTATTTATAATATTGCTAGTGGGTACAAAGAACAAGGCTAGGGAGAAATGCTTGTCGTCTCTTGCAGCACAATAGCTAGGAGTCCTCAAACAAGACTTGTACATGGCACATTCCAAACAGACAAAACAGCTAACTTTTAGGAAACATGCAAATAAACTGTGGAACTTCTGACACAGGAATTTGTGAGTCTGAGGTTTATAACTCTTCAAAATGCAACTGGATAAATTATTGAAAAAGAATATTCAGAGGTGCCAGGTTTGACCCCAGAGACCCTTGCATGGTGGACTGGGATATGTACCAAGGAAGCTCAGTGCAAACACAGCTGCTCTTGGACATCAGTGTGGGCCACTGACGGAGACAGAGCAGTGGAAAATATGAACCCGTGAGGTCCCCAAGTGTGACTGTTTTTCTGTTCTTATGTTAACATTCTTCCAGTCTTCAGATAATGAAAAATGCCAAAACAATGAATGTGTTTTGCCTTTGTTTCTCACTGGAGATTAGACCTGGTGGAAAACAGACATTGGACACAAGAGTGCATCCAGACCGTGTGACCTCTAGTTATGACTTGCTGGAAGTGGAGTCACCCCAGCAGACATTATACAGTGTGCTGTCAAAAAGATAATTTCCCTGTGACTATCTTGGCATTCTATTTGGCAAGTACTGTGCAGCGTGTCTCTGGAACTGAAATTTTAGTATATTAAGTTTGAATGTCTACCAGTTTTCACAAGCTGAGCCAGAGAAAGCGCAGAGCTTTTGCTTTTCTCCCTGCTAAAGCTAAAAGGTCACAGCATACAAATTCAACTGGTAAGTGGCTTATAGGTGAGTGTACAAGAAGGTAAGATGTGAAGCTGAGTAATAAAGAAGTATCATAAAGGGTTTTTCCCCCCCTCCCCCTCCTTACCTTATCCTTATCCACCAAATCTGTGGTGATCTGCCTTCTTATACTTTCAGGTGTGGAAGAATGAAAAATCCAGCAGTTCTTAAAAAAGTTAAGCCCAGACTTTTGTTTTACATTAAGCCAGTTTTGAGCTACAGCAACCAATACTCAAGTTGGACTTAAAATTGACATGCCACCATACTACATGTGAGAGTTATTCCATGGAGCAGCCTCTACAGCTGAGGTAGCTGTTTCCAAGTTCCTAAATGTGCATTTCATCTTCAGCAGACCCTCTCTGGGGGCAGCAGCTAGTGACTCCCTGTACACAGAAGCTACACCAAGTTGAACTCTACACCCATGCTACTTCCTTGGGCATCTGTTTCTTGGAAGCCTTAAACACAGGCTGAAAAACAAACCTGAAAAAAGCACCCCATAACTGTAAATAAAAGCCATATCCTGGGGAAAACTGCAGGCTTTCCCCTTCAGTGTCTTCATGTACAGCCAAGCTTTGCTGCAGGAATAGCAACCTGGGATTAAAATCCTGGTTCATGAGCAGGGCCACAATTTTCAGTGGCTGTGGCAGATGGTTCAGACCTTTGCTGCAGAGAATAGAGGAGGATTCTTAGTACTGTAAGGCAGGACTGGAGGTCTAGCTCATTTTCCTGTTGGAGTAACAAAGGAGAGGAGTCCTAGTTAGGTGTTCAGCGCAGTTTTCCTCGTAAAAGCAAAAAAGGTTTTCACTACAAATGTTTTCATAATTTCCAGCAACCCAGGAAGATTGCAGAAATCAACTGAGAATGGGGATTTTGATACAGAGCTGTCATCTGCAAATGACAGTCACAGGCTGTGCTGGTAAAACAACTTGTTACAGATCAATTTGTGATGTATTTTTTCCTTTTTTCCTGCCTTTCTTCTTTTCCAGTGTTTTATATGAGATGATTCTTACCCTGAGATGACTGCTAAGATCTTATATAGATCTCACTGGTTTATAAAGAAGCGTAAGAGAAGATCTTTTGCTGGTTTGGTTTTTTTTCCTTTCCCCCCATTTTTATATAAAAATAAATTGTGGCACAAAGGTTGATGAACTTGCACAGAGCAAGAAGTAGGAACAGGTCCAGTGTTTCTCATTTCCCTCTACCTTGGCATTTTATCTGCTGACTTGCATTCACTCTTGCACAATAAACAGCACAGCTAATGCCAGATTTGGCTCTGTGCATCAAGACCTATCACTGACTGCTGTACTCTTCATACATGCCAGTCACTTCATCCAAAGCTCTCGCCCATCCATCATTTCCCAGAGGTCAGTTCTTGTATTTGCCATGCAAAAGCTGATATATTCCATTTGCTATTTACTTTCACAGTGGAAGATTCTAGGTTTTGACAAGTTATTCTGGTCACTTCCTGGACACCTCTTCAGGTAGAGTCTTCTTCCCTGTCATTGCCATCATCAGGACCAGCATAGACACCAAGCAGGGACAAGGCAGGAGATACTGTGGGATTCTGTCTTTTTCCTTCATGGTGCAGAAACGTTTTTGATATTTTTTGGCCCGTGCTGGAAAATTCCTATCAAGCAATCTCTGTGGAGTAACTCAGGGCAGCTGGTCAGAAGGATGGTTTGGTGTGCAGTGTGCATGACTGAAAACCTCATCTGAAGCCTGCAGAAGGCTTTATTCAATAAAATGCATTCAAGCTTAAAGTAAAAGTCAGTGCATCATGGGTCTTAAAAAAAAAATATTAGGAATATTAATGGAAGCAAATTTCTTCTACTACTTGTCATAAAAAAAATATTAGGAATATTAATGGAAGCAAATTTCTTCTACTACTTGTCATCACTTCCCACACTCCAAATCACATCTTAAGAACACCCCATTGATGCTGCTCTTTTTTCATTTCCACATTGGCAGGTGTCACTGGAATAAATGTCTAGACAAGCAGTTGTCATAATTCCTTTTTCCTCTTCCTTTAGATAGTAACTGACTACTGAAGTGCCAGTTTTCCCACACATTGTGTCATACATTTAGAATGCATTATGTATTAAATTACTTTGAAATAGTCGGCAAACGAGCTGGCATCTCTCTGATAACTCCCGAGGAAGACAAACATAATATGCATGCACTTTTAAATTATCTATAAGCAGTTCTGTTCAGTTTTCAAGGGTGAATGCTCAGCTCTGTTTCACTTCCAATGCATTTTTGTTTTAAGCTCATATTTAAATGTGAATGTAGTAGTGCATAAGGGAAAAAAAGAAAATTAATAATGTTAGTGTTTCCACAAACAGTTTCAGTTTTTATACTTCAAATAAGACAAAGAAGCATAGGTAGAATTTTAAAAACTACAAATTTTGAAGAGATTTTAAAGTAGGATCTAAAACTGTATAGTTAAAAAATTATATTCTCTAGAAAGTAAATGCAAATTCTAACTTTTAATGGCATTTTGCCACTTTGCCTTTAAGTGCTGCTTTTTCTCTATCAACACCCTTCTTGAATTTTAAAATGATACTACTCACTAAGTTGTTTTTTTATTAAAATGATATGTAAAAAAGACCTAGATGAATAGCTATGATAAAGCTCATAGTAAAGTGGGGAAAATACTTTCACATGAAAGATGATCCTACCATGACTGCTTAGGCCAAAGAAAAATATGAGTAAGAGACCTGAAGCATGGCCCTGCAGAAATGGTCCCCACTGCTGTGAGGAGATGGGCTGCTGTGCTTATCCAAACAACTGGCAATAGAGACACTGCAGGATAAGTGATTTCACAGCCATCCAGTAATGGTGTCCCCTTGTATGACTGCGACAATATGTCTTGAATCAGGCTGTAAATAGATGTTTCTCTGATTATCATCAAGGTGATGGTTTGGGAGACACATTACCAAAGCTACCTCTTGAATGAAGTGCAGAATAATATGATTCCAGGGCAAGGGAGAGATTTGCAAACAGAATTTCAGGGGAACTTCAAGAAGGGACCTGGAAAATGAAAGGAAAAAAAATAATAGGATTAAGAACTTGAGAGTCCCTCTTGAGCTCATATCTTGAGGCATGCAAGAAAAGGACAAATAGGTATAGCTTGTCTGATAGATACATAGACATTAATTGTGTAAAACATACGTTTCTTTCATTTCTGACTTTAAAAAGCCTTTGAACTGCCTTATTAATTTTGGCTTCTGCAATTAACCATGAAAGAAAATGAAAGTATTTATCCTGGCTTGTGCAAAGAGTGATATTGAGATATAAGAGTGATTTTGAGATATAAGTTAACATCAAGTTATTTCCTGGTTATCATGATAATCTCTGAACCACACAAGTGCCCGGGCACTTCAGTGTTTTTCCCCAAAGCAGGGAAATTGAAATGGGGTGTATTCACTAAAGATGTTGGCAGACTGTTTGAAAGCTGGTCACATGGAAATTTAATAGAAGGTGTCTCTTCAGAGCACAGCATGAAATAAAGAGGACCTGCTGAACCTGTAATCAGCACTTCCTCAAAAAATTATAATCAAAACATTGTAAATAAATGTTTCAGGAACTCTGTCTTGGAGAAGATAATAACCTTCTACCTCAGCACTTGCTCTAAACCAAAATGTTTGTTACCATGACCTGATTATGGTAATTTAATTTCCATTATACACAGAACAAAACAGAGAAGTGGTTTCCTAATGGGTCTTGAACACAGAGAAAAATCCCAGTCTAAATAACCAGTGTAACATCTCAGTGTACTTGGAACTAACTCTAAAGGTCTCACTGTCTCTGTAACATGGTAGACAACCTTCACAGCAGCTCTATCTGAGGAGTACTCAGTACTCTGACATCATTCAGTATCCATTTATAGAAGGGAAGCAGGATTTCCCTCTGCAGCCCAGGCCTTTGCCAGTTGCTTGTGTTCTAGTCTTTTTCCTTTCCTTGTTTACACTTCATTCTCTGGCCCATAGAAGTGCCCTGGCTCCTCTCCTTACCCATCATTGATAGCTGTCATACAGATCTAGGAGGGCCTGGCATCCTTAAGCATCATCCAAACTCTGGGTGGATATTTACATTATTTTCTTCCTTTGTATCTTCTCCTAAAAACTGTTCACCTGTATTGTTTGTGTGTATTTTGTGAACAGATGTCTTTATTTTCTTAGTTTGCTTTTATTTTAACCTTGCTTTCCTTACAGTGATTTTAAAGTAATTATCTCTTAAAATCCTTCTGGCAATCTTAAAAGATAAGATAATGGCTGTTTTTCAGGTTCACAAGCTCCATACCATACTCCACAGGTGATCTCAAAGTGGCTCTGTCTCTGCCCACCTTTGGAGAGTAGTTTGAAGTTGGTTAACAAGGGTTCAGGAAGAGGAAATGTTTCCTGCTTGTCATTGTCAGCCAGAAAAGTCCTCTTGTATGTAGCAAACATGGAGAAGACCACCTTCTCTCCAAGGGATTGATTTCTCTTCTGAAGGAAAAAAGATGGATGTTTAGAAGAGAGAACATCAGTTCCTCAATGAGCATTGGGCCTGATTTAACAGTGCAACAGTGCAATTATTTTAGTTCATATTTTCTTCATTTAATCCACTTAAACTAGAAAAAAAAATAGAAGGTTGGGATGGGAAGGCAGAAATAAGATAAATTCAGCTTCAGGGTAGTTAATTGGGCATAGCTGATAATATAATCGAGGCAGCACAGAACTGAAGCAAAGTCATTTACCCCCGGCCCAAGAAGGTTTTGCAGCCTGTGCTGTCCTCAATACTACTTCAGGTGTTTTACATGTGGCACCTGCCTAATCCAGCCATCTTAGGCACATCTACTCAAACTGCACTTGAGCAACTCACATAGACATAGCATCTGTTTTATGGGTAGCATTTTGAATATTCATTGGGAGCTAATTCTGCCTCCCAGATACTAAATGGAGTGTGACTCTTGGCTTCAGTGACAGGCAATCACTCACACAAACACCCTCCCTCTTGAATATTCAGTTAGATAGTATGGCTTGGAGCACTGTGTATGACGATATGAATAGAATCTTTGGAGATGATGCGGACTTTAAATTGGTGGTAAAGTCAGCAAAAAGCTGTGCTAGGGTACTAAGGACTAAATAAAAATACAGTTGGCTAGCTTAATTGTCACTGACAGTGAAATTACATGCCATTGGTAGAATAATGGAGTTGAAATATCGCTGCATTACTTGTACTTATTTCTGTGAATCAGCCTCTTGAATGGTCCATGGCAAATGAATAGGCACCAAGTTTACAGTCAGAAATAGCTCACTCTTACAGCTGCATGTCCTGTAATCAGACACTCTGCAAGGAGGAGCAGTCAGTGCTCCCCCCATACATTATATTGAATCTCATCATTTAATCAACCATGTCTGGGAAAGGATGAGCATAGAAAAAATTACTTTCTGTAATCAGCTGAGAAGCCCTGATCTTAGTGTTGCAGATGGCTCTTTTCAGCTAAGTAATTAAGTACAACATGTAAGAAGTGTGTATTACATACAGCAGTTGACTAAACTCTAGCAAAGAGTAGAGGAACAATTTTACAGTTCCCAGATGAAAAGAGGAGCATTCCCCAAATGTGACTTTAGGAAACATAACCACTGCTGGTAGTGGCAATCTCCCAGTTTCCTACCTCTGGTTCTTGAGAGGTGAGAGGAAACAAACCCAGACCAGATGCTCATACATTAGAAATTTTCACTGCTCTGCTGAGTTTCAGCCTCGCTAGGCCAGTCTTTGCCACCTGACCAACAGACCTAAACAAATTTTTTAACTATTGCAAGCACTTAAATAGACAGAATTCTCTTTCAGTTCACAGGTAGATTTAACTCTGAAGTGAAGATAATGGTAATAATAATAAAAAAAAATTTCCTTAGAACAGATACAAGAAATCCCATGTTATGCTATACCCTTGAAAGTCCTTTTCACGAAGCAATAAATCATAATGCCATAAAGGCAGCATGTATGAAAATTTGCCCATTATTCAAGATCCTGGTCTTCCAGGTTAGTAAGAAAGTTTAAAAGATTTATCTGACTAAATGTAGATGTCTACATATGAATTACTCACCTTCAGCTGTCTTCACAGAGATACAGTTGAAAATGTAATAGGTTCATGATGAATATGATTCGTGGCATCACAGAGGAGATTTTGAAATTTAGCTCAAGAGGAATTGTTCCTTCTGAGTACCTGTTGTCCTCCATCAGACACAAAGGAGTTCCAGAGTGTTTAGACATCTGCAGTGTAATTATCTAGATCTGACTTAAAGTAAATTGTGCTCCGTCATCTGTGACTTCAAATTTTTGCCTGCAACCACAATAACAAAAATGTTTGGGAATCACTCCTGGTTCAAATCCCAAAACAACCTAAACTGTGATAGTGCTGAGATGCCCTACGATACTGCCTATATTTGCACTGCAAACTCAGGAGAAGCAAAGCCACTTCGTGAAACCCTGCAACACCCCTTTTTCCTCCGATGCCAAGTCAATGCTAACCACATGTAAGTGCAAACAATCCCTCTAGCAAGCAGCTGTGCTGAGTCTTCTTTGCTTGGACATCTGTTTCCTCATCATCCCCCACAAGAAATGTTTGTTTCCAGGAGGCCTCATTTGGAGCACATCTGTTGTGAGGGGTCTCTGACTACATTAATGGAAGTATTGGGTTTGAGGTTTTTAACTATAAAGTACCAAATGCTCAGCTTTATTGCTTACCCTCAAAAACTCACTGGACTATTGCTGAAGGTGATGCTGAGACAGAATCACAGATTTGTGCTTGGTTTTGGTGCAAGTTAGAATCTGCTGGCTTTCATAATATAGCTAATATCACCTTCATATTCCAAAAATACTGCCAGTCTATGGCTCTGGATGTATGGGCCAGAGTAGTTTGTTTCCACCGATAGACTTTACAAGGCTTACAGTGATGTATAGAGGGGTGGTTCTAGGAGGAGGCAGATACTGAAAACCCTTGTGAAGATGTTGATAGTCACTGAGCTTTGTGTGGTGCCAGCGCTGGAGCTGAGACCAGGGTCTGGGTTTGGAAGATGAGTGCTGAAGAGGTTATTTTATCGCTGGCCAAGTACTCATGTTCTGAACTAAGGAATGGTGCCTGAAACAGACAGATTAATGATGTAAAGTATCTGTGGGGTAGTGTTCACTTCGGGTGTAGTTGAGACTATGCTTTGGCTTTGCTTACTGTTCAGATCTGTCAGAGATACAAATGCTAGGTACTTCTGGGTGTCAAAAATTACTTTTGAAGGGAGTCTTGGGTGGGGTTGCAATGGCAGTTTCAGGGGTTATAGTTAAGTTTAGCCTCCCCTTAAGGTGATGGACAGCTAGGTTGGACAATCAGGCTTTCATCTGTAGAAGGAATGTCTCTCTGGCCTGAGTTATGGGCTGGTTGCAAAAGAGAAGCCTATTTTGTGTCTTTCTGTGGCCTTCAGCTAAGGCAGAGGTTACAGCTAGCAAGGCCTGATGGAAAGTAGATATTTTTGTGGCAGTTTATGGTTGGGACCGGTAGCCAGAGGGTAAGACCTCATTCTCTTTTCAAGCTATGATAAGTATCTTGGGACTCTAACTATGGCCAGACATAATGATAGGGAAATAGACAGCAGGGCCAGAAGACCAATGTTTAAAGGTGCAATACAGTAGGCACTGTGGACTAAGATACAGGCTTGTGCCAGGAGGCAAGAATATTTCATGCTTCTCTATAGTCTACAGAAGGGTTTCAAAGATATGATCAATTTTACGGCCTGAAATACTAGTTTGACTCTTTGACTCCTTAGAGGTGCTGTGTCTAGGAATCAAGCAGATATAGGCTTTATAGCCTCTTAATCCAGTCTGTAACTATTCCAGCTGGATTTGGACTTTTGGCTACCAGGTCCTTACAAGTTTGGCTTAATCTGAGAACATGAAGACTCTGTCTAGGACAAAGGGCTGTGCAAAATCTTGGTAGTTTTGGATGGTTTTCATATTACTTTGACATCTTCAGAAGGTTATACACACATATATAAATGATCCATGTGTGTGTATACTTTATTAATTGATTTTCTGTGTTTGTGTAAAGGGTTAATAATCTACCTTGTGCTAGGACTGGTACAGTTATTAACAGCAGGTCCTGAAGACTTCAGGTTTTATGGCTACAGTCTTCAAGGCTTTATCTCTCACAGTGAGAACCATTGCTAGAAGGGAAAAATATCTTACTTTGGATTTGTTTGTTTGTTTGTGTCCAGATAGTTCTCTCTGTGTTAAGACTAAAGCCTAACTTTATGGCTGGGAATAAAGTCAAAAGGTTTTGTATTTTGAACTATATACATTTAGTATGCAGGGCTAGTCTAAGCCAAAGTCTTGTCAGTGAGCCTTTAACAGTGAATAGTAGAGAGGAATTGTTTCCCCACCACTGTTGTGCAGTAACCACACTCCAGATAGTAGCTGTACCAAGAGACACATCCCAGTAGCTGATGGATAAGGAGTATAAGGAGTGTGCTTCCTTTTGGTATCAGTCCTCATCCTAATCTGCTAGGCCTGACAAGATCCTAGTCCTCCAGTCTCTGCTCTCCGTAAATGAGCCATAACCACAAACCCTGGCCACAGGCTTAATAATAATAAGCAACTTATCAAACAAGAAGAAAGATCATACTTTCCTATTGGTAGCAGTCCAGTCCACAGGCATTTCAGTATCTGTGACTCCAACTAGCTCTTCAGTTGAATCTTGTCTTAATTATATAGCCCAGAGCTGTCTCTTCTCTGCAGTTCTCCCTTATACTTAGAGTACCAAAGAAAACACACATGGCCCCACATCTCATCCTCAGGAGTGGCCCTCACATCACTAAACTGAGACTTTCAGCCCCTTTTCCTTAACTCTCATCCCCTCTCCAGTCTTAATCTTAGGTGTAAATAATTTTTCAGGAGATATAAAGATCATTTTAGCTACAGAGATGAATGGATGACTAGCTTTAAACCAGTTTCTTTACAACATGAATTCCATCCCACTCCTCTGCATGTGACATACAAAGATACTCCTGCTCTCAGTAATTGCAATCATAAGAAGTAGCCTAACCTTTTTTCACAAATGTTCTAGAAATTGGAAAATAAAGGAAAAATGAAGCAGGACCCAGAAAATGTCCTAGAAATTTGATCCTTCCAGTTCAGAGCTCCACATCTGAGTCCATTCTGAGGTTAGTCTTGTTTAGGGCCAGAGAGATTCCTGCTACAGCAACAACAATCTATTTTCAGCATTTATCCTTATTCCAACTCAGAGTGCCTTCTAGTTTACTGTAATCTTTGGTCACCTGCACATTGCAACCCTCTCTCCAGCACCAGTTCTAGCTGTAAACCTAACAATAACCCAGAAATATCTACCTGGACAAGAAAAAAAGAAAAAAAGTATAAGTTATTCTGTTCCTTGCTTGACCACATTTGTTTTCCTTATCAGCGGACCATGCAGAAATGAGCCTTGCCTCCATTGCTGCCTGTGTTCATGCCTTATCTCTGTTCCAGCTCATTCTATTTCCTGCCCTACAAGTGACACAAAGGTTGTTTGCCTACCTCTGAGCTTTTCTTTGGTCAAAGATGTGTGAGAGAATGGTGGGTCCAATCCTTTAAATACAGCAGCTGTTGCAGGGAAACACCCAAGATTAACTACTTACAGACCTCCTGGACATTATTTTGTTTCAGGAAGAAGACAAGGACAATGAGTTCCTGGTAGTCTTTGTATTAAAGATCTCTGAAGCTGTTGTCCAAACTCTCTACTTCTGGGTAATGAGAGCAGAAAATGAGTAAGAACTTATCCAGGTATTTGCTTTCCTTGAGTACTTGGAAAATAATGGTGCTTTTCATGGTATCCAGTCCAACTGGTGCCTGGCTGGGGGCAAGCAAAGCTACATCAGCGTCCATCTGTGCTGCAGCCTCTGTGGCTCACCAGCTGGGCCAGGCAGATGAGCCAAAAGCTGCCAACTCTTTGGAGAGGGGGCAAGAGAATCCCTAGAGGGAGGAAGAGCTGTTGCAGCACCATCACACTTCAAAGTGCAAATACAGTGTCACACAGCCACCCATCACCTAGGGGATAACTTTATCACCAACGACTACAGGACATGTTAGATTAACTTTGTATCTGCTGGAAGCAAGAAAAGCTGTAGATAAATGAGGGCTGATCAGATTTTTTGCATCATCACAGAGTATCCCAGGTTCTTGTGCTGTTTCTCAGGCTCTGGCAATGGTCCATGAAGTTGGATGCTGTTAATCTTTCTTTAGTTTTCTTCACCACTCATCTTTTCTCATCAATTTCTCTTTACAAGTTCCTTTGCACTATGCAAAACTGTTTTTTACACCCAGTCAGAGGTTTTATTGCATCTACTGTGGATATCTTACTCTGATTTTTATTTCTTTTAACTTGCTACAGTCTCTGAGCTGCCTCTATCCAGTTTATGTTCTTACTGAGCTAGATTAAATAAAAGTAAGACCTTTTCTTCTACAAGGTCATTTTTTCTCAGGTCCTTGCATAGAAGTTTATCTAGCCAGGTTGTTTTGGAACCCACAATACCACGTGAATAACAATGCCTCCCATTGTGGCTGGCAACCCTCTGCTAAAACCTGTTTAGGAATCTCCAACAACAGACTGTCCTGCAGACTTTGGGGCATTAGCAAAACAGATTTACAGAACCAGATGCCCCTTTAAGGGGATCTCTTTAAGGATCTCTCACTTTAAGGGTGAGAATACACCTGGAGGTGGCCTTTCAGATTTGTTTTGACTGCAAAGTGTTTGTTTGCGTGCACCAAAGCTGCCTATGGTACAGCCCAGTACATGGTATGTGGGAATGATTAGTGGATTACCTTTAAAAGCATGTTGTAGCTCTGATTTTAAAATCTGTTGTAGACTTACACAGTAATATCCTTAGACTGACTTCAGTAACCCCTACATGGACCACTGAATGGCCTACATGGCCATTCTCTGCCCTGATACTCCTGCTACTTTAGGGTGTCAGGCAATACAATCACCTCCCCCATCTTCCACACTATGTTTTTAACCTTCCCGAATTCCTTAGCAAGAGGAGAGCCCTCTCATCCCTCCTGGGAACAGCAGCAGTTTTCCCTTGCTTCTCATCCTGTCTATGTCCCTGCTGCCCCTGTTACCTCCTGCCAGCACACAGGCAAATGAGACCTGCTTACACCTGAGTTAACCTTTAGTCCTCACACACAGGTCTTACACTAGTCCTTGCAATTTTCAGAGCCACCTGCAAAGTTTGGACTTTACTGGCAGTAACCCTAAATCCTTCTCAACCTCAAAGCTGAAGTAAAACCTTCCACCCCGTGCACTATTCATATGACCTTCTCTTTAGTGCAAATCAAGCTCTTCACTCTCTGCTTTCCTAAACAATAAATCTTAACCTATCCCTAATCCCAGTGCAAGCAGTAATCCTGTTACCCCAGCATGATCTAGTATGCCAAATGACTGTGACTTCTTGGAGCCTGTAGCTTAATGGCTTGGGTTTTTTTTTTAATTGAACTGTAGGTCATTATAGTCAGTGTCATTGCTTTTCTCGTTTGTTGCCAATTCTCTTGTTGATGCTAATGAGCAAATAAAAAGCACATGCAGGCTGAGTTAGCAGTCAGGTTATACCAACAGCAGGGACTAAGAGGGCTGTTTTAGCATTCGAAGTCAACAGAACTACAATTTGGGGGTGGAATTGGGTATCAGGGTAGGGCAGAAAGCCTTAACACTGGTTGTACCAATGTTTCTGGGCAGTGATGAGAGTATGAGGAAGTTTGGATTTGCAGTTAGGCTGTTATGTGTTGAAGGGACTGGTTTGCTGCTGGACCCCACAGAGCACACACAGGTGGTCTGGAAAGGGCTCTCCTGGCTGGGATACTGACCACACCAGCACCCAGTGCTTTTCTGTGAATAATGAAGGGGATTTTGTGTTTCTTTCCCCTGGCCTAATTTAGGGCAGGGCAGTTTGGTCAGAGGTTCCTTGCACCTGGCGTGGCACTGGTGTCAGTGAGCAGTGTATGGACTGAGAAAATCCCACTGCGGTGTCTGTATTACAGAAGCTTGTCCAAGAGCAGATGAGGTGCAGACATCATTCGACAGGCATGGTAACCAAGATTTTAACTTACCAAGGATTAATATTTATGCCATGGTAGTATCACCAGCAAAATGCAGGCTCTAGGAGTTTTATTCCCACAAGGATTAGAGAGAATTGAAGTACAAGTGCCTCCTTCATCATCCCTGTTAATTTAAGTGAGCATACCTTGCCAGCAGACCTGAGCCAGCATAACAGGTTCTACTTGGAGTTGCCATAGCATCTTGTTTAACCTAAAAAAAAACAGACCTGACATTTTCTTGATGTGGCGAGAGGTTAATTTTGCTGAGCCAAAGGGCCTGCAGATAAACAGCGATCCCGTGATAAAGAGGCATTTGCAATGATGGAGGTCCTTAAAAAGGCTAGGATTCGTATAAGAGAAAAAATTATACAAACATATTAACACGATACCTGTAAAAACTGAATGTAAGTCTTGTTGAAACAGGTCATATTGGCAAGCCTAGAGAATGAATTCACTGGTTATGTAGGGCTAGCAGCAATTCATTTACCACAATTTACAACACAAGCCTGTTTGAAGGCTGAATTCATCACGGGGGGCTTAAAGGGAGTCTGCAAACATATCCCAAGCAGTTGGATTTTTCTGAGTGATGATGAAATTGAGGATTTAAAGGGCAACTTTTAAAAATGTATTCGTATTTCTGAATCTCTCAGCTGCTGATGGAGAGAGGGTAGAAGAACTGTGCTGTGTGGCCTGTTTTCAGCCTTATGTGGGTATGGGGCTGCGTCTCAGCCTGAGACATTACATACAGTGTCTAATCCTCTAAACCATAAAATCTCACGTGAATAGTGCCATTGATGAAGCTTGCAGGTAAGGGCTGCTTGTGTGAATGACTGCTTGAAGGACCCAGCCCTCTAATTTCAGTCTGTAGGGAACTTTCTTAGCTGTGTTTTGTGTAAAAACACCTAAAAATCAGATCCTAATAACATTCCTGGCAGACTTGCTGCTGTGGTGTAGAAGGTATTGCTGATATTTAGCTGATGGCTATGACTGTGGAAAACGATGAACGGATTAAGGCTCTCAGTGGAGCTGATCCAATTGCACTGGGAGCAGACGTCGCTCCCAAGTGTTGGTGCGGCTGAACCCTGGGACTGGGGATAGAAAACAGAGGCAATCCACGAAAACACTATGAAACACAGTGAAACTGACCTTCCAGTCTCAATTTTATGCCCAAAGGAGAAGGTGGGAGGTAGGAAAGAGGGAAAGACTGGTTAATAAACCTGTGTTCATGATGTGAGTCATTCCTCTAGTGTCTGCAAAGAACCAGTTAATTTATCTGCCAGGGATAAATTAACGCTGTAACTGCTTTGCCAGGCTAATTATCTTACAAGCTAAAAGGAAATGAGCAGTTGTTCCTTAATAGCTTTTTCTACAATGAACTGCTTCAAACATTGGCAGTAAAAATAATGGAGATGAGGAGGTGTGCGGGGAGTGAGACCAGTGTCTTGCTAGTAGTGAGGTTTGTTCATTCTTACAGAAACTGGAGGGATGCAAATTTTATGCCCTAAGATACATTGGATATATGTGGCAGAGAACTGTCTTGGGTTAAGAAACTTGGAGAGTCTTCTTCCTTAACAAGTTTGCTCTGTTGCATACAAGGACTGTTTCTTTTTAAATACTTTACATGAATATGAACTATTGATCATTCCAACTAAGATATATAGGTTGGTTGGTTCTGGTGTTTTGGTGGTTTTTTTTTCCTTTACCATTTAATATCTTCTTTCATGCTAGGCGTAACTGGAGAGATAATTCACATAATCATTTGGACTCATATTCCAATACAGTACTACATTTTTTTTTGTCATGAAACACTTTTTCTAGTGCACCCAGGGAAAGGAATATTAAACCCAATATATTCCTGGGAAAGTGAATTTGAAGGCTTCAGAGACCCAAACTCTAATTCTGTGTCTCTTTGCTCTTCTTTGGAAGTTTCAAATGATGCCACAAACTTGGTTGTGGGCTCTAGCTGTGGAATATATCAATGGCTATAAGCATATGCAACTTGATCTGCGGAGAGCTGACAGGTAGTCATTTATCACATGATAAGCTTATTACTAGACGTTTCTCTAGGCAGAATCAAACATTTAAGTATTGTTATAAAGACCTCTGCAGGCAAGTGTTGTGGGATTTAAAATTTTAGTCTGCAAATCTCACAGGATTTAAATGTCACGTACTAAAATGCTGCAATATAGGTAAAGGAGAGATGAGCTTTTTGGAGGCAGTAGTCGAAGCAGGAAGAACCAAGAAACTCACACTGGGAATATTTGTACCTGCAGCTTCCCACTCAAACCCAGTATTTACTGTGAGCAGCCTTTCAGAGGCTGTCTAGTGTGACAGTTGCTTGAATTAAATGCCAATTATTCATTACTTAGTCACCGAAATGTCTGACAGTGCATCAGTTTCTTAGCAATTGTACAGCTGGTTAGGGAAAAAATAATCAATACAACACCTACTCAGCAGAATTTATTGATTTTTAGTCAAAACTAAAATGTTATGCAGAGATGGTTCTGATTCAGTGGAAGCTACAAATAGATATTTTCTCCTGGGACCACTGTACTTGATGAAAGGGGGTGCTGCAGCTCCTCTGCCAGGGGCTGCTACCCCAGCTGAGCTCCTGGTCAAGTGCTCCCTAAGGCCTGTCCTGCAAAATCAATCCTGGCAAATCAAAGGGGTGGATGGGGGATAACGAGCTTGATTGTTTAAATTCTGCTTAAATGAATGAGGGAGTGGTCAGGTAGGAGAATCCTGGGAAACAGTAACCTCTTCCCCCTGTTTGGCTGGACTTGGAGAGAACACCCAGAAGCCTGAGTGCCTGTGACACCTGGGTGTGTATGAACCAGGTTTGCTTTTGTCTTTATTTTGACTCCAGACAACTTGTTTTACTGGTTCCTCTGTTAGGTACCCAGTGGTACAGCCTGGGGATTTCCAAGCCCCCTATCTCTGGGGCGCTTGGGCAAGTAGAGGTTCTTTGGTGGTATTTGGTGGAGATACTAAATATTTTTTATACTGATAGAGTTTTGAGTTGTGCTGGAGACAAAACTATTTCAAAAGGCTGAAGTCTTCTGCACAGAGGAGTCTGATCTCTCAAGATGTCTCTGACCGTTTTGAAATTAAAACGATATTTTGACTGAAAGTACGTGAAAAGGCAGGCTCAAAAAGTGCTGGAGACTGAGATAAGAGGTGGTTCCTGTGCAAAATAGGCAATTCTACTTGGCTGACACAGTGTTGTCGGAAACTGGTAGGATGGTGAAATGAGGTTGGAAACTCTCTTCAGGGAGAAATAATTTCAGCAAGCTTTGGAAAATCTTACAGACTTTTCTGGTACTCTCTGTCACCCCTCTTCTTCCCTTGTTATCTCTCTGAAGTAGGAAGAGTAGCATAGACAAAGGTTTGGTATGCAGTAATCTTCTCAAAACCTTAATGAAGAAAGCACTTTGGGGCAAAGAATTGAATGGAAGCAATAGAAAACTAGTTTGCCATGAAATGGCTGGAAATAATACATTTATGGCACTTTTCTGAATTTCTTTATTACTGAAGAGTATTTGAAATACAGAGCCTTCCTGTGTTGTGCCAGCAGGGCAGTGGGTCTCCCACACTGTGGTTACATGGGAGCATATGGCTTCTATATGAAGAAAGTAGTATATCACAAATAAGGCCAGCAGAAGATGATTTTGTCCTCAAGTCTCTTATTGGTGGCAGTAATTCAAAAGATTAGATACTCAAATTTTGAAATCTGGAAAGTTTGTGAGCTTTGGGGTAAAATTTATTGGAATCTTGTAAAGAATTGCAGAAAGAACTGTGCTTTCAATCTGTGTTTAAATCCATTAAATGATGTAACCTAAGAAAATGCATTAGTCTCCTAATTCTATATTTTCAGTAAAATGTGGTCTTATCGAATTTTGTTAATTTCATAATTCTTGATTTATATACCTATTAATTAGGTTCTTGTATACTTTTTGAAACAACATTTGTTGATTTCAAATCAGTTGGCCCAGGAGAGAGTAAGGAATCACAGGAAAAGTAAGATTTTGATGGGGAAGAAATCTGTCTACTGGATTCTCAGCTAGAGAGCCAATGTTGCCTGAGAAAGCAGGGGTAGTTAGAATTTGTAGTTAGAGTTTCAACAACAATATTCTGTGTATTGGGTTTGTTTCCTGGAAAATCCTACATTGGTCAGATACAGCCCAAAGCATCTCCTGTTGATTTTGAATGGGCTGGAGATTTTTATAATCATCCCAACATTGGGGGAGAGGCAAAGAAGACTGAGAGCTACAGAATTAAATTATAACTGAGTATGATTGATTATATCTGTATTTTTTCACTTTGTTCATAATATATTTTTCTCAGAATAGTTTGTCTTATGTGCCAAGATGTCAGGAAAATGTTTGTTCAGTGTTACGGATCTTATTTTAGGCTAGAAAAGGAGATGAGTAAGTAATACCAAACCTGTCTTAACTTGTATATATGTCCTCAGTTACTGAGGACTTTCATACAAAGCTGGATCTTTTCATACCTCCAGGGTACATAGGTGTGATGCGCTTTTCACGCTGTTATCTGTTTCATGCACAAACATTTTGAAGATTGCTCTGCAATCATTAGACCATTCTACTCACTTGTGGAGCTTTCTTTATATATTCAGTACCTTCTCTCTCAAAAGACGGAAATAGTCACAGATTCCACAGTGTAACAGGGGAACCACCAAGTCGACTGGTTAGTGTCACTGAAATCTAGCATTTCTTGATTGAAGGTTTTGCCTCCAAATGCAACCGGGAATGAAGATATGTCTGCATGCATGGGTGCTTGGGGGGGAGGGGGGGGGGTTGGTGGGGTGTTTTTGTTTTTAATTATTAGAGTCTGAAGATCTCTGGGTAGATATATTGTGTTTATAAAGTGGTATGTTTTTGGGGTGAATTGTTAAATTTTGGATGTTAGGGAAAAAAAATTATTTCCTCAGCTGCTGCTTTATATAAATTAAAACAAACATATAGGTTTGAATGAGAACAGAAGCTGACATGTAGGTATATAAATAGGCATGACACAGAAGCAAAAAGCCCAGCTTGAGTTTCTATGACTCCTTTGTGATGACCTCTAAGGGTTATCACTGTTGAATGCTGGCAGAATTGTGTGACCAAGAGACATTTGCCACTAAGCCAGCACAAGGAAGCTCTGGAGAACCTCCTCCGGGTGTTGTGCTGGGAGCTGAGAGAGATCCCCTCATCATTCCTGGAAGAGGAGTTTGTCCTCCAGTTGACAGCAAAGGATCTCCATGGAGTCCTCAGCAGTAGGTCCCCTCCATCAGGAGATGCTGCAGGGGGACACCTTTGTATCCATTCCAACACAAGGGTCAGGATGTGCATCAGCTGATCAGTGCTCTTGGAGAATGGGGGCAGTGAAACAAAAATTGGATGAAACTAGAATATAATGTTACTGAAGTTGGTCAAAACCCAGTAATTCATTATTACTGGCTACACTACTGGTGGCATTGCACCTGGCATGCTGGTTTAAGCAAGTGTGCTGTCCAGAAACTTCCATTACCTTGTGGAGACATGAGTTGTTATATTAGAGTTCTTCATCTTAGGAGGTGGTCATAAGAAAGTTTAGTGCTGAAACTAGAAGAGTTATACCAGAAATAAAATGCATAAGGTCATTGAAAATGCTTACACAAGCGTGTGTGGTTATTAGGTTATAAAAAAACCTTTAATTTAGTAAAATATCTGCTGTTTAGGAAAGGCTGGAATTCATATAAAGGTTGCTCTGGGACTTAAAATCTATTAAAAAGAATTATGAATAATTACTTGTGGTAAATGTTACTGACATCGAGTCATAGGGTCTGATGTACATTGGTTTAATGTTCTAAATAACAGGTCTTAAAATCCAGATTCTTCTGCTTGCAAGTGTCCCTAATAACCTGATAAATTAAATCTTAGATTAACACTTCATTGGATTAAAGTAATCAAATACATTCCTTAGAATCTGCATGACTCTTTTATAATGGTTCAGCTGTGTTTTTCAGAAATAATTAGAAACTAAAAAATTTTGAAAATCTGGAGTCTCACTTTCTCATAACTTCTGAAGAATGGGTTAGTTTTTCTTCTTCTGCCTTTTTCTTTCTTTGCTCGCAGAAACAGCGTTGCTGAGCAAAGATGGGTGTGGTGCTTTTGTGTGTCTCCAGCTCAGGACGTGGACAGCAGCTGTTGCTGTGGGTGGAGAGAGCAGATCAGGAGAATGTGGCTGGAAGGGCTCGGGATGGACTTCTGTGTACTGAGGGGGTGTGAGCAGCTACTGCTTATTTTCAGGAGCATCCCTTGCTCCACCTGCGTTGTGGGGCGAGTGTCATAGTTACGGTTTAAGGATCGATCTTCAGTAGGATCTGTTTTCTCTGTAGGCGCTTTTTCTTTAGTGTGAGGAGCCTGAGACTTTGGATAAGAACAAGAAAATCTGTCTTCTAAAGAAAAACCTGTTAAGCCACAGCTGAGGATGACAGATTTTACCCATGAAATCACTGAATTGCACTGTACATTAAGCGCCTGTACCCCAGGTAAAGAAATCTTCTGTGAGGAGGAGAACTTCTGAAAAGTTAATATTAGTGACCATGTAAGTATAATATGCTTTATTGGGAAAGTCAGTTCAGCGTTTCACAAAGTGTGTTGTGCTAGAGAGTGATGGAATGCCATTTCACTCGAGCATGGCATGGAAATTTCTGTGCAGAAGTCATAACAAGGCCCTCTGGAAATATTCATTTCGCAGCCTATAAATAGGTGAGACCACCAGCCCCGTAAAGGGTTACTAGGTTGCTGGCACTTTCTGGGCAGGCAGGGAAGTCATAAAATGAGGATTTCTTTACCTGGTTGTGGAACTGGAAAGAGAAAAACATTGCTTTCAGAACTGGGGAGGAGAACTGAGCGAGAACTCCGAAAAGACATGAGGAGCAGTGTGCCTTCAGAAGACCGGAGTGGAGGCTCCATGGGTGTCTTCTGAAGACTGGAGAGCCCAGCTGAGCGAACAACAGAGAAGGATTTTACTCCTCCAGAAAGGTTCTCTGACTTCCTGTCACAGACAATGCCAGAAGGTTGGGTACCCACCATTTGTTGAGACACCAAGTCTTCTGAATTTGATCAAACAAGAGTTTACATTGCAAAGGATCTGAAACATCATTAGTTCCACATTGAAATACACTTTAAATTTACTTTCATTTCTAAAATAGATATAAAACTCTAGAACCTGTGATTATGCTTAACTGCTCGAGCTTCTGGGATTTGGCAGTGACTTTAATTCAATTTTTCACTACTTAAATATTAACTAAATAGAGTAGATCCGTGGCTGGTTGTGAAACAAGACCAGTTTGAAATACTAGTGATGTGTTATTGGTTTGACCAGTATCCATGGATCAGGACCATGAGTACAAAGGTAGCATTTCCCCCAATATATCTGCTCTTGCCTGTGTTGGAAGAGATGCTCTTTCTCACCTTCCTGAGAGGAAGAATGACTTTGCACAGATCAGTTTAGGTGCGTGGACGTAAGGCTTATCAGCACATGCAGAAAATATTTCTTTGACTGATGGGGTACTGTCAGATGTAGAGGAGCAGGCAAGCAGAACAGATTAGAAAAAATAATTGTAATATAACTTGTACAATAAAAACTCAATAGGTTTGTGCAAAGAACAACAAAAATCAGCATTGTAAAAGCAGCAAACAGGAATCATACTCTGCAGCCATTCACATAAATATCTTTACTATGACAATAAATTCAATATAATTTTCTACTCGTTTCTGAAGCAGCGTAAGTTTTTAGAATGAGAGCTCCATTTACTGTGAATAACATGATCCTCTTTCAATTTAGAAAACAATTAAAGATAGTGGCTACTGATGCCTCAAAACCTAGGAAATATCCAAGTGTTTCCAACATTTATTGTTGGGTAGGTAGAAAAGAGTAATATGGTCTCTACAAGAATATATTCAAGACCTTATTTAAACAGCATTATGAATATACAAAAATGTAACAAATACACTACAAGCAGGTGACTGGGGCTTAACCTGACCTACTTCTGCTTGCAGTTTCTACAGCTGATGCTACTGTTTAGAAAACACAATTTTCCCGAAAATTGGTAAACAATAAGAAGAAAGACTTGCTTTGAGCTGCTCTTCTAGATCACAGGCAGCTTAAATCAGGGGACAAACATATTCCTCAAGTAGATTTGGCAAAACCTTTTGCTTGTTTTTCTGCAGATCTGAAAAAGAAAAGGCTTGGAAATCATTCTGTCAGCTCTCAACACATGGAAGTGTTCAGGTACACCTTAGTAAGAAATATGTTTAACTTGCAGGGAGCAGGAGCAGGATCAGGAAGTATTTTACAGCTCCTGTAAGTTATTTCTGTCCATTAGGTAAGGGTTCAGTAATTAAACTTTGTTTATTTAAGGATGAAGAAGAGACTCTTTCAGTGATTGCATAATGTTTCTCTTTAACAGAATATAGTATGTTTTCTGATAGTCTTAAAATCAAAATAGTCACATCCTGACTGTGGTACATTAGAAGAACTTCTATAAATACATTAGACCATTAAAAAATTGATGATCAATATTTTGGTTGTAAGTGCACCTATGCACAAACACATCATTGCCCATGTCTGTACTAGCTCTGAAATACCTGACTTCCTTCTGATTCTAGAAAATGAACACATTAGGTTAATTTGATCACTTTCCCCAAGAAAACAGTGCAGACTCCAGGCAATTCTACTGTTTACTAGAGCTTACAGATTTGACAGAGGTTGGACACTGTCTGAGCAGTGTTCTGTACTGAGAGACCAAGGAGAATGTGTTTACATGCTGTGAGAGTATTATTTTGGTAATGATATAATTTTCAGACCTGTAAAACCTTATTTTCTGGATTATTCAAAGTCTACAAGTACTACATTCATATCTACTTCTATAATAGCTGAAAGACTACTTCCCTTGAGTAAACTGACTTGGGCAATCTAAAGAAAACTTAGAATCAGTACAATCATTATTTATAACTTTGAACTAATTTATATTGCATGTATAAGGAATGGATTTTTTAAAAATCTAAAATGGATAAATGTTACTTTGAGTAATAGATAATTATATGTGAGGGCATAAAACTTGCCTTTGCCGGAAAAGTACCTGACCTGTTGAGAAACATTTTCCTAAAAACTCTCTTAAATTGAACTTTGTCAATGAAATAGATTTTTTGTAGGGGAATGAATAGTTTATTGTGTCTCAGGTGATTATGACAAAAAGGACATCTCACCTCACAGTAAGTTTAGGCAACAGCAAAAGCTTTCCATCAAAGTTTCTAGGCTTTCAGCAGATTCAACAAGTATCAATAAATGCATGTACTGAGTTGAATTCTGGAGGAGAGGTGGTAAATTATTTCGTGGGATCCTTTTAGCTTTGCTTTCTGTTATTCATTCTTTCCCATCACCTCACCCACTCTGCTCCCCCTATCCCCCATCAAGGAGCTGATACTTAGTCCTTTTCAAAAAAGTAGTGAGTTTAGACATCCCTGAAAAATCTGTGCCACTTTGGTTATAGCCCTGAGGTTTCTGTATCACAAACAATGAGTCAACTATTAAATCAGGTGCCAAAGCACCTTATGGAGTTGGCTCTTGTCTAGGGCTTTGTTTGTGGATATGCTTTCCTCTCACTGTCAGACTGAGCACGTAAATCCCCAAATGTGGGCTTTCTGCCCTGGCCCATTTGCGGAGTCAAAGCCACTCAATCCCCTCGAGGCAAACCAGGCAGACACTACTGGCTTATTCACAGGGAAAGTAGATTGATAAACCAACCTTTAAAGGCCATCTGGATTCGAGATGAGATGGACTAGATGAATTCAACTTGTCTGACATACCCTTCTTAAAGGAACTTGTCCTCCTGTGATTTTCATTTCAAACAGAGAAGTGCTCATGCCTGACAGACAGTATTTTGTCTTTGGCATTCTTAGAGTAATGGCTTTCTGCCTCAGGATCAGGTTCTAATCCATTTGTTTCTCTCTTTGAAAGAGCATGACAAAAAGAGAGGGTAACCAGGGCAAGCATATACATTTTAAAATACATTCCAAAGCATTTTAATGTTATTCATTAGTAGCTTCACCCACATTTCACCAGCTGGTGTCTAGCCTTACTGAGGAGTGTTCTGTCAGATTATAGTTATATTGTAATTTCCTGGGCACTTCAGATCTTGAAATTAGGCTGAGTGCCCTATAATTCTCTCAGGCTGTACCTAGTAGCCTTCTTTGGCAGTCAGGTAACACACTTGCTTTCTGTGTGTTTGCTAAAGGTTTCAGATTGCTTTGTACTATTTTAAACAATGGTATCTTGATATTCTTTAGACTTTGTTTCAGTGCTTGGTGCAATTTATGTTGCATTTAATCAGTGGTGCCTGTGAGATTGTCTTTGTTCCTTTACAATGTAAGTTAATTCCCAATAACACTACTTAAAATAATAGCTAGCTTGCAAAGTCATAAAAAGAACAATCTCTTTGAAAAATCAGGATAAGTGAGAATGAACACAACTTTACTCCTTGATTTACAAATGGAAAAATAAAATTTGATGTATAATTACTTATTTAATCTCTAACTGAACATAGGCACTAACTTTCTAATGAGCGCAAATACACGTATTAATTGAAAAGTTAAAAAATATATTACAGATGTTTAGGGGTTTGTTGATTAACCAGTCTGGTTCTTTTAACCAGTGGCTCAAAACTAATAATGAAATAAGCACATTGCACAATGTTACATCTGGGGAGTGCTTAAAGAGGAGGAAAAGGTTGTTCTTGCCTTCTGACCGGCTACAGCCTCTAGTGGAGATAACTTGAGGACTTCCACAAATGCTGATGGTATGGGTCTTAATGGGAACCTACACTGAAGAAGAAATTCAATTCAGTTTGAATTTGTATTGTATTTTCTCTCCCTTCTGGACATGCATACTGGAATCTGGCACTGTCTGAGAGGACAAACTGTCTGAAGGACTCAAGATGGACATGCAGGGATCAATCAGATAAAATATAGGATGCAGAAACAATTCAATGAAAATTAGTTATTTGAACCACAGCCATGTCGAGCCTTTCCCCTTCTTATAGGCAGCCATAAATCTATAAAGATTAAACTATCCTTCCCTTCTCAAGTTTTGCCAAGAAGTTACACAGAACTTCCTGATCAGCATTTTTCTTGATGCTTTTTGCAAAGCTTGGTGTTATAACTCATCTTTATTTAAGCCTGGAATAGTGCCAGAAGAGTTGTAGCTCAGTCATTTCAGGAAGCAATTTCTGACACTTGCCCAGTCCAAAAGGAAATAAAACTTGCAAAAAATTTATTTGCAATGTCTGGATAGCTCCTTGTGATTGCAGCCTTTGCAAAAGAGAGTACAGAGGCTGCTTCCTCCTGGTGCCTCCAGGAGAACACACCACCCTGATGGTTCAGGGAAGAGGTGGAGCTGAGGTGTCACCCTCAGCATTAACCCAGGTGTGTCTGGCCTTCAAGGGAGGGAATAAGGCCCTAAAGCCGATGGTAAAGTCCAGCTTCTACTCCTCTACACCTCCACCTGAATCTTTTGGCATCATTAAAATCAAAGGGAACTGGTGAAAAGTCTGCCTAGAACTTTCTAAAATCCTCATCAGCCTCCTTTCAGGTCACATAGCATTGATAGCTGGGAATGGCCCTGGTTTCATCTTTTTTTGATCAACACAACTGCATCAGAGGCTGCTGGTACCCGGAGGGAGGGAAGTGGGTGCAGTACAGTGCAGGTTTATGCATCTCAATGAGCTGTGTGACCAGAACACAACAGCACGGAGTGTTTGGGATACACAGACCCTCAGAAACAGACTAGCAGTGTTCAAAAGAGTCTCATTGTTGAGATGTCCTAGCCAGGCAGCTCTGCAGCTTTTTGTAGGTAACATTTTCTAGCTCTTACGTTTTATGAGCGATGCTTAGGCACAGTAGAAGTGGCCAGGGTGTGAAAAGAACAAACAGTTCAATGTCAAGAGCAAATCATGTGGCTGCGAGTCAGCCTGCTTGCTTGTCGCACTGAAAGTGCAGCCAGGTTACAGCTGGAAATTCCCACTCGGGACATAAAATTACAAACTGTTTTGCACCGAAAATAGCGGAGGTGTGGGAAGAGACAGTCATCCACTACAGCAGGGAAACCCCCATGTTCTTGAGAGGGTTTCAAGAAGGTGGGAAATCAGATTTTGGGGTGAAGGTGAAGTGGCAAAGGTACCTGGAGACTTCAGTGCAGTCTGCCAGAGATCTGGAGCTGGAGGCAGCTATTGACCGAGCCACTGTGCTGTGCTGCCCACGCCTGCCTCCAGGCTTTCTCTGGCAGCAGCCCTATCCCACTGAGCACCCCAGTCCTACTGCCTGTGCCTGTTGCCCTGCTGCCTCTGGGCAGCCGCCGGCACACAGCAGGTGGTCACAGCAGGGCCCAGTCAGGCACTGGGGACTTGCTGCCAAAGCCTGTTTTGCACAGGCACATTCTGGCAGAAGAAACTCAAAGAGCTTTAGGGATGTTTATTTTTACTTCCACCCTTCTTCTTGCTTATTTTTGGCAAAGGTATACGCTGCACTTGCTTTAGCAGAGGATTGATGAAATGTAGCTGTCCCTTCTTGACGTTATGCTGTTCTCGGGGCAGCAGGACTCACTTCTGCTTTCTCTCCCTGTTTAACAGTTAATGATCTGGAAAAAAAAAACAAGGGGTAAGGTGACATTGGCAGCGCTGCAGCTCCCGGGGGAGACGGGCTCTCTGTGGGAGCTTGTGCCCTCTCTGACTGTCAGGGGCCAGTAAGTAAAGTAGCTGCTGGTGTTCCCAAATAGCAGCCACTTCTCATTACATCTTTTATCCTTGAGACTGGAATGGGAAGGTAATACTGGGAACTGCAGAATATCTTCTTTGAAAGCCATTCTGAACAAGGCTTGACTTAATTTACCATTCTGGACTTTCAGAAGACATACAATTTTCTCTCAGAAAATGTATGTTCAAGAGATATAAACAGCCAGCTGCTGTTCTAAAATTGTCACCTCATCATAACTGCTCAGGTATCAAGAATGTCAACAGTACAGCAGGTCGATGAGAGCAAGGGACTTTACCTCCCACCCTGGATAGAAACACCATGATCACAGTAACGATATTCTGATTCTCTAGTTTATAGCAGAGAAAAGAATCAGAGGTGTCAAGGAAGATATTTCAGTTCTATACTCTTAAAAATGTTTCAAGACTATTTATATTTTTCAGTTAGGTGAATTGCTGAAAGAGTAAAAGTTTTATTTCTTCCATGAATCCAAGTAAATGTGAAGCATTGATTTAAAAATAAATAAGCATTGATTCCTTTAGTCTCTGTCGCTTTAACACTCACAGTGGCAGCTCAGCTTGGAGAAGGTGAACAAGGTACTTTGCTGGCTTTTAAGTCACACAGAAGAGAAGACAAGGCTCTTCCTGCTCAAATTCTTGATGGTGCACTGCAAAATGATATGATAATTACATCACGTTGAGCACATGTTCACAAAGTCAGCAACTCAGTTTTGCTTAGCTTGCAGTATGCCATGGGCATTTAGGGATGCTTTTTCATTTGCTGGTGAGATGGAATCTTTTACATGTCAGTGTGGCTTTGGGACTGTAGTCTGGAGATAATCAGGAGGTATCTGCATGGTATTTTCAGTTAGACCTTCTCCTTCTGCTCCTTCAGCCAAATCATACATATATACTCTCAATACTATATTTCAGGTTTGGTATCAGTCTCTTTTGCTATCCCTTTGTTTCTGAGAAGAGTTCTACTGCATTTTTTTACTGAGGGATGATCAAGAAGTGCAGTTCCCAGGCTTCAAAAGCATAAAAATATTGTTGGTTCAGATGCTTCACTTCAGAAAGGTGAAACCACAGCAATTCAGACTTCTCAATTTCCCTGTGTCCCATCATGTGAGACACCTTGAGTTAGGTTATTTGATCTGGAACTGCAAGGTGCTTGCACAACTGGTCACTTGTGGGGGAATGCAACGAGGAGGCCCAGGCTGGTGTGTCTGCTCCCCTGGTGAAATAAGAAAGGATGTGGGGCTCAGTGATGAGCGATGCTGCAGTGGGGTGGGGAGAGGCTGTGGCACGGTGCTGCTGCCAAGGGCACCAGTGGTGCTGGAAGAGCAGTGCAGGGCTGCAGCCGTCAGACAGGTCTGATCTCTGGACATGGAGCTGAGTGGGCCCAGGGGATTCGGAATCAGATTTGGGGAAAATACTTCCTCACAGTACTCATGGTGCTTGCTAAGTCATGAGCTCTTTAATTAATTCCCAATAACCATGATTCCAGGTCCGGATCAGCATTCATGGAGGCTGCTGGGAACTGGTTGCACACTCACTACTTGTGCCAGCAGGTTTCCTCATGTAAGCAGTCCCTGGTAACTGTGGTAAAGGATGTGGGCAAGGCAGGCTGGTCAGAGCATCTCTTTGGAAGTCATTGAAAGCTTTAGGAAAGAAACTATCCTGTCTGTGAGCTGACTGTGGAGGAGGCAGGGAGTAACTATTGCTTAAAATGCAGCTCCAAAATACAGGAACCTCTTCTAGTTTCACATTTCATGCTCTTTAGGACATGCCTACAGAGCACAGCTTATTCTGCTGTGACCTGTCAGGTAGATAAAGTGGAACAAGATCATTAAAGTGGGTACAGTATAAAGAAAGCAAGATTTGTATAGAAAAGTAGTAGCCCTTGTTACAGCAACCAGTGTACTAGAAAATAAACAGAGAAGTTTTCAGGTACTTGGGCCTTTTCCCAGATTGTCTGCTCCTTACACAACCACAGGTACAGACATGGTTACTACAACACTGTGGATGTGCTGTAGTAACACAGCCGTTCCCAGGTGGGAAAGGAAATACATAGGTAGCAAGTCTTGCAGTGGGTGGTTGTATTTAAAAAAAAAACCAAAACCCCAAAAAAAACCCCAAACAACTGAAGAAACCCCACAAGCAAAAAAACCCCGAAGTAAACCACTTTAACTAAAACAACTGAACTCTTCCCAGCTCAGTTCAGCTTTAAATCGGGATTCAGAGCAAAGTTTCTCCTGCCACGTATTACCAAAACACGACTTTGCAAACAAGTTCAAATTTTCCACGTCCACTTCTGCAGAGCAGAGAAGAGCATAAGCTTTTCCATTGCACTGTAAAGCTGGTAATTCCTTTTGCTGACAGATCAAGTTACACAAGGCATGTACACCTGGATGCTTGGTGACAACTGGTATCTGAAGGTTCCATCAGTGCTCCTGCCTGCAATGATATGAGGTCAGGGCAGGCTGGAAAGTCCAAGCAGTCACTCTGAAAATTGATAAGTTTCATACAGTTGTGAATAATATGGTCATACATTTGTTTTCCTGATGCTTCTCGTATATTCTCAGTGTTTTTATGCAGTGTCTGGATTTCATGCTATCTAAAATGTCCACATCACCAGTTCATCAATATGCCATAGGAATTACAAACGATGAACCTGGAAGGTTTTGACCACTGGCTAGAATGTAACTGGAATTCAGAGAGGAATATGTTTTAGTAACACAATTATTTATGAAAAAGCTAAAAAACCTCATTATTCAACTGATTGTCTGCAGCTTGGTGACCAAGGAGTCCATTGAAATGCGCAAGGCAATTTGTGCTTTGCAAACACCATTGATTTAGTCTGGCTGCCAAATTCAGGAATTAATGCTGTAGCGATTTGTGCATGTTTCATGTTTTCATAGCCATAGATCTGGAGACATAGCTCCAAAATCAAAAACAAGCCCTTAAATTTGGGAGGAGTGGGGGAATACTGAACTCCACAGAGCAATGATGAAAGACTAAAATGCTGGATGCCATTCAGCCATGCTTGTTAAGGCAGATTGTACTTTTGTTCTTGGGGGCTATTTTCTAGACTTTTAAAAAATTTATTTCTTTTACTTTCTTCCAACAGACTGGCAAGGAAATATTTCAGAACTACTATAGCCTCGCAGTGGTATTGACTTTGATTGAGTTTCTCTATGCATTTGAAATTATGAGGAGGTCATTAACTGTGAGGTTTGTATTGGGCTAAGCACACTGAGTAAGAAGTGGTCATGGAGAATGCAAAAAACATCTCCTAAGCAAGAGAACGCTTCAGATGTGTGAGGAAAAAAGTTTTGGCTTTCAAACTGGTGGAATAGAAAATAGTTCTTTTAGGACACTCAACTGAAAAGTTGCTTATTTGATCTCCCAAGAAGATGGAAGATCTTTCAGCACAAAATGCTGGATTAGGAAGGAATCATTTCTGTTCTGAGAGTAAGGGAATACTGCAGCTGAGATTTTTATTCTACAAAGACATATAAAGGGCTAGCAGCAGAACATTGTGCTACTGCATTGGCAAGATGACAAGATTTGAAACTGGCAGATATTAAATAAACAGGTGGAAATACAATTCCTTAAATTGGGTTTTGTCTCTTTTTATTTCTCTATTTTTCTCACTTTCTTTCATTATTGCTGTTAAGGACTAATTATGCTACGATTTGTATTGCAATGTGTAAGAATAATTGGTCCTGTTTCAAAGCACATCCTATAAAAGGACCATGTTACAAGGCATTGATGGGAAAGTGCTAAATCCATTCTTGTTTGGTGTGCAATATATCTCTGGTAAGACACAGTACAAATTTCAAGAATGGGTTTCTGTGGTTTTGATTATTTATGCAGAATAACATCCTGCTGAAATTTGGGATCATACCAGAAATCAAAGATAGGACTGCATCATTAATGCCTGAATTTATGTGGAATAAAACAACTTCAACCTTTAACTGCCCTTTGATATTTTTAATGTAACATTTCCTATAAAAGAAGGAAAGTTAAGAGCAAGGATATGGATACACACAAAAATTGTTTTTGCTTTAAAGGTTCATTTCACTCTACCTTCCTCTTAAGTGGAAAAACTACTCATGGAGTAAGATTTTGGGTTTTTTTTGAAGGGGGGAGGAGTAGGCAAAGCAGCACATGGTCAACTATTAACCAGAGTAATGTGAGAAACCACTTGTCCATGCTGAAGAAAGGCTGCTGGCATAAATTTGTTTAATGTCTCCTGCCTTTGGTTGCAGGGCAGAAGGAAGGTTCCTCCTCTTGGAGCGTTTCTGGTGAGTAGGCAGCCTCTGAGCTGGCTAGGAAAACTCTGCGGCTTCTACCTCTGGGAGAAAGGGACTGCCGGGAAACAAATGGGCACCCATTTAACTCCAAGCCATGCCATGGTGAATAACACCAACTCACATGCCCAAGGACATGAGGGGAAATAATTTAGCTGCTTGAGCCAATGTGAGGGTCCTAGATAATAAACAGAGAAACTGGAATTGCTAATTTATGAATGTAACTTCAATAGAGATGGCGTTCCTGGAACTTGATGGGAATTTCTGGTGATTGAAATCTTTAAATCACAGGTAAAAATCTCTTAAGAATGGCTTAGTGGACAGAAGGGACTAAGAAATGGCACACTATGACCAAAAACTAAAAAAATACATGAATAATTTACTAGTGACAAATAACAAAGAGATTATCTCATGGGCTGATTTCCCATTGTGAAAAGAGCAAGATGGAGTAGGATTTTCCCTCTGTGAGAGAAAAAAACCCTACTTTTTATGAGGAACAGGTGACTGGCTCTTTCAGTTACTATCTATAATGTATAGGAGGAAAAGAAAATTGTGGGTTTTGTGGGAGACATTAATCCAAACGCCATATGCTGGCAGTCTCATGCTGCCAGCACTGAAACATCTTCAGAATCACTAAATAATATTCTTAATTTTCTTTCTTAAAGATGATAGCTCCAGACATCAGGGAAACTCTAAACTTTTGCCTCAGCAGAGGAGAGGAAACACAGTAGTAAAAATTAGTGGTACAATAAATAAAAATGTTCATAACTTGATTATGTTTGTTCAAGGAAAACAGAATGCAAATTAGTAGTTTTAGCTGGCACAATTTCACAAAGTGGGAAACAATTCTGAACTAAGTCATTTGGGGGAAAAAATGTAAGTTATAATTGTAAAATGTCTAAGAATATTTTACAGGCTGCCTAATAAGCCATAACTGAGAAAAAAATAAGGGTACATTAGTTTCAAGAAAAATGACAACATCCTGGCTGAGAGAGAACTGTTAAAACAATAATCCTCCTCTCTGTGAATATAAAACAAGTAGAAGAATGGGGAAGCTGAGAGTAACAAATACAGGACATAAAGTTCTAACTGGAAAAGCTGATGCACCTCTTTCCATAGGGTAAGGTACTAAATATGTGGAATAAGGTAAGATATTAAACACCTAGGAAAGCCTAGGGCTTAAGAATAAAAACCCACCTTCCCTCCTCAGCCCAGCTGGGCTTCTGGTCACTTACTGGTGCCGTTGGTAAAACAAAATCTTTGTCACTAATAGCAGAGAAAGGACTTAAAGGTATTTATAGATACAAAACAGAGATGCCATAGCTATTTCATATGACTGTGTATCTTCCGCTCTGGTAATAAATTGGGAGGTTGCTAAATTGCAGCTAAACATTTGAAAAGGCATAACTTCCTTCCAGGAAATGTAGCGGGCTGAGAAGCCTCTGTGGTGAGTGGTGGTGTGGCCACCAGGGAAGCCCTGAGGAAGGAGGGGAGGAAGATACATCTCAGACCCATTAGGACTTCAGCGGGCACTGCCAGCCATAAGTCTGTTAGATCTTAGTCAGAGGAAAAATAGCAGAAACCACAATGGGGGGACTGGAATGAAAACAATTTGAAAACAATATATTGAGTGTCAACAGATTGATAGAAACATTTTCCTGTCAGACTTGAGAGGTTTGTAATGTTGTTATAAGAGGTGGCTGATATATATTATAATGTTGCCACTGTATATTTAGAGTTGTAGAGTGATTTTTTTTTTTTCCTTGGATGGTATTTGAAACTTGTGTAGAAATTGGGAGTGATAGAAAAGCAGTATAGCACACTAAAATAAGTAAAACCTCCTTCAGCAGGATAGTAAGAAAAATTATTGACTTCAAGTGGAGTCTCTGAGTACTGGCCTTCTCCTTGTAATGTTTCATCAAACTCCTGAAGTGCAACCTCTGCCCTGAGGCCTGACCGAGCTCTCTGAAGTAGTGACATGGGTAGAGAGCTAAGTCACTTCTGAAATAGATCAGTTTGAAAATTACATCTTCAGTGTCCCTGTGCAGCTGGTCTTCCTCAGTTAAGCAGAGAAAACCAAACCTTCCCAGCTACCAGTAAAGACTAATATATTGAAAATAGAATAATGTATCAGATGTTTTAAAAGTGGCATATGGGTAGGAACTTGACAGAGTTAGCCTTATAGAAACAGTTAGATATCTCCAAGGGATATTCATGAGTAATGAAACTCATTTTCAGGTTTCATCTTCGGAGAGTTCATAATGTTTCAGAACTGTTTCTTGGCAATGTTCTTTAGTGGTAATTATAGGAAAAAGTTAGTGCTTGCAGCAGGTCCTAGAAAAAAAAGACTTAAAAATGGAATAGATCAATAGAACAATTAAGTAGTATTTAGTCTTTTTGTCCCCCACCCATACATTGTGCTGATACTTAGGGCAATGGCAGCAATTTCTGTCTGTAAGAACTGGAGCTTGAGATGAGTTAAATTCTCACGTATTTAATAAGATTGAAGAATGCTCTAAAATGGCTTTAAGGTGTTGTTAATTCAATAACACACTCACTCTGGTAATACTAGACTGCATGGAAATGTGATGTTTGTTTAGTGAGTTTGCTCATGAGAGCCAGAGCCAGTAGTTTAGGAAATGTCTGTGCTTTCAGAGTAAAGAATACCAGGAGAAGGAAATTTTGGACAAATCTATAGGGAAGAGTACCCATTACTACATTCACTGATGTCTCTTCTCGATAACAGCATGATCAGTCCACTTACACCAAGCAGAATGAGTTCTGAAAGGTTTTCTCCACCATCTGAGGTCTATCAATGAATTCCATATTTGTTGGCCAAATTCATTAGGAAATCTTGGGTTTGAATGGAACAAATTGAGTGGTGATGAAGGGCAGGAGTCAGAAATGGTCTACATGAAAAGTGCTAAGGTTGCACAGAGAATAGTTACTTAAAGTTCCTCTATGCCATAACTTGTCTTAGGGTCTCACTTTTAAAGAAGAAAGGGAAGTAATTATCTTCTTTATTTTCAGTTATGTTGCTAGTTCAGTGCAGGTTCAGCTGAAGTCTATTTTTCACCAGGTTCAAAGTACTAAATAGATCTAGTCTTAATCCTTTAGTGCTCCAATTCGCTCTTGCTGAGGCAAGCAACACACCTCCCCTTCATCAGGCTGTTTGTAAATATAACTGTGCTTGAAGAGCAAATGCATTAGAATATTTTGCTGAGTTGCTTGCAAAAACTATTTCCTCCTTTGGTATTCCATTTGTCTCCTCTCATCTCTTAAGGCATGCTCACCTCCTCACCACTGTTCCTCCCTCCATGGCATGTATATGAAAAGGAGAATTTGATTTCAGAGAAAAACATGCTGTGTTCAAGAAATACACTTGGCACCTGCAATATCTCAGTATATATTCTGAGGACAAAACCAAGAGTAGTTTTGTTTAAGAGTAGTGTGTTTCACCAAGTTCCTCCCCCAAGAGAGATACTGGGAGGTGTAATCTCTTCTCCTTTTGGCTGAAGATGAGGACAGCCTCTTTGCTTGTTCTCTGAGGGGGTCTCTCTTGCCAGGATGTGCTGTGGTCCTGCTGGGCTGCCCTCAGGTGAGATGGTCTTGTGGCAAAGATGTGCAGCACTTTTGGCTACAACACAGAGTGAATGTCTTTTTGGCTTTGTAAGTGATTCTGTCAGATGGATGCTTTAAGTCCCAAACCAAAGAGGCATGAGCAGAGCTGTGTTTTTGTTCCACCCTGTTAGTGTTTAGACATGTTCTCCATAGCAGGCCTTGGGATATGTTATCGATCTGATTGCAATTGTATTTCACACAGCCCTTGCAGCTTTTATAAGTTCCTCACACTCTCCACGTGCATGCTGCTATGGTGCTCCAAGAACCTTGTGATTGATTTAAAGATTCAAGACTGGGATGGGAAATTAAGAAACATAAATTTCTCCCTGAGTCCTTTGAAGCCAATACTTCTGGAGAGGCACCAGGTCTGCCCTCAAATCTCTCCAAAGACAGCCTTTGCCCTGCTGTACTGGGCAGCCCTCTCAGGGACAGCTTTTCCTCCTAAATATGTTCTCTGACTTGTGTAACCAAGCAGGTGGAGTCCAGCAAACTTCCCACCTCCATTTGTCTGCAAGCAGGCTAGCTGGTGTCCGTGGAAGCAGGCAGATTGGCTCAGAGATGATGCTTCTTTCTGAAGGGCCTTTTGAGGTATTTTGTGCTCTCCCTGAGCCAGGCAAAGTCCACATCATCAGCGTGGTTGTCAGGGGACAGACGATCCTAAATGGAAGATCTGGGATGAAGTGTAGCTTACAGCTCAGTTCAACAATGTGGACATCCCTCTGCCTGTCACATTCCTGACTGGGGTTGCAATAGATGATTTTGTTGCTTGTCTATTTAAATACCGTGAAGTTAGATGTTTTCTTCTATAAAGGAAATGACATAGTTTTAAATGATGTGTGAAAAAAGCACAGCACAAATTTTGCAACACAATTGTGCTTTTCCCCCCCTGCTTTTCTGCCAAAGTTATATGACTACAATATCCTTTTAAAGTAGTATCATCTTCCCTGTGTAAGTGATGCCATTTCCCCTCATGGCATATCCTCTCCACTCCTCTGGGGCTAAGTCTTAATTTTCATCACTAAACAAAATTCTACACTTTTTGTATTAACAGTAAAGTAACATAATGGCCCCTCTTTCCAACCCCAGTTGCAGTGACCATCTGGAGACCTCCCTGTTCAACTTTGGATGAACTTCAGCTGAAGTGTGAGAGCTGCTTTGGCTCCCTACAAGCTGTTCCAAGCCTCATTGTTGCTATTAGCAGTTTGTCTTAGTGACAAGGCTGCATTTTGCCTATTGAAGGTTCGGTTTTAGTGATTCAGCGTGTTTCCATTGTCCACAACTGAGAGTAGATCATTCAGGCTCTTATGTTTCCAGTGCTGTGGATACAATAGCTCATTATCCTGGGGTGGCTTTTTTGTTGGGGTTTTGGATAGATGCATAATAGATGCAAGCTCTTTTCAGGGGCAAGTTCTTTTCTTGATATCCATGCACAGTGTTTATTGCAATGGGATTCTATGTGATTTTAGCCTTCAAAGCAAGCCAGTCATGGGATAGAGTGAGGGCTGAAACCCCAAGTTATTTTAAGAAAGGCTGCAGCTCCTCAGCCTGTATCTAGCTTTGTCAATAGGTGATTGCCTCTACATGATTCATCTGGGCACAGGGGAGACTTACAGAGGCCACACAGGAGAAGATGGATTTTAGTGTCCTCTAAGTCCACTGGCAGCAGTGGCTTGGAAAATGATTGCAATGAGGAAAGTAAAGTTATTTGAAGGACACATTCTTTGTTTCTGATGACATGAAGCTGGGAGTTACTGTCAAAACAGTGGAGAGTTGGACTCTACAGGAAAAACTGGAAAACTCTGATAATCTGAATAGCAATGATGAGAAGGAGTGCAAGGTCATGAACCTAGAGGCTTAATAATGAGCTCCCAGCTCCTACGGGAAATGCTTATCCACTGAAAGCAACGAAGGCAGAACAAGCCCTGAGTGCACTGGTTAATCATAAATTGGCTCTGAGCTATGGGTATGGTGTAATGTGGCTAAGTAATGGACGAGTGTGACTCCAGAGTGTCCTGGAGAAGAATTTTTCAGGAGTGGCAGGGAAATATTAATGCTGTTCTGCTTGTAAAACTGCACCTGGAATTGCCTTTACAATACTTGTCACCTGTGTTGGAAGGCATGGATTCAGCTGGAGCAGGTGCAGTGGATTAGCACAGGGCACTCTGCAGGAGTAAACTGTTCCAGCAGAATAAAGGCTAAGGAAGAATGTAACTGTGCTCTATAAATACAAGAGTGAATTAAACACATCAAGTGAGAAGGGTTTATTTAAACAAAAAAACAATACTGCCTTGAGTAAACAGGTGTGTGTGGCTTGGCTGTGATTTAAGTTTCTAAACAAAAGGTTCTTGAATACTAATAGGAGAAAGAAACAAAAAATACTTGTTAGATTTTTATAATGGAGATGACTGTATGAAATGGTTATCTATGAAGAGAAATCAAGCCCATATGGTCCCTTTTGCAGTGTGTTCCTAGGCTTCCTGAAGTGTATTGATAAAAACATGCTTTGATCTTTGTTAAACATGTATTTTATGTGTCTGTGTCATACATTATATGTGCCTGAGTAGCACATACTTTGGCACTTAAAGCTTGTGAATGAAGTCCTAAACACTCTGATCATGGACTAAATCAAGCTGCCTCTCTGTTCAGAGAGCTACAATTTATAAAAGGTACCCACCTTCAAAGATTTCAACTTAGGAACGTGAAGTCAGGGACTCTCCTTCACCAGAATACTTCTGATTAGCTTTGTGTGTCCTTTCCAACTTGGAGTATTCTGAGATTATGTGTGCTTCCTCATCCCCAAGTCCTTCATCTCTTCAATCTTCCTCTCCCAAGTCTAGCTACTTGAATGAGCTTTTATGACACTTAATGCTTTCCCTCTTTTGTGTGCTTTCTACCTCCTGATGTTTCTCAGCTTGCCTAGATGACGTTTCTGTGCTTCTCAGTGTCACTTCCCAAGCAGAAACGTCCCCTCCTGGGTGACAAAGTGAAGAGCCTACAGCTTTTCCTCCATACAGTGCAGTGCAGGAGCTTTGGAACTGGTGTTAGCAGACAGCAGCTGCAACCCAGCAGTTGTGCCAGGTCACAGTACAGTGTGGGCAGGTGCTCGGTTGCTGCCAGCCAGTACTGAGCACCTACTGCCTCTGCTCCTGCTCCCTTATCTTACACCCTCCTGGCAGCAGCCTTTCAGACAGTCTGTCCTCTGTCCTTTCCATTCCACCATAATGCACCATCCCCTGAAAGGGGCCTCTAGCTGAGGAGTCCTCATTGTGCCCCAGGTGTCTGAACTGGCACACATGACAGTACCCTGTACACCATGTGTCACTATCAGTGCAGCAAGGCAGGACACACAAATCCCTTCATCACTGGCTCTCACACACAGTGACATACAAGAACAGTCTCTTCAGATGAAAAAGATTCAGTTTCCAGCTCTTTGAAGTCCATTTCATCACATGTTGTGCTGTTGACTTGGCTTGTGACTCCCTACAGCACTTGCACCCTTACTGTGTGGGTATCAGACCATAGCCCACACTGTAAAAGGGCACAGGACACGGCAAAGTGCCCTGGCTGGGTTCCTGCTGCTTTCCCTGAGTGCCCTGCACTCCTGAGCTGAAGACACCTTTTACTGCTGTTCAACAGCGAGTACATGAGGATGCCTGTGCTGGGTGGGAAAAAAACCTTTCTTCTGCTTACAAAGAAAGGTTAGCTTGGAATCGCTTAATTGCATCTGGACGTTAGTCAATTGAAGGTGTGGTGAGCTAATTAAGATTGTGTTTTTCATTTGCTGCCTCTTTCTAACATTCTTGTAACTGGATACCTTCTTTTTTATTTGAGAGACAGATGGAAAAATAACAAACTTAGATAAACGTTTTTTGCTCCTCTGACTTTTTTGCTTTTTTCCTTGCCCTCTCTGGTGGCATTGTGGGCATCAATTTAACATGAAGCATGACTGCCATGTAACTCCAGCTGGGATTTTTAGGCATGCTGTGCACACCTCTTCCTCCCTTTTCAGTTGCCTATCTGTATGCGAGTCCAGTGGTACTGCTGTCAGTATTCTGGGGGGAAAAGCTGAGGGGGAGGCCTGTGGGATTCCCCAGGTAGGGTACAAAGCCCATTCCCTATTGCAGCTTTCCAGACAGATTAGTTCCTGTGTGAATCATAAAACTCGTGGAGAAATGACTAACACTGTGGAAGGGGAAGTTAAAACGAATTTGCAGTTGCATGATACTTGAAAACTAGAAATGCAGGAACAGAGAAGTAGCAGCACTCAGGTTAAATTTTGCTTTGAATTTCTCCTTTTCATGAGTGCTCTTAAAGAGGGCGAGGGAAAAACTCGTATGGGGAAACTGCATAAAGTGCAGTATCAGACAGCAATTGTATTTAAAAACATCTTAAGCAAAAGCTCTTAACAATTTTCCTCTTTTTTTATTTTTATTAAAAAATAACTTTTCCACTATACAATGTCCTTACAGGTTCTCATTACGTGAAGAAAAAACAATTTGCACCAAAATCCAGATTGCTTGTTTGCTAAAGCTCTAGCTTTTGTTTCTTTCAGGAAACACTGGAATTATCTGGGCTCACAGTGTGCTAAGGTTACACCTACCTCCCACTGTGGCTGTGCTGCAACACCATGAAACTTCCAACTCTATTATTTCAGTGAATTGTTTTTCAAGACAGCCGTACAATATGTTTGTATAGGCAGGGTTTTGGGGTTTTCCTTTTTTTATTTATTTTTTTAGCTCCAGATCTTCCTGCTCCTTGGAATTCCTTTACTTCTGTAACAAGGGGTTTTGAGAGTCTAATTATATGGCATAGAAATTTTTCTGTTCATAACTCTGGAGCCATGACTTGGCCTGAGGAGAAGCTGCACAAAGCTCTGCTCCAAGATACACCTCACAGCCACAATACCTATAGATAGGCTGGGGTGTTATGCTCCTTTGGGAACTGCCAGGGGGTCCAGAGTCAACTACCAGTTTTTCTAATATAAAGACAGCAGAAGTCTCTTAGCTATTGTCCTGCACAGTGTAAGGAACTCCTGCTTACATCCTCAAGCAGCTTGACCAAACTGGTTCCTAAGTTCTTACCTCTGGTTTGGTGAAATCGCAGCCTTAGAAAGGGGAGGGCAGAAAGAGCATAGGCGCACGTCCTAAAAATGCAAACCAGCTAGGAATGGGAGGAGGACAGAAACCTTGTTGGGGCTGCTATGAATCTGATAACCCAGAAATTTAATTATCTACCCAGGAGTTTGGTTTTTAAGTCTCTACAATTGTTAATTCAACTGCTAACATCCAGTTATAAATGCCAGGCAGAATGGGTGTCTGGTTGGTGGGTACCTCCCCCACTGTGTATTTCGCCACACAGTCGTTCTATGCTCAGAAATCTGCCAGCAGCCAAAACTCTGAGGGACCTGTGTCAGAACAGGTAATTGCTGTGATCTTCTGAATGCTCCTTTAGAGACTTCTGCAGATTGGAATTGGAGCCCCACTTCTAAAAAAGGTAGTGCAGATACAGGCACCCTCCACCTACCCCTCCTCTAACTGCTTGGGAAATATGAGTGGGGAATCTATGCCTTAATCCACTTTTCCCATCAGGTATCCCTTTATATCAGAGGAGGTTTTAAGAGAAAGACTGCCAAGCATAAGCAGTGATCTTTCGGTGGGTCAGAAGTCAGTCCAGAATTAATTACCAAGGGAAAGCACAGTTCTCAGCTTGTTCTCTTCCGTAACACTCCAAGGTGCTTCGTGTCTCTCCAGGAATGCTCTCCACAGCCAGGATTTAATCTCAAACTCTGGGCCAAAGACACTGACCTTTACTTTCAGAAACAGCAAGTGGTAGGTCTGGGTTTGGGATGTGATTGCACATCAAAGAGCAGCTATTCCAAGTATATATCCAGGTGTAGCAACTTGGATAACCTCATCAAGAGCTCTGGTCAGCAAGCTGCTGTAAGACAAGATGCATGATTACAGCACACCTAAATTACTCAACAAGTCAATAGCGAAAGTATTTTATTAGGATCCTCAATTCATCATTACCCCCTAATAGAAAAAACAAGTTCCCTAAAGACTATGGAAAAAGTCAGAGTGAGGCTGCAAATAGGCTGTACCTTGATTTTTAGTATTTAAAAATTTAATTTAGGTTTTTAAATGTGGGGGTTTTAGTTTTGTACCATTTTAATCATGTGGAAAAGGTCTTGAAAAAGCTCACTTTGGCATACAGAAAATTCACCAACTCATCTGCAACTTTTAGAAATAAGCTTTTTCTATTTTACATGGGCGACAATACAGTATATGACAAGATGTAATTCAGGAAGATTCTTTATGTTTCCATAGGAGATTCCACCTCAGTCATTTTCCCCCCTCTATACCTCTTACATCTGTGCTTATACATGCTGTAGACTATGATTGAAAGTGAATCTGATGCAAAAACATCTACAAATTTCATCCTTCGTGTTTTTAACTTTCAAGAAATGCAAACTGCAACATTTGAAACAGGTTAATAGTTGTTTAGTAAGTCTTCCAGTCTACAAGATATGATGGTTTGGAAATTCAGTTCAAATTACTATTGTGTTGAATGACATGAAAGAATAGATGGCGTTACTCCTACAGGGAGTCACACTGATTAAGATCTCTTTCTTAGTAAGTATTTAAGTATTGATTATAAAGAACAGTGATGAAGGAAAAAGAAAATAACTACTCAAGGACTACTACTACACACCTTTCCCCAGAAGATACCTGGAATTCATCATTCTTACATGGATGTAATCTGTATGATTTGTAAATCCAGAGGTTATTTTCACCTCCTGCACAAGTTAGCTAGAAGTAGGGAATATTTCTGGTTTTTTTAAATGAAATAACATTGCCACATCTTGAATTTTGATAAAAAATGGATCTAAATGCAGGTGTGATTTAGCTTTCTCACAATGACCTTAATAAGCATCACGTGTAGATGAGGCATTAGGGATATGACTGAGTGGTGAACTTTACAGTGCTGGGTTGGACTTGATGACCTTAGAAGTCTTTTTTAATCTAAAGGATTCTGTGGTTCTATGTTATTCCCTTGTTTCCTTTTGTATTTAACTCTTGGTGAACAGATCCTTGATACCTTTGTTCCAACAGAGCTTGTCTGGTTGTTGTCATTACAAAGTCTACACTCCATAAGGTAACTAAGCCCTTTGGCAACAACAGAGTTTTCACACAAAAGTTCAGGTAATTAATCGGTCAGATACCTTACACACCCTCTGGGGATGAAAAAATCAGCTTCACAGGCATAAGATACGTAATTTCAACTTGGTGATTTAATATCAGTAAGAAATGGCTCTTAATGACATAAGCATGTTTACTTAATGATTCACTTTGCCTTAATTACACAGTAACAACCTGTCTTGATTCCATCATGAATTACTGCATAACGTCGTCTTAGATCATTACTTCTGCAAAAGACAATTAATGGCAGAAATACATTTTTAGACCATCCCCACCGCTTTCTTACTCTAGCTGACTAGCAAGTCCCATGCTATGAAAAAGAAGCAGATTTCTGATGCTGAAAGACACCATTGTCATGCCTCTTTACTTCTTCTAGTTGAATCATTGGGAATTGTACTTGTTTTTCAAACCATTTGGCCACAGTGAGAAGCTGCTTCTCCTGGAATGAACGTCCGATGAACTGAAGCCCAACTGGCAAGCCTCTCTCTGAAAGAGCTGTAGGAACATTTATGGCTGGCAGTCCTGAAAGAAAAAAAAAATACACATGCAAAGACTTACTATTAAACCTTAGAGTAATTTTTGTATCAATTTTAAGAGAACAAGAAAAAAAATTATGTAGAGAAAAAAGATTAGCTAAAATAATTTGATTCAATGAAACGAATGCTAGATGATCACAAGAAATTATTAGACAGATTTAAGGAGTCAGCATCCTCTGAAAAAGATAATCAGTTCTCCTTAGAGATTTCTGTCTCTGGAACAGATTCATCTTACCTGCAGCCCACACTCAGCTCCAAGGTGCCCCACTTTAAAATCTAGTCTTACATTTTCAAGGATTTAATAAACTATCCTTATACCTGGTTATCACTGCAAGACTTACACCATGGGGGTGAAATACCTTGATTCTAAAGAGAAGGTTAGACGGCTAAAGGGACCAGACATTTAAAATGACTAGGCAGGGGAAAACATAACTGAATTCCTGTCCCTACTCACCAGCCATGTTTGCAGCCTGTGTCAGGACGTCATCTTGAGCACTGCGGGTCCTGTTGTCTTCTTGGATGAATTCTGTGTACGGTGCTGCATCACTCAGAGTGGTGGGAGTGAGTAAAATATCAACACCACTCCTGAAAACCTTCGCAAAGTCATTGGCAATGAGACGTCTCACCTTCTGTGCCTTGACAAAATACTTCTCATAGTTCCTAGAAAGAAATAGGGACATAAGGGCCTGACACTTTAATTCCCAAAATACAGAACTTTATTTCTTAGTTACTGTGGAAAAGACAAGCCCAGTAATCCTTTTGGACAAAATTTTGACTCACACTGGTACTTGGGTTTTTGATATACCGGAAGCTTAGTCACCACACGTGTTTATGCTCTCATAGCAGTGAAGCTGTCAGAGAAAGAAATGAGGGCATACAGCTGAAGAAAGGTGAAAGGAAAACAAAACCCTAGTTTACAATAATTAACTAAAAATGAAAACAACACTTTTATGACTATTTGGAAAGTAAACTGTGTATTGAATTTCACAGAATCATGGAAAATGCTGAGTTGGAAGGGACACATCACTATCATGGAGTCCAACTCCTGGCCCTGTGCAGGACACCCCAAGAACCACACAATGTGCCTGAGAGCACAACTCAGACTGGCTTGGTGCTGTGACCACTTCCCTGGGGAGTCTGCTTCAGTGCTCAACCACCCCCTGGGTGAAAAGCTGGTATCTAACCTAATTTCACTGTAGAGCAGCACAGCAAAATATAGAAAATATAGAACTACACAGGTCTGAAAAATAGGAATTAACCATCTAGGATTCAATCCAGCAAGATACTTGAAGCATATGAAAAAGTCCCATCATCTGTGGAGGACTCCAAATGGATTTAAAACTATGTATCTGATTGTAGTATACGTCTCTGTAGAATACTATAAAGACTTTACCCTTTTTTTTCCTCTCATGTAAACATGTGGTCTACAGACTTCTATCTTTACACAAGTCTGAAGCAGAAACACATTAGTCAGCTTCATGTCTATTGTTCCTTTTAATTTCATATGCAGAACTGGTAGATGTGGAATCTTAAATTCAGAGAAGTTCAGTTTCAAAGGTAACTGTCATCTAAACCCTCAGCTATTTGGGAAAGAAAAATTAAAGTGAAAGAAAAATGGAGGGGTGTATTATCAACTGCTAGATGCTAGAGTGTTTATAGATAAAACAACTGAAACTGCCCAAATCCCACTTTGTTAGAGTAATCTAAAGATTTAAGATTCCAAGAATCAGCAATGAAAAGGGTTATAATCAATACACAGCAGATTTAAGCTAATAAATTATAATGGGAATTAGACCTTTTCCTACAATCACTTCAGAAGTCAACCTAGCTATTAATTTCAGAAAGTCCCTAAATGCCACATCTACATGTCTATTTAATATCTCCGGGGATGGGGAGTTCACCACTTCCCTTGACAGCCAGTTCCAACACTTGACAACCCTTACAGTGAAGACATTTCTCATAATATCCAATGTAAACCTCATGGTGTGCAACATAAGGCTGTTTCCTCTTCTCGTATCACTTGTTACCTGGGAGAAGAGACCGACTCCTACCTCACCACAAACTCCTTTCAGGTAGTTGTAGGGAGAGTGATAAGGTCCCTCCTTTGCTCCAGGCTAAACAACCCCATCTCCCTCAGCCGCTCCTCGTAAGACTTGTGCTCCAGATCCTTCAGCAGCTTCACTGCTCTTCTCTGGACACACTCTGGCACCTCAATGTCCTTCTTGTTGGGAGTGGCCCAGAATTTGGGACACAGCACTTGCCAGTGCTGAGTGCTGAGGGACAACCATTGCCCTGGTCCTGCTGGCCACTCTACTGCTGATCCAGGCCAGGATGCCGTTGTCCTTCTTGGCCACCTGGGCACAGCTGGCTCATGTTCAGCTGCTGTTGACCAGCACCCCCAGGTCCTTTTCCCCTGGGCAGTTTTCCACTCTGCCCCAGCCTGTGGCACTGCCTGGGGTTGTTGTGACCCAAGGGCAGGACCCGGCGCTTGGCCTTGTTGAACCTCACGCAATTGGCCTCAGCCCATTGATCCAGCCTGTCCAGATCCCTCTGCAGAGCCTTCCTGCCCTCCTGCAAATCAACACTACCACTCAAATGAGAGTTGTCTGCAAACTTGCCGATCCCCTTGTCCACATTGTCTCTAAAGATGTTAACCAGAACTTTCTGAACAATCACCTGGTCATTTTAAAGCTTTGAAAAGCAAGATAAAAATAATAAGCTGTAATAGGCACCATTTGCAGGAGACACAAATGAGTTTTCTCTACTACTTATTCTAAGAATGCTTTCTGAACCCTGCACTCTGTTCTTCAAAAGTAATTTACTGTAGAACAGGAACAGAACTCCCCTGTTCAATCTTGGTGGAAGCCAATTGTGTATTCCTTCACAGAAGAGTTAACTATGTGAATTTTAAAGCAGCCTTAGGAAAGCTGATCTGGACAGTTGTAAGCAGAGGGAGAACACTTGGCAGGAATATCGGCATTCCATAAAAGCTGGTTGTTGCAGACTGACTGACAACATTCCCGTCTCTGAGAGCAATTAGAAGTCACATCTGATGAATACTGTTGCTGACAGAGCTCTTTCAAAGTAAGCGCACTACAGAGACTGATTATATGCCTAATATTTTTGTTAGTATCTGAACAAATTCAGACAGAGAAAAACAGCACTTTTACTAACATAAATTAGGACTGGATAAGGATTGAAAACTAAAAACGTACAATTGATCCATGCACCAGCTTCGCTACGTGAGCTGGATAAAACCCTGACTTCTGTAAAGACATCAGTTCAGTATTTCTGCCAGTGCTTCTCTTTCCCTGTACATTGAGGCAGAGAGCTGCAGTTAATTTAATTGCTTTGTCTCTGGCTTTCTCTAAAAGACCTCTCTACAATGTACCAGCAGTTTTTCTATGCAGTTTTAATGACATTAACAGCTAAAGAACTTCTAACACTAGGACAGTAATGACTTCAGTATGATTTCAATGTCATACCATAGGGTAGATTTCTGCCTAATTTAACTAATGGATGCCAATAATGCTCTGGTAGGGGAAAAAAATATCACTAAATTGTTTTACTTATTTAATTTAGGAGGCTTATTGGTAAGACTCAGGGAAAACATTTTCGTTCATTATTAACAGTTCACTAGGTTTTATAGAGCTAAAGCAATAATAAAAATACTAGTATAAGGGCAATTTCTTTTTCATGTCATGATGAACAATTAATCACCATTTGCTCAAAAATTTGTTACCCTGGCAAAGCTGAATTTCAAGATGTTCTTACTGTTTCAGCAAGAAGTAGTTTCCTGACAGAATCCTTCCTCTTACAACATCATTGAAGCCTTCTCGCCGTGTTGCAGCATACATACTTTCTGTGGAGTCCTTCTTGTCAGAACGGTGTCCTGAAAAGAAAAGGCATTTTGGGTATTAACACTTCTTGTAATCCTTAAGATTCAATAACATCAGGTAAGGTTATACATAGTAATACAACAGGTCACTGTTTGCTGCAGTCTGACATGCTACTATTGTGGAAAAAAACCAAAACATATTCCTGTTTTATTGTGGAAACTAACTAAACTAGATTTTGAGCCCAGACACTGATATGCCTAGTACCAAAATTTATTAAAATATGTATCTATTTACACATTTTTATCTGCACAAGGTTTTTTATTATAGTCCACCTTGGAGAAATAACATCAAGCATCCAACCATAAACAAAAACATCTATAAAAACAAACACTTTAACATGGCATCCAGCAGTGTTTCCACTGTCTGAGAAAAAAAGTTTTTTCAAAACCCTTACCATATTCCAGCCCATCAAACCTGGCCATATTTGATGCCACTTCTGCTGTGCACAGCACATGATAGCAGACAATTGAGTAACGAGTATGTGGTAGGCTCACTTCGACCACTTTAGCACCTGCATTCTTGAAGAGGTCAGCAGCCTTTGACCAGAGACCCAGTATTTCACTAGACAGCCCTGGTGCATGATATTCCTTAGTGGAAAAACAAGAAAAGGAGTTATTTTACAGACTGGTTTACTTCTAATAGCAACCAAGACACAAATACTCCTTGCTAAAAATACACTGAAACCATTACCTCACCACTATATGATTTAAAGTACTTATTCAAGCTTTTTGCATCTACTAAATCCTATACAATCAAGGAGTATTAAATTAACAGGATTTAGTCTTCTTAAGAGTATTATGTTCATCTCAGTAGGATCAACATATGTATCACAGATCATGGAATTTCAGCAGTTTCTTCTGAAGAAGTAATTGCCCAGTTATCTCCTTATTTATCTATCAAGACTGTACTGCACTGCTCTGCAGTCATGGGTAGAAATTCTTCAGGTCTGAATCCTAAAAAAACTAGGGCTGCTGCAAGCAGGAAAGATAAAAAGAAATGGCCACACCATATCAGTAGCAACTGGCACACCTCAGTGAAACAAATAAAACCACCCACCAAAGAAGAACTACAATCAAGGGGCTGGGAGAAGACTTCGATTAGCTACATTCCTCTTTCACAGCCAAATTACAGATATTCAATTAAAATTCCCTATTTTTGAAGATACTTGCTTTAGTTCTAACCCACAGCATCAGGGTCATAGTACTGTCTGATTTCTGAGTAGCTATGACGCATGTTCAATGTATGCATGGATCTGTTTCGAATACCCTGCAGCAGGAGAAAAAACTGTCCAAAGGATAGGAATAATTAACCAATATCACCATTTTAGATTTATCAAAATTTAAACAGTATGCAGCTGAGCAATTTTCTAGGCGTGTAATTTTTACATTTCACAGATTGTGAATAATTGGTCAGTGGACATCTCTGCTTATCAAATTAAATCTTTTGGTATGCCAGTTCCATCTTAGGTTCCAATACTGAGAATCCAACCAATAAACATTATTCACATTGTCTCTTTGAAGGCAGAGCCTTTATTAAATTAAAAATAGGCTGAAGTCCCAAACTTTGTTCCTAAATTTCAAGTACTCTTATAGTTACAAACATGATTGAATTGAGTACACCAGATGCCAAATTACAGATGTCTTTCAGTTCTTTTTAGAACTCTGCAAATCACAGCTCCTTATGCCATTCATTTGCCTTTAAAATTCTGCTCTGTATTAACACAGTGCCATTTAGGCAAGTACCTCTAAACTCTGCACAAACCAGTACCAAGCTCACTGCATGGGAAGGCACCAAAAGCAACTTGAGGTTACAGAGGTGACTAATGAAAGAGCAACAGAGAGAACCAAGAACTGAAGTTCCCCATTTCCCCTGAAGTTCCTGACAGTGCTTCCCACCATGATGAGAAAACGTTTTAGATGATGCATTAGTGCATGTGTGCTCCAAACTGCCTGAACAGGCAACAGACCACACACATACTGCTCTTTTCCAGGAGCTGCTTGCACTGCCTTCACTGTTTCAAATCACAAGAGACTGGGAGGTGGTGGGAAGACACTAGTATTTTTTTGGTGTCTTTTATTTGCTCTTCCTGTCCACAACTGTTAACAGGATTTAAGTGTTACCTTTGGAATTCCTATTGAAAGCTTGCTGACATCAGTCAAATTAGGTAGTTCAAACGGCCTAAAGTCATCCTGAATTGTGGTAGAGTCCTTAGGATCATGTCCAGCAAGTGAACCTGAAATATGACACAACATGTGAAGGCCAGGAAAACGTACATTAGTTAGTCAGGATTCAGTTTGTTTAGAGGACATGCTGTAAACGAAGATGTATGACATAGTAATACCTAACAAAACCGCTGCATCATCCACACATCTGGTTAGGATTCCTGGCACATCCATGGAGTTCACTAGAGGAATGAGACCATGGCGAGAGATCAGTCCATATGTTGGCTTTAAACCTACAACACCACAGTGAGCAGCAGGGTTTCGGGTAGATCCTCCTGTGTCTGACCCTAAGGCTCTATGGTTTCAAAAGGATCATCATTAGTAAGATAATTCAGAACATTTTCAAATCATAAGAATGTGTGGCTTTAAGATGCATGGATTTAAAATTCTCTGAATTCTTCCAGACCAGAAGTCATCATCACACAGCCTAAATTACAGTCTGCTCTCTATGGCTATCTTTTTTCTGTTCTCTGATTTTTCTTAGGGTCTCTGAATTAGCCATTAGGAGTCCAGTTCTCTTCACAAAGCAGAGGCAGATAGGTAGAATTCAGAGCATCTGAAAATGGCCCCAAGTATCTTCTTCTGCCTTCTCTGTTGGTCTGTTCCAATACTGTGGACTCCAAATGATACATTTCATGTGATTTAGGGTACAATTTTCAACACTGATGTCTTATTTATTGGATAGCCAATGCACCATGAATCAGCATTTTCCAGTATAAAAATGAAGAGCGACACTTCTTGCCCCTAACAAGAGGGCATACTTTGGAAAGATGTTTTTCCTGTTTCCAAATCTACAAAGACTGATCAGAACTCTCAGTTTACAGTAGCTTAGGTACAATTAAAACACATAGGTGCAATTAAAACACAGTATTTTATTATTATTAATAATTATTTTGAAGTTGACTTCCATTTTTTGTTCGCAGGTGAAACCTTGTTCTTTCTAAATTGAAATTTTTATTTCAAAAATTGTATTGAAATGAAACATGCTTTTCTCTTGTTTTTAGTAAGTTTAACTCAAGCAGCATTAAAAAGATACAGCAGTTTTTATTCAAAATCTTTGCCAAAACAAATTTAAACTTCAGAAATAGGTATCATTTTTATCGAAGTGAGTATAGGACTGTTCCCATAGGCATTTGTTTCTGACATAGCTGTACCAATTCAATTGACTTTTCTGAAGTGGAATTTTTTTCAAAGTTTTTCTGTTGATGTAAAACATCCTCTATTTTATAGCATTTTTGGACATCCAAATCTCAAATTGAAAATACAAAGTCTGGCAGCATTCCTGGTGCTTGAAAGACACTGATAGGGTGGATATACAATAGGTTATAGGCAATAAAATAGCTGGACAAAAAATCTCCCTGATCTGACAATGTGCTGAGCAGTGCAAAATGGGTGCCCAGGAACATAAGGAAAGGTGCCAGACCCTCTCAGGATCAGCCCATTCTGGCTCAGGATAAAGACCAGCAGTCCTTGGGAATGGCTGCACAGAGTTCAATTTCAACAGTATTAAAATGTTCGGTAGGTTATATCCCAGTAAAGGGTAATTAAGGAAGCTGTAATCAACATTAGCAAGAATATTTTAACAACAAAACAGAAGCTTGTAATGTAGTCTATGGGTAAACAAGGATCGAGTAAGTACAGAGCATTTTTAAAAACCTTCCAAGTAAGAGCACAATTGAAATAATCTTCTATAAAACATGCTTCAACATGTAGCTCTAAATTAAATGCAAGGTGTAAAGGTTTGTGATTAGTTTTCTTTTAACAGTCAGAGGGGGAAGATAGTATAGACAACTGATTTGCTAAATAGTGTGTTGCTATTCCATACAGTTAATAATTACTATTAAAAAAACATCCAGCTTGTTTAAATTCCTTTAGGAAAAAACCTCCAACCATAAACACACACTTGCCTAAAAAAACCCCCCAACACTAAAACTGTCTTCTAACTTAAAGAGGAAAGTTTGTACGTTTTTAGCAAGTACTCAGTACTCTTGTTATATCAGGGGTTTGAAAGCTTTTAGGTCCCAAATCTCACGTACTATTATGTAACTATGCTATAAAAACAAAGGAGAGGAGGAAAGATTATCATACTGCTACAAATTAAGGGATCTCTTAATTTGCTGAATTACATTTTCAGTGTGCATTTGTGTTAATGCACCTAGTGAGGAAGAGGATGTGTCACAAACCCCATAAGACTTTCTTAAAGAGATTTTATTCTTGGGAATAAGAATAAAACTGTCACTCCTTTACTGCCATCATAATTTTATTTCACACAGTGCAAAGTGGCCATACCACTGAATAATGATTGAAATGAGTAAATCTAAATTTGCCTGCATGGATTAATTCTGGCTTCATGATATGCCACAAATTAACTAGGGATGCTGAAATAAATTTTTGCATGCCAGTGCCAATAACCCTCCTATTCATACTAGCACATAAGAAAATTATAAAATTAAAACATTCCAACATATTTTGAGACATTTAGGGAAAGACCATTTTAAAAGCCTCTTACGCAAAACACGTGAAAGATGACACAGCAGCCGCGCTGCCTCCTGAGCTCCCTCCTGTTATTACCCAGCTAGACTCTTCATCTTCAGAATGGGATTTTGGGACAGACTTTTCCTTGTACTGTTTTGAATAACTCCAGGGATTTCTGACTGGTCCAAATACTCCATCCGTACTCCCAGATCTAAGATAGTCAGACAGGACAAATACAGACAGAAGTGACAGATGACACACTGTATTCACCAATTTAATTATTTTAATCCAATTCCTCATCATCCTTGCAAATTCAATTTCAACAGAAGAAGACTGGTGTATGTAAATCCTTATGCAGTCAACTTCTACAACATTACCACTGTAAAATTTATAGCTCTTCATCAGTTTCTGACACAGAACCTGAACTGGTACCCCTTTCTAACTTCTGCTAATGACACTGAAATTAACACAGTCACAAAGACATAAAACTGATTTAAGCTATGTAAAAGTAAAGGAGCACATCTCTTTCGAAACAAAGGTGTTCTGTTTCTCCAGCCCTCCATTTGATGTAAGATCACAGTCTTGAGGAAAAACATGCTGCTAGAGGTGGAGAAAAAGCTCCACAATACCAGGAACAAGCATTTCTCTGAAATGACAAACTCTTATTCACCCTGTAGCCCTCTGCAGAGGCCACACTTCACTGGTTCAGAATGCCAGACTGGCTTCTCAGAAACTGGTTTCAATCAGCTTGTGTCACCTAAGTGTGAGCTGCCACCAGAAGCAAGAGCAGGGGGTACTTTCCTCCTTCCTCAGGACCCCTACGCCATGCTCTCCCTGACTCCAAGGTGCCAGTGTTATCAGCTAAATCATCAAACAGAACAGGCAACTGACAGCAGTTGAAAACCAACCTTATTGAGACATCATTACTTTAGAGCTGGATCCTCCCCCTGATCAAGAGATCATGCAAACGCACAGACCCGAAATGAATGAGAAGCCAGTACTGGGATAAGCCTTTTTAGGAGAATCCTGTGCTTTTATGAACCTGTTGTAATACCATGTAATCAGGTTTCTCCCAAGCTTTTGCCTGCTCTTCCTCTAAGGAATAGCTTTTTTACATGCAAATAACTTTACTCAAAACAATACAGTCAAAGTATTTCCACCCCATCCATGTGAATTTCCAATCAAACCTTGGACTTTGGTTTAAGTAAAATAAAACCAAAACACAGCACTGATTGTTTTTCACAGGTAATTGAAGTCCCAGAAATTCCCTTCCAGACCTAGCAGTGATGCCCATCCCTAACAGCCCAATGCTGTTCTCTGCTACACTTGGCTGCCTTCACTGGTATGCAGAAGAATCAATTTGTAGGAGCATTTTTGAATGTGCTCCTGACAAAAAGTCACCAACAGTAGCTTAGGCAACCTAAAAGTGCTGCTCTCAATTAGCCCGTGTGCAGCAAGTCAGGGAGTACCCATACAAATTACTCCAGTGGCTGACTGGCAGAGGCAGTGACTGCCAGCAAGGGCATGACAATAATTACCTAAGGGCAAAAAGCCATCAGTAAGGAGAGACAAAAAGGCAGCAATTACCTGTGTTGTAACCAATTCTACTAACACACTTAATCTAGAAGAAGGCCACTTGTCCTTGGCCTTCTGCAAAGGCTGGACCGCTTCCTACGTTTCGAGCACAGCAACATCCGAACGCAATGTTCACAAAACTCAGCGTCTGTCTCATTTACACAACACTCTAAATGCTCAGGGAGAAGTTCATGCAGCTCTGTGTACCCTTCCAGTAAGTATTCATTATTGTCTCGCCTCACAGTAACACTAGTTAAGGATTACAGGTAGATGGTGTGTATGCTGTTTTATGTACAATCACACATTAAAAATAATAAATATCACTCACCCCATTGCAAATTCATCTAGGTTTGTTTTACCTAAAAGCACAGCTCCCTGATCCAGTAATTTCTGAACTACTGTAGCATTGTAAGGAGAAATATAACCTGAAAATAATCAGAACAATTAAGAGCAACTGGTGAGATACAAATTATTTTTACAAGTAGCTACTCTGAACATTTTGCAGTTATCATTACCACTTAGACCTTACATAACCTAGGATGAGAACTATGACAGTGACATGAGACCTCAGGTAGTAAGCAATTCACTTTGTGAATGATGACAGGGGCTTCTCCATTCCCACTTTCATCAGCAACAAGGACATCACTCCTAATACTCATTGCAATCAATCATAACAGGTCTGAGAACGTGCTTTAAGGAACAGCATCTCAGGTAATATAACAATTTTTACAACAGCGAAGTCATATTTTGTTTCTTCTGCTATTAAAAAAACCATGAGCAGATTAAGGGTCTGCTAATCTACTTCTGCTATCTTCCACAAGGATTAATATAAAGTTTTACTTTGTGCAGAATAAAACAGACATAAGAAACGTTTCCTATTTTTGCTTTTACTATAAAAATATTGTAATGTCTTGGAAACGTTCATGGCATGTTAATAGAAACAATGAGTTTAGGAAATTTAAAAAAAAAGCCTTAAAAGCATTATAGAACGCGTTTGTATATTGGGATTGTTAATGTCTGCTCTTCCTACAGCCATATGAAAAAACTATTTAAGTCAACAATTATAAACAGAACAACAACAAAAAAGGACTGTCTTTGGATTTCACTAGGCAGAACAATACTGACTGCTCTCCTCTAGACCTAAAAGCAATGTGAAGGTAAATGTGAATTTTGGAACCATTTAATTGTAGTATATAGGTTTTTATTATAACTGTTGTTAAATGCATGCAAATATAAATAAAGAGATAATGTCTTAGAAGAAGAAAAAGATCTATCTGTAATACTTGATGAACTTGGCTAGTGAAACTGGATAAATGTATTTCCTCAAGTGACTCCAGCTCATTTTTTGAAAATACTTGGATTTCTGGAAGACTCCACTCCATAAAACCCTCTAAAGAGCAAAAGGTCTGAATTCACTTTAAAAGCCTTACTGTACCTTTTAGCATATTTGATGCACATGTTGTCTCAATGCCAGCTGTATTAAAGTTGTCTTTTACTGCAATAGGAATTCCATCTAGAATGCCCAGTGGCTGACCTGCATTAGGAATGACGGTAAGACAACACAGATTAAAGCAAAATGGGTGCCATATATATACATGGTGCTCTCATCAATTACTATTTATTTTACACGTCCCTTTGGGTGGTTTTTGGAAGCAAGATTGCTCTCCACTTGGCATTTGATGGTTGTCTGTTCCATTTTCAAGAACCATCTTCCATTCCAACTCAAGCATTGAGCACTCTGCCCAAACCAGACCCAGCCTCACAGAGCAGAGCTCCAAGCCCTCCAGATGGGCAGCTGCCTTCATCCAGGCTGCCTATCCCAAAGGAGCGCATACCTCTTCCAGTGTGACCACACAGTGCTTATTTCAGCCATAGGTGCTGCTAAATCCACTCCATCACTAGGCTGGGAGCAATAAACTCTGCCTACCTGACATACACAGTATGTATGACCTGAAAAAGTACTGAAGCAGAGAAAATCTTTCCCAAGTGATTGATTATCCATCATCCAAAAAACCTGAACCAACAAACAACCCCACAAAAAAAACCCAAACCAAAAACTAAAAGGCCTACATCAGGAAGCAAAACAACCTGGCTGACAATTTTATTAAGCTGCCAGAGGACAGCAAGTGTCACCCAGGAAGAAAAAGATGTACTCTATTGAGTGAAAATCTACCTTCCCTGCCTTTCTTGAAATGCAAAGGAAAATTAGGATGCCCAGCTTCTAAAATGCTGCAGATAACAGGACTGAAAGCTGTTCTGTTCTCCAATTAATAACTGCAATTAACAAAGCTGCTTTATTTTAATTTGCTTTCTTAATTAAAAACTCAACAGGTTGTGCCAGCTGTTTGTCTATCCCAGTCAGGAGACCTGTGAATGACCACTGCATCTGCCTATTCACGGTACCTGTTGGCTACACATTCCAAATGAACTGCTGATGGAAAGAAGAAGCAGGCACCAAGTAGCAGTGCTGTCCAAAAGGCACAGAGCCTATTTAACCTGCAGTGCCTTGTTTGGTCCAGGTTTTGCCTCAGATTTTTGGACTAAATACTCTCCTGAGTGCCAAATGTACACCCACGAGCACCCACAGAAACCTCAAGCGTGAGCCTCATCCCCCAGCAGTGAAACAAGCCAAGACAGCTCCTTTAAAAAGCAAAGGTGCTTCGCCTAACACAGATGGTTCCTCCACAGCAGCTTTTTAAGGACTGATATTACTTACAAACCAACATACCTCTTTTATATCTTTCCTCTGATTCTTCAGCCTGCTTCAAAGCGGTCTCTTCCGCTACGGTAATGTAGGCATTCAGAAACTTGGTGCTTTTGATGCGGGCCAGGCACCGCTGGCAGAGCTCCGTGGGAGTGACTTGTCCTTCCTTCAACGCCGCCGACACCTGAGAGCGCAGCCCGTCTTTCAGGACAGCCGGGTGACAGAGGCCGCGCCGGGGCGGTACGGGGAGAAAGCGCGATCCCCGCTGAGGGAAGAAGCCCACGGGAACGGCTCTCCCGGGCCGCCTCGGGGAGGGGGGACGCGAGGGGACCCCGGTCACCTTGCGAACCGGCCCCGCTCCTCGGCACCCCCACCCCGCTCCTCGTCACCCCCAGCAGGCGCGCAGGTCCCACTCACCTGTCGGAGAGAGGCGCGCAGCATAGCTCCCCCTTCCCACCGCCGCCGCCGCCGCCTCACGCCCACCGAGCGACCGCAACCCCAACCCTTCCCCCGGCACGGCGGCCGCGCGCCGCCATCTTGCCGCAACACCCCGCGGCACCATTGGCTGGGCGGCCAAGAAGGCGGCCGCCCATTGGCTGCGGGTGCCGCCCGGGCTGAGCGCTGTGGCGAGCGGGAGCCACCCGGCCCGGTCCCGATCCCGATCCCGATCCCGATCCCGATCCCGATCCCGATCCTTACCCCGATCGCGAACCCGCGGGTGGGCCCGGCCCGGCCCGGGCGCCCCGGTCATGCTGTCGTGGGGAGCCGCGAGCGGGCGGGCGCTGCGCTGGGCGAGCGGGCGGGCACCGGCCCGCGGGCTCCGCGCCTCTCCGCGGGCGCGGACCGCCATGCCCAGCTGGGTCATAGACCGGTACGGCAGCAACGAGGTGCTGCGCTTCACCAGGGACATGGTGTTCCCCATCATACATTTCCCGAACGAGGTCATCATTAAGGTTCACGCTGCGAGCCTGAACCCCATCGACCTCAGCATGAGAAGTAAGTGCCGAGCCCGGGCAGCCGCGGCCGGGCTGCCGGGATGGCAGGGGCTGTGCTGAGGCTGCGGCTCCAGTGGCCCCCGGTGCTCCGAGTCGTGCCAGGACACCGTCCTGCCCCGGCACACACCTGTCTCGGCAGTGTCCAGGGGTGCCTCAACACACGTGTTTGCCCGAGCTCTGTGGGAAACCGTAACTTTTCTAAGGGTCTCAGGGAAGAACGATACCAAAAAAAATTTTTTTCAAGTTCTTAGGGGAGAACGATACAAAAAGCCACTGACAAAAGTGTGAGTGTGTTGCGAGGGTGAACTGTTAATTGAGTGATTGTGGTGCTGCTCTGTTGACCGAGAGACTTGCCCGGTCAAGGAGCAGCATTCCCCCTAAGTGATGCTGGATTTTCCCATCTCTTTGAGGTGAATGGGGCTGGAGGTCCGAGGTACTAGCAAGTCGGCATAGGCGACCGAAGGCAAACCGTGTCGTTCATGCCCATCGTGAATTGGCATCTGGGAACGTGCTGTCATCCCGCCCAGAAAATCTGTCACTTTCACTGCCCGACTCTTTGTATTTGACACATTTAATTAGATTTTCTTCCCCAGTTACTGGGTTTGAAACACAAAAAGGAAGTTGTGGTAGTAGAATACCTTATAGTTCATGTGCAGAAGTGCTTGCATATTAAATCAGATGCAGTAGAATAAGGAAATATATCTGCAGGAAGCCCTCTGATAGATCTGTGATCTGTGGTTTGGGTCTCTAATAAATGAATTTTTAAAAATCCTTGTATATGGTTGGGAGTTTGGTGATGGGACATTTTCCGTCTGAGGATTCCTGTTAAGACACTTTCTAGCACGGTACGGCCCTTAGGCAGAGTTGTCCAAACTCTGGGGATACATGCTCAAATGCAGGTTATTTTTAGGCTGAATACAGTTGTTAGATGGGGAATTCTGAGACTTCACAGCATTTGTCTGTTGCTTGCTGAAGAGACGTCCAGGTTATTCATCTTAGGAGATGTGCCTTAATATTTTTTTACATTTGCTCTTTATTTGTAAAATCTGTAAAAGTATAAAATATTGCAGATTTCTTGCATGCTTCAGTTGTAACAGGAATGAGGCACGTTACGTGTAGACAATGCTTTCTAATAGGAATTAGGCAATTAATAAATGAGCACTCAGTGTGATGTGTTGTGGTTGATTCCATGTTTTGTAGGTGGTTATGGTGCAACTGCATTAAATATGAAGCGGGATCCCCTGAAACTGAAAACTGGCGAGACTGAATTTCCTCTAACACTTGGTCGAGATGTCTCTGGTGTTGTTATGGAATGTGGACTGGGTGTGTCTTATTTCAAACCTGGAGATGAGGTGATACCACCAATCTTTTATTTTTTTTCCAAAATGTATAGTTAAAATATACTATAGGATGTTCAGCATTTGTTTTCCTCTTAATTATTTTTTTTAATGCTGTTGCACTCTTAATAAGGCCTATCTGGCAGTAAATTCCTAGAATATTTTCTTCCCTTCATTTTTTCTCTGAAAAGCATGGTCTTTCAGACACTTGCTTCTGCAACTTAATTTCCCCTCTGTGTTTGAGTTTTTGGTCCATTTCAGTGGTGGCAAGAGTGGAATTTGTTTCTAAGTGCATACTCAAAATGCCACTTTGTTTTTAATTGAAGATAGAATTCTAACAAGAAGGGATTTGTTTTTATTTTTCATAAGTAACTTGGAGTAGGAACTTCGGCTTAACCCAAGAAGCACTTCACGGATGCCTAAACAAATACTGATACTGTTTGCTTTCACCTTCATCAGCTGCTTTCACATTTCACCAGTTTTAATACAGCAAATCCTGATTCTGCACCCTCCTTGCCCCTCTAATCTGGGCTCTCCTGGCATGGGAGTAGTTTGGGAGGCTTGAAAAATTATGTCTTATGCACACTGCAATGGTACATTTTATTTACATAGCCCTCCAGTCCTTCGTTTAGTCAGTTTTGTGATTTTTTTTTTTTTGTGTGTAAAGCAAGCTAAAGCTGGTTTCTGATAAATAACGAAGACATTCTGTAAATTGGAAAAAAGGTTTCTTTAATGAAGGAAATTTCTGTGTACGTACAATTGTGCACAGAGTTACAAAAATTGATGGTTGTTTTCTGTTTGGTTTTAGGTGTGGGCAGCAATTCCCCCATGGAAACAGGGTACTCTGTCAGAATTCGTGGTAGCTAGTGGAAACGAGGTAAACTTTCAAAACTGTGGCTAACAGACAAAACTCCAAAGTTGTAAAAACTGGCATTTTTCTTCTTCAGTATCTAAGTAACTTTATTTCTTAGTGCTTGTATTGATTTGTACTCCAACTAGTTTTGAAGGTGGCTGAAAATGTGCAATACACGATCTCCAATTCAGTAAAGCGTGCTTAAATATTTCAGTGTCACATGGGAGCTGCTGTGTGACTTAGATATAATTTTATTTCAGGTGTCTTTTAAGCCAAAGTGTCTCAGTCACACCGAAGCTGCTGCCTTACCATATGTTGGTCTCACTGCGTGGTCTGCACTTAACCAAGTGGGAGGACTGAACCAAAGTAACTGTAGTGGGAAAAGGTAAGTAAATAGTTCTGGTGCTAAAACTGAAGTTTTTCATTTTTATATTGATGAGCTGCTTCTATGACACGTCCAGCAGTGATAAAGACTTATACCATGACATTCATAAAGATCAGCTGCCTGAGGATGATGGATTCTGTCTACACAGCTGCCAAGAGAGGCTTCTTTAGAGGAAGGCTCAGATGAGGTCCCTATATAGAGGTAAAAAATGCCCTGAGAAGTTGTGGATGCTGCCACATCCACAAGTGGAAGTGTTTAAGGCCAGGTTGGGTGGAGCTCTGGGCAACCTGGTCTAGTGAAAGGTGTTCCTGTCTACAGCAGGGCATTTAGAACTAGATGATCTTTGAGGTCCTGTCCAACCCAGGCCATTTTATGATTCTGTCATAATCCAGTGTATATCTAGTGTATGGGCTATATAGAGAATTTAAGGATGTTATCTCCAGGAATTTCTAGGGACTTCACCTTTTTAGGACAGCTAGCCAAATGTAATATCCTCTCAGTTATACTGGCAACTCACAAAAGGCCCTCTCAAGGACAGAGGTGTGGTTCACTCACTTCCTGCATGTGTGGGCCATTTGGAACAGACTGGTTTTCCCACTTTTTAGAGAAAAATGAGCAGCTGATGAACTCTTACTTGACCTACAGGCCAGAACTTTGATGAGGTCAGGAATGCAGACAAGAAAAGGAGAATGTGCAAGACGAGCAGCCAATCAAATAGAAAGATTGACTTTGTTTATCAGTCTGTTAATCTGACAATGGCAGATGAAAAATGCACTGAAGGATTGGAGCAAATACCATTTTTCTCCTGATAATTGAAATTTTCAGTTATGTTGACCTTTGGATGTTTGAGTAAATAGATAGCAAGATCTTCAGAATGGAAATAAGGACAAAAGTAAAACTATGGGAGTTGAAAAATAATAGTTAAAGTTACTATGCTGCATCACAGATTTAGGTCATAAAGTAATTATTGGGCAGTAGGAGTCTGGATGCTTGACCTCTTCTTATCTTGACTGATAGTTTGTAATGCAACACATTGCGAAGGATAGTAGATCTATGGAAATTCTTCACCCACATCTTTAGAAGACAATTGAATGAGTGGTTGTTCATCTGTCACAGTGACCTTCATCATGAAAATATTGAGTAATTGTTTATTCTAAAGATAAACAATGTTTTGAGAAAACAAAATTGCAAAATTTAAAGGAGTTTCAAAGAGACATCATTGAAATTAACTTCCAGCTAATAACAAAATTCCTAAGATCACCTTACTTTTTATTTTTCAGTATTTAGGCATTTTATTATCTTAACTTTCACATGCAAATAGAATTAATCTAAAGATACACTGATAAACTAGCCTTGTTTAAAGTGTCTTTCCAAACTACAGGTAAGTGTTTAGATTGTTAATGGTAAAATTCAAACTGCATTTGTAATGTGTCTTTACATTTAATATTTATTTTTATGTTCCAAATAAAATTTTAATTACTCTGTCAGCAAAAAACCTGATTTTAATGTACTTAAAAAATATTATGCTTCCTATCTATAAATTTTGAACTGTAAAACCAGCAGCAAATTACTTATGTGATGGTACCTTTTTTCCCCTGAAAAATTACTTGTAGGAAGGTATTTAAAATGCATGGAAGGGGCTGTGCAAAATTATGTTCCATGAACTCTCAAGTCAATAATTTAAAAATACAAGAATTTATACAGTGTTTCCTAATTTCTTTAGATCATATAAATGGTAAGAAGTTACCTACATATGTGATTTTATGTCAGTCTTTTTGTCTCCTTTAGTTGTATGTAAATAGCTATGTAGAAGAGTGTATATGCATACAAAAATGTGTCTTATTTTGGCAGAGCAGCCTGTATTCCTTGATGAAAGCTACTTCACTGGTGCTTTATTGCAGTGTTAAGACATCTTAAAAGCAGTGAGATTTTTCTGTTGGTGTGTATTGTTCTCTTTGCCTCTTTTAAGGCGTTAGTGTGAGCTAACCACAAATACTTGCTGTTATTCCAGTGTCTGGCTGTACATTGATCTGACAGATTATCTGCTCCATCTGCACATACTTTCACAGGTTACGTTTTTACAAGTTACCTGAGGTGTGCTCTCATTATTTTGTGAACCCTCCTGCTTCACTGCAATTCCAGTCATTTTTCCATAGCTTTTATTCTATACCACTGTAATTAATGTCAATATTCTTTTACAAGCTAAAAGTGAATGTTCTTACTATCCAAAATGTTCAAAATGACTCTGTTCTCTGTGAATACCTGGACAGCTTCTCAGATGTGCCACTGACCTGTTTCAGTAGAAAGGGAATATGCTCGTTCAAGACTGGCTTAAATATCTTGCTTTCTGTATTCACAAAATGCAGAATAAAAACAAACCTGACAGTTTGAGAAGTTCTTCAAAGTGCTTACATTGCTATTAAGTAAAAGTCTTTATGTAAATACAGAGGCAATATCTTAGACTTTCATGTATGCTGGGCAGAGTTGCTGGATTCTGTTAATGTAAGCTACCAAATATACACTCCTGGTTTATATGTTTACAGTGAAAATTTGAATGGTATCATAAGAAAATACTTTTTTCACTGTCTGTGTGTTATTTCATCTGTATGTTTTTCATCTGTGTATTTTATCTGTTGAGAAGTACAAATTGAGTGTAGGTTGTAAAACTTCCTGATAGGGTAAACACTGCTTGATCCAGGAATAAATTTCTTGGGGACATTTTGTTGGCATAATCAAATGAAATATAATTTTATATCTAAATAAAGTTGATATATTTAATCAATAAATACATTAATTTTATAACTATATAAAATTGATGCATTTATTCAATTTTTATTTTGCATGTAACTCAGTCACTGAAAATTGTTAATTGTTTATAATCCAGAGAAAATACTAGTCCTTGATCTCTACACCCACTCCCCATCCTCAGTGTGTTCTGGTGGGGGGCACATACAGCCAAAACAGGTCCTGCCAGTCTGATGCTTGTTTCTGACCACACCATAGTTTCAAGCAGGGCCCAGGGAGATGGGCTAAACTTTCAAATCTCATGGTATGCTTATCTGGAGAGATCTGCTCCCTATGATCATTTGAACTGCTGGAGCCCCGTGGGGGCTTGGTGAATATTGTCCCGTTGTCAGAAGGGAGGAAAGCCTGGGGTACGAATGTTCATTTTGTTGTTTTGAAAGAATTGGTTCTCTTGGATCTCTGTCCAGGTCAGAAGATTTGTTAGATTTGTTCCCTAGTGCACATGCTTAGATATTATAGTTTACTACTGAGCTCACCCTTGCAGTGGAAACAAGTAGTTTCTATGATATGTTTTCTCCTGGCTCTGTTTTCCTGAGGCAGTGCAAACAACACTGTTCCTGCTTCGGCACTTGCCACCATCTGTGGTCCTTCAGTACTGTCCTACCAGGTCCTGTACCTTCAAACACTCCCTGACTTACTTGTATGTCTTACTATTGTCAGTGCTGTAAAAATGCTAATCTGTTGAGAGGCTGCACATGGATCTCCTGTGCAGATGTAGTTTGTCTCCGAAATGAAAAGCTTTCTTGAAGTCATAATGTGTGGAGAGAGTTTTAATAATTGGAAGATGTGGTAGAAAATAGCCCATGTAACATAGGAATGAACTGAATCTGAAAGCATTTCTATGTGAAGAATCTTGAGGGCTTTTATTGAAGGGGAGAATAAAAAAAGTCCTAGCCAAGCTGCTCCCCAAACTGAAAATCTTACCTAAATCCTTTGAGGAAATTGTACATTTTAAGATGACAGCTTTCCCCCAAATATGTGGTAGAAGAAACGCCCTTCAACTAAGGAGTAAAATTGTAAAGGCGGTTTGAAAAGGTTTCTTTGAAAGGATTTCATTTTGTCTGTCCTTTTTAAGGATAAAGATGGGCTTAACCCAATATCTTGAGTGTGGTATCCTGGAGCCTTTTCGAGTATACTAAAGTCAAAATATGCATGTTGCTCCGGGCATCTGTCGTTAGAAGCCTGGTTCTGAGGATAAGTACATTTTGGCAGATTTAAAAGCTGCAGGCTTTGTGGTTTCATATTCTTAATCTGAATTTTGCAGCTTGGATCTGTGAAATGGGAGGGAACAGAATCTGATCAGTTACAAAGGAAGAAGCATTTTAAAATGGATAGTGTGACCAAAGCCAAGTCTCTTAAGCTACTTCAAAGAACTTTTGTAAACTGAGACTCCAGATTGTATAGTACAGTTTTGTACTGTAAAAAGCAATTTCCTTCAACATCCTTCACTGTGAGATTTAAAACAGGAATGTCATCAGCTTCTGAAGATTCTGAGATTTTTCTGGCAAACAGAAGCTCTGAGAAACATGATGTTCCCCAATCCTATGCCAGGACTTCATCTTGGATCTTCCTTTTGTCCTAGAATTAGCAAATAGATCCAAAGTCCCAGCACTGTTTGCAACTTGAACTTCAAGGTTGTCTTACTAATTCACTTTCTGATGTTATTTAATAAAGTATTTGGATGAAATTTTTGAACAGTGATTAGTCTTCTAGCAGTAAGGTCCTCACACAAGTAAACTTGTTTTAATTTTTTTGAAATTTAGGGTGATCAGTTAAAATGAACTCTCAATTGCTAATAATTTGGTAATCTACTCCTTCATTTTCTTGCTTGTGTGCCAGTTTCCACAATCTGGCATTTACAGGGTCTTGTTGAGATGTACTGGAAAGAACTAGAAAAATTCTAGTGCTTTTTTTCTAGAGAAAAAGACACCTATCTTAATTTAATAGAAATTAAACTTGTTAATGGTAAGGGTACTTCATTGTATTTTTGTCTTTTAGATAAACATTATGCAATATGGGAAAATTATGTTCCATGTGTTCTGCAGTTCGCAGTCTCCTTAAATAATGTGATACTAAACTACTTTTTCTCTTAGATAAGACTGATTTTTGTGATTTTTTTCTTTAGGAGATATGACAGTGGAGTCTGGGAGACAGAAAGGACTTTTAATTGATTTTGTCCCAAACTAAACAATTATGTTTGGGAAAGTGAGGACAGGTACAGGGGTTTTGAGGGATATAAATGCTACTACCTGACAGCTCCACTGCCTGCATTTAGTGGAAAGCACATGTGAGGAAGTCTCTTTGGCTGTGCTGAGATAATGCTTTTGGGACAGGACACATGATCAGCAAATGTTAAGTCACATTTTTGGCTATCTGAACAGTTAACAACTCTTGAATAACATTGATTGACAAAACCAATCTTTTGCTAAAAATAATTCAGTGTCAGAGATGTATAAGAAACATTAGAATACATAGTTACTGTAGAATTCATTTAAAGAACTATTAAATATATTTTAATTTTCTCTTACAGAGTATTAATATTAGGAGCTTCAGGAGGAGTTGGTACATTTGCTGTACAGGTAATATAAACCAGCATGCCCAGGACGAATCTTCAAGCGTTTCAGTAAGAAAAAAAAAAATAACAGAAGGGAATTGAGAGAAGGAATAGAGAAATAGCAAGCTACTGATCAATCTGCCTGAACGAGCTGATTGATATTTCCAAAAGTAGAGTATTTTCAGATTTATTGCTTTCCATTTATTATGTTGTATTATTTTAAGGTAGGAAGCAGGGACTTTCAAAGAAAGGAGTTGTGTGTAAAATCACATTTCACAATTTGGGTGCATGAAATCTCTGAATGGTGTGACTTGAAATATGTAGCCTGTTCTCATTATCTTTCAGTCAGCTCTGTGCTCTAAATATGAACAGAACTTGGCGTATGAGTAGAAAAACTGATGGAGAACGTATCACCTACCACAACTGCTGTAGTTGGTCAAATGATGTGATGAGGCTTTTGTGTGCAGTGGATGTAAAGCACAGAGGCTTAGATTTACTTTCCCTCACTGTCTTTGCTCTGCTGCCCTTTTGTCTGTCTTTGTTCCAGTAGCTCTAAACTTTGGAAAGTCACTATGCTCTTTTGTTGATTCGTTAGTTGTGGAACATACTCTTTCATGCTCTCAGTTAATTTGGGGGTTTTGGTTCTAATTAGTGTCATGCTGAAACATCTTTCTTTCAAGATTATAAAAAATACAGAAGTCGGGTGATTGCATCACTACTTTCCATGTTACTGGGCCATAAGCACAGAGGTTTACAGCAGAATTTTTTGTGGTGTGCTATTTGCCTGGTCAGTAATAAAGCAGGTCAGTAATAAAGTCGGTGTGAAAGGCTGACCAGCCACTGACTAGTTACAATTTGTAACTGATCAATCCTGAATAAACTACGTTAATTAATCTGGAATAAAGGTAAAAAGTATTACTGTGAATGAAAAAATGAGATGCCAAAAGAGATAAATAACTAGCAAAAATCCTTTACTTTACTATAGCTTTTGGAGTAGAAGATAACCTGATACTGACCCTGTGGTAAATCAGAGATGACTTCCTTCTTTTTCTTCTTACTAGTACTTAGCCTATTTGCAGTAATATGAAATACTTAAAGGATGTATTTAATAATATTTAATGGTACCTCTGGTGACAGTTTGGTAGATTGGCAACTTGGACAGTACCTCTTGGTGTATGTTTAGCTGGCAGATTCAGATGGCAAACTGAGAGCCTTATTTGTCATGAGGCCTGGTATCTTTCAGTGGCATTAAAAAGCCCCCACACTCCTCCGTCACACCAACTCCTTCCCCACAACCACCTTCAATATTGATAAATTCTAGCCATTATTTTGTCTGTGGGATTTGTGACAAATTATCTGGTATTGGAACAGTCTCCCTACTCCCTATTAAAGGTGCTCATTTGTTATATAAATATAATGAGACTTTGGCTTTTTAAGTTGTTCTCAATATTTCACTAAATTTTAATTTTTGGACTTGTTTTTATTTATACTTGTTTTTAGCTAATGAAGGCCTGGGATGCTCACGTGACAGCAGTTTGCTCTCATGATGCCAGCACACTGGTGAAGAAGCTTGGAGCAGATGATGTGGTTGATTATAAATCTAGAAATCTGGAAGAGCAGCTTAAAACATTACCGTTGTGAGTGTTTGTGTAGCTTAATACTGAGATGAAGGAGTTGGCAGTCAGACCTTCTGCCCTTTGATTGCTTGACTCTGTCAGAGCTCCCTCATTTTTTCCCCCCATTTTTAAAGCATTGTTTTGTAAAGCAGATTCACCTTTTTGAATGCAATTTGCAAGTGAGTATGCCCAGCACAGATTTCATTGTAAGACTAAGCCAGTAAATTGAGCTTGTGGAGAAAAGCTCACTTGCACGTGCTTCTCTTCAATGACTGTGATATGAACAGTTTTGTAGCTTCCATCCAAGTATCTTGGACAATATACAATGCATGAATAAATTAAAATAAGTCTGTGAAATCCTGAGTGAAGCTGGTAAATATAAAATTGGTCTTCTAGAGGGAACAACTATATCATGAAGCAGTGACTTGCCACTGTGCAACTCAACTGCGAGTAAATTTCTGTTCTGTAACATTCGGTACAGCTGCCTCTGATAAACAATCACATTTATCTTGTCACAGCAGCTATGTTTAAACTAGCCTGGGAGTTTTCTCTAGAACAGAAGTATTTTTTGCTTTTGTAATCTTTCCATCTGTTTAAACGTAGTCTGCTGTGACTTGTATTTGAATATGGTATTTACAGTGCTCTTCTTAGCTAGATCGAGCTAACTTTCTGGGAGGGTGAAGAGAAGCTGCTCAATCTGTGGGAGAATTTTATTGGTAACTGTGCTAAGAAGCCATGTGCCTTTTAACTGTATTGCACTTGTCAGCAGGCCTGAGGGCAGTTGCAAGGGTAGTGACACTGTCTGTATGGCAGGATGGACTTTGCAGTCAGTGCTAAATTTGCCTTTGTGCAGCTCAACACTTTAAATGCTAAATACCCATTCTAGCAAGTGACCCTTTTGAAGAGATATCAACAACAGTGTTCTGGGGTGCAGTTTAATGATGCAACTAGGCTGATCAGTCAGATCTACTGAGAGGGATGCTCCTACTTCCCTCCCCTTTTCAGTTGTACTGACTCTTCAGAACCCATAGTCAGCTACCCTTTCCAGGAGCATTAGTTTTCATGATCTTCTCTTGTTGGCAGCTAACTGTTACGTTAACTGAACTTTGAATGTGAAATCACACCTTTGGAAGACAGGCAGGAAAACTGTCATTCCAGAGAGATAAGGACATTTCTATTTAGTTTGCATAAGGTATTTTACCTCATATTTGTAGGTTATTTAGATTAGAGGTATGTGTATATACGTATCTGTTGCAGTCTGGAGATTGCTGAAAATTTACTGATGAAAAGAGAATGAGTTGTGTATTTAACAGAACAGGTGCATAGCTCCCTGTTGCCCAATTCAGCCTTTACAGGCTCACATGCTGGGATAATGAGAAGGAATACTGAAACTGTGGCTTTTTGCCAGAGGCTGCATATATCCATTCCATGGGGAGAAGGTTTTAGATCCTTTGCATTGTTAGGTTCAATGTTAAATAGGTAGATGTGAAGATAAGAGCTGTCAGGAGAGGTAAAAGGGCCCCTAAATAAATAAGGAGGTGAAAAAAACCTTGGAGAAGTGAAGCTGAGAACTGGGTCACAGAAAGGATGCGAGGAAATAAGTGTTAGTAGAATAATTTGTTTACGTAATTTTAGCCACTGGAACTGCCTTTCATGTGAGTACAGCATGTACAAGAGCTGTTCCTAGTAGAGGGCATGAGTCCAGACTCATGTACGTACCATATTGTTCAGAGCTAGACCTCAAGACTGTTCCAGTAGTCTCTGTGGGAGGGCTGAAGAGACAGAGCTCTAGAAGGCTTTAAGCAAGTACAGAATGTAGTCATGCATCTAAGTTTGCTTTTGGGAGTTTAAGTGTACTTTTTAAATAGCCTGTGTCTGCTGCACAGTGAATGGGCAATAACCTGTAAATTTCAATCCCATTGTACATTAAGCTGGGACTTCGCTGAAGTTCTGGGACTTTCTTAGTGCTATCTTGCAGGCTGATTATTTTATTGCATTGCAGTGACATGTAAATGTGAAGTATAGCTGGTTTCTGCTATTAATTAACTTAATTACGGTGAAGTTATTTTTCCCATATTGAGATTTTAAACCTGTTCTTTATATGTCTGCAGGTTTGATTTTATCCTAGATAATGTTGGTGGATCCACTGAGAAGTGGGCACTAGATCGCTTGAAGAAATGGTCAGGAGCAACATATGTTACCTTAGTGACACCTTTCCTGATCAATATGGACAAACTTGGAGTGGCTGATGGCATGTTGCAAACAGGAGTCACTGTTGGTTCCAAAACTCTCAAGGTATTTGACAAAATCCTATGTACTTTGATATTTTGCGGTACTTTAGTGACTACTTCTGTGGCCTGGATGTCAGTCACAGAGCTCATGGAGAGGCAGCTGTTGCGTTGTCCTCATATGTCATTAAGTACTGAAAGAAATGTGTTGGGGTGGTGCTGCTGGGTGTATGTAGTATTTTGGGGAGCTTTGAAGTTTGATTCCTTATTGTGCCTTTTCCATTGATTCCATTGTGGCCTTTTCCCTATGGCCTCCCTAGTGAGTCCTGCTGACAGCCAGGGTTTCATAGTAAACACAGCAAATCCCTGCCTCACTGAAGTGAGGGCAGTTTTGTTACTTGCTTTAGGCTGGTCAGGCTTTCTCTCAAAACATTGTTCCATGACTGATTCTCTTCATCCTGTTCCAGCACCAGAGAGTAGTAAGAGTGGTCGAGGGTGGCTAGGAAGTCTTTCATCTCTTTCGTGTTCATGTGTCTGGATGGTGATACTGATTTTTCTAGTTTTCATAAGTGGATCTTAAAACATTCTGCCAGTGGCCAGATCAGTGGGGCTTTTTAGAAAGTTTCCCTTTCTTCCCTGTGCTCGTGTACTCGCTCTCCAAATGAATGCTTTTCAAGCAGTTGCTATGGTATTCCTGCAAAGGCTTGGCTGAACAGGATTTTAAGTCCTGCAGCAGTACTTTCACAAGAAAGATAAAATGAAAAGGCAGGGAAGAAATAATGTAATATTATTTTTCAGATTGCGTGTTTCCATGATGAAGAGAATTCTATGCCGTATATAAAAATCATGTCTCTTTGGCAGATGATGGCTCTTACTCTTGTAATAGCTTACTCATAGGAGATGCTCTTGACTTGTGCCTGTGAGATCTTCCCAAAATGCTTTTCATGTGAGCTGCCATCTGTCACTGGACAGCGATGACTTTGGCAGATAAGATGGTGGAAAATGAAGTCACTGATACTGAAGTGGAAGGTTCTAAATGTCACATTGCTGGGTTTATTTCACCCCCTTTGTGAATGTACATGAACACATAACATAGTTTCTCTCTTACGTAACAAATAATGCTGTTTCTAGCTGCAGAGACAAGGTAATTGTTTTCCTCTACTAGCTGACTTGTGTAATTGGACACAAAATTCACCCTGATCCTATTGTGGAACACAACATCCTAGTCTGTGCATTTAATCCACATGCTTAGGTGCCATTTTTTTCAGACACTAGTATATAATTTCCATGTCTTTTTCTTGTTACTTCTTTAGAGATTCTGTCATTAATTTTAGTTCCCATTTCAGTTTGCTCTCATGACTTTTTAATAGATTTTGTGATCTTTCTTGCAGCATCTCCTTAAAGGAGTCCATTATCGGTGGGCATTTTTCATGCCAAGTGGCCCAAATTTGGATGAAATAGCAGAACTGGTTGATTCTGGAAAGGTATGTCAGTGAAGGTTACTTGTGTATTTGTGCTGGAAGAGATGCTGCTTGGTCTTAAAAATGATGGAGTTCACTACTGGGAAATAAAATGTTATGAGAGTCACGGTGAGGAAAACTAGTTGAGAATCAACTTGTTCCAGTTTCTGATTTCTGCCTTTTTGCATGGAATTTAGGAGTTCATGGTCCTTAAGACTGTTCTGCCTTCTCCCTCTTGAGCGTACATGTTTAAAAACACAAAGCTTACAAAGTTACGAGGAGTAAAGTCCAGTGATTGTTTGTTTTTGCCAGTGGGAATCATTTAATATGAACTCTGTATGAAAACTATGTTTTAAGAGTTCTCCTTTGGTTCATTTGGGCAGAATAACATGGCTGTGTATCTGCATATGCAAAATTGCTTAGCCTGGATGGTTGGGCATCCTGCCCGAAGTGTGCGCAGAACTAGAATATTCTGGTTATTGCAGGTAATAGATGATATCCATTGGCAGAGTGGTGACAGGAATCTTGTGTTTCATTATTTCAGTGCTGCAGAGTATGATATTTGTGCTAATTCAGCACAGGGACTTGGAATATTGTGAGCATTCATAAGCTTCTGGGGAATCTTAGTGGACTTGGGGGAAAAGCCAAGATAGATTACGGTGTGTTTTTGTGATCTTTTCAGGTTTATGAGCTTCTTACAAAATATATTGTGGGAGTGAACAGTTTATTTCCTATGTTTTGGATTGTGTGGTGATACAGGTCCCAGCAGTGTCCTCTTTGGGAATTTTGGCAACATGAAATTATCCAAGAGTAGAGAATATGGACAGCTGCTGTTAATCTTTCTGTGTGGTACCTAAGCAGAAGAGTAAGCAGAATCTGCCATGAGTGCTGGTAATTCCAGTATGTGAACTGCCATCTTGTGCTCAAAATTTGTGCATATTAGTAAAATTTAGATTTCTCAGTGTTGATCCCCTTTCTTTTGGTATGCAATATGTTCCGGAGTTTGGAAAAGAGTAAATAAACTGCTGTTGTACTTAAGATCTGATTGCTTCTACTTTGCCACCTCAGTGCTGCTGGTAAGAAAAAGTTCTCTGCTTTGCATTATGTCCAGTGCCATAGGCATAATCCTGTGGTCAAGAAAGAAGCTGTAGAAGGTGGTCCTCATCCTGTGGTTGCATTCCGTCACACTGCTAAATTATAAGTGTCTAAGAAAAAGAAATGCCCTTGTATTTGTTCTTACCATTTGTCCTGCTCTCAGCCAGTTGCAATTTGTTTTGTGTTCTTCTCCTAGCTTGTATGCAAAACAAATGCAGAATATGCTCATGAAAGCCTCTTGGAAAACACCTGTTTATGCAATAGAGATAGGGCTTAATCAGTGTTCTTTGCTTAGTAACCTGGACAGGTGAATTGCAATGCCACTTAAAAGGTACGTCATACATACATGAATGTCCTGATGTACTTCTGGTTGTAAGATGATCATGAGGACAAAGATGTTTGCTTGGTCTTTTATTCTCTGTGCACAAACAGGTCCTAACGTCAGACTGTTTGTCTGCAGAGTCATTATTCTAGCAGCATTTTACTCTATTTTGTGCAATGTTGTAAACATTTGAGCTGTCATCAGGATTTTGTAAGACCCAGTTGTGTTCCATTTAGACAGCTATTAATAAGACTATGACCTTTCTTGTTTAGACACAAGAGTTCTCTTAAATGGACAGACCATACATTCAGAAGAGTAGGTGCTTGGAAAAAAAGGCAGGAGAGAATCACTGGAGAAATTGTACCACAATTTCCTATAAGTAAGTGAAAATAAATGTTTATGTTTGAATAGGAAAGAATAAAGGAGAAAGAAAAAAGCACAAAGCAATGAAGTGTATCAAGAAGGCTTGGGGAAGCCAGCAAATTGAGTTCATGTAGTTGAACTTGTTACCTTTGAGTGAATATTTTTGAGTAATGCAGGGGGCTTTTTTTAAATGTTAGTCTTTTCTGTTAAAGACATCTTAATTTTGAGATTGTATGAAGTGTGAATAAGAGAGCAGTTAGAAAGCTCCTGAAAATGAGCAGCTTTTTTGTCAGGAATAAATGATGAGGGGGGATTAAACGTAGGAAATTAAAAAGAGATGATGGTTTAAAGAGATATTACAGTGAAGCATTGAAGAGCATACCTCTGAAACATTTACAGATCATTTTGATTTTACAGTGTTTCTCCTTACAGTCCTTCTGCACCAACAGAGATTTTTAGTTCTGATGAGTTCATCATGTTCCTTTGTGAAAGCAAAAGGATTCTCAATCCTTCAGTGGATGAGCAACAAGCAATTTTGTTTAAAGTGACTTGGTTTTCACCTGGATGATCTTTGCAGCAAGGAATAGAGGTTTGCAAAATGTCAGCTCTGAGGAGGAGTTCTTTTCACAGCCTTTTTTTAATGGGGAGGAGAAGGAGAGGATTTGATGAGTTGGTAGTACAAGGAAAAGAGAATAATTTTCCTTGTGTAATTTACCTGCACATCAGTCAGTTTTGGGAATTGTAAAACCATTTTCAGTTTATGAGCTGTTTTCTCTGCCTTGAAGCTGGACATCTTTCAAAGAGACTATTGCAAGACTGAGGGTCTGGGAGACTGCTGCAGCAGTTGTGGGCATGGAGAAAATCCAGTATTTCCTTGACAAATTTTAGAGATACTGGCTACTTTCTCTACTCCTGGGGAATCCCTGTTGTGGTTTGAATTGCAGCAGTTAATTATGACTCAGTAAGGACTGTCTTAATGTGGGCTCCACCAAATAAGTTGACGAAGCCCATGTCAGAAGCTGCTGTGTCTCTTTACACGGTAGAATGTTCCTGGTGAATTACTAATTCTCATCTAAAGACAACTGAAATCAACAGAGCCTTTAATTCAGGACACAGATCTGCTGTCCGGTGAAGCATCATCACTGAAAGGCTCGTTAGGAATTAATTTGGTGTATTTGTGATCAGTGTTGTGGATTTAACATTGACAATTTCCGGTTTTGCTGCTTGCCCAGAATTTTCCTCCTAAGGACATATCATATAGTCCTTGGTGAAAATAGGCCAAATTCATATAAGTACTTAAGTTGGTAGAAAGCCTCTAACTCATAACTGAGCACTAACTTTGCCTTTTATAAAGCCTGGTGGAGGAAGGCAGGCTCAGAAGTCTCCTTAGTGTCATAAGCAGGAGCACTGAGTGTGTTGTGTGTTCCTGCTGGATCATGATAGGATGTGGGTTAACCTGCAGCCCAACAGAAATGTGACATTTTCATTTTAATTCAGTGCTATTTAAATGCAGTACAAGTGTGTGTGCAGTGTTTCTGGTGACTTAATACTCTTTCCTTCAGGGTGTTGTTGCATTAGATGGGCTGATGGGTAAAAGTTGTTTTTGCGGAAGGAAGGCTAAAGGGCAAACAGAGTCTCCAATCATGAAATGGATAGATCATTCTCTCTGATGTTTGCTTTTTAGATAGATGTTCCAGCAGAGGCACCCACAGGAAGAACAACTGCATGCCTATATTAATGTAATTTGTGAGTAGTGTTGATTATACATTTTGCTGAAGGCACTAGATGCTTTGGACTTAGCACCTGCTGTTATGGTTTGGAGGGCAGGATGCTGACTGTTCTTTGGCCCTGCTGCTGTCCTCTTGTGCAATGCTGAACAAATCACATAACATTTTGCTACCATAATTTCTTGATCTCCTAATGTGGGCTTAATGCCCTTTATCCAGCTTCGGTGATTTACTCTGAGATACCTTGTTAAAATATGGAATTCAATTGTTTTCTGTTCCTGGTCTTTCCTATCCAGGAAGTAAATAACACAAATGGATATGGTCATCCACTTTGACATGCCATGGGTTCTGAGAGTTGGCCATGATTTAAGATGGTTTATACCTACTGCTAGTGTAGGTCATCACAGCTTCTGGACTCAGTATCTTATATACTTATATACAATACACAATACCTGTGTGTATTGATTTGCTTCCAATTCATCTTGTTACAGTTCTGCAAGTAACTTTTTCCCTGGCCCTTATTGTACTATTGCTGTATTTCTCTCACCTGTATGAATATCAAACAGTGAATGTAACACTGAGTCTTTGGCTGCTCTCCAAACATGGTATCTATAGATGTGGCCTTTTCTACAGTAATTCCAGACTTTATGACTGTGCTGAGGTATCCTAAGGTACCTGAGAACTTGCCCTCGCGTGGTGCCTGCTTTAGTCTCTCTTAGAAAAGGCACTAGGGTGCCTAAGTACAGGGATTTCTACACTTAAATGTCTAAATTAACTAGAGATCAGTCCTTCTCCCCACTCTCTGTAGTCACTCACACCTGCTCTGATGACCATCTTTCTTCATGCTAAATTGCAAAGCTTGCACCTTTTTTTTTGCTTTGCTTTTAATTTTGTGTTTTCTTGTTGCAGTGCATTTGCTTGCCAGGTTGGTTGGCTAGAGCACAGAGATGTTGACCGAGGAGGGGTTGCCAAAAGCTCTGTTCAGCCCTTTCTCTTCCAAAAAGAACCTCTATCTGCATTTTGTCATGGCCACCAAAAAAAAAACCCACTGTGATTTTTATTAAAACACAGCTGCTCCTGTTCCTCCAGGACATGGTAGCTTGCTTATGCTCTTCATGAAAGTGCTGTGTGGTTACATCACAAAGTGTCTGTGAAGGGCACTAATGGAAATTTCACATACTGTGGGAGATAGGGTTTGAATATGTAAATTCACATACTCCACAATGAGGTCTGGAAAAATTTCATCGTTGTCTACCAGGCATTTAATCAGATGAATTCCCTTAACCTGATGTAATTGTATATTGTGTGGAAAGTCAGTCCTGGTGTTCTGAGCTCTAGCCCCCTAGTGTAGGAGGGAATTGTGCCTAGTGCAGGTATAAAGTGCGGGGTCAACAAGGCAGCTCTTGTCTGCTGTGAGTTTAACTTGCTGAGACCTAAGGAGATGTGGATCATGCATGACCAATTTCTAATCTCTATATATGATATGCTTTCATATGTAAATATGTATTTATATACAACTGTACTAAAGTTGGTTCTGTCTTAAGTATATGGTGACATTGCCCCAGATTGCTTTAATTACCAGCATAAATATCAGGACAATTACCAAGAATGTGCCTGACAGGGGATTCCAGAAGAGATGAATTGCTTTTCCTTTAGTCAACAGTTTTTCAGCATGGTCCAGTACGTAACTAAACCCAGGATCCTCCTTATTTCTGTTGATTTAAGCTTGGGCTAGGCTGGCACACATTGCAGTTCTGGGCTTGTCCCAGTTTCTTACTGCTCTTCATTGTGTTCTGTAGAAGCTGTTCTACCAGGGCTACTTAACAAACGAGAGATTTTTGAAGCCTCTTCTATGCTCTGAACTGTACCCTGATAGCCTGCTTAACTGGGATTTGCCTGCTAGCATTTGAATAATTGTACATGATACTCATGAGTTCCTGTGGGCTACTGTTAGAGATTTGATATGAAAGAACGTACTTCGGCTTAATAACCAAACAAATAAGATCTGATAATGCAGTTGTTGGTAAGATGGCTGTGGGATTAGACCCTGGGACACTTGCCTTCCATTCCCGTGTCTTAACCACTGCAGCACCATTTTTCTTATGGGTGTATTGTTGGATCAGTTTTACTTCATTTAGGTATTTGGGATAGAAAAATCATGTACCTGATGTCCTTTAATGTGCTCATGGATGAAAGTGCGTATTCTCTGAAGTACAAGTTAATAAAAAACACAGCAAGGAAGTTTTTTACAAAACATTCAAAGATGGGGCTCTGAGCAACCTGGTCTAGTGGAAGGTGTCCCTGCCTATGGCAGGGGGAGCTGGACTTGGGTTCCAACCCAAACCATCCTACGATTGTATGCTGGTACTGTGCAGTTGCAATGCTACCTGTACATGTGACCAGAGCCAGCTGTTCCAGAAGGTGAGAACTTCAGTCTTTGTCTTCAGTGAGGGCTGACCCTAGGACTTGCTGTTGGCAAGCAATATGAGGCTCAGCATACATTGTTGCATGCCATTTTAAGGGGAAGAAAGGATGAAGAAAGGGGTGAGAGTAAGATCCAAAGAGCGTGGAACATGAGTACAGCAGAGAAGATGCTCAGCTAAAGCAGGAGTGTCCCAAAACAGCATCATTTTTCCCTATGGGAAGACAATAAAGTAACAAATGGATAACCAGTTGTTTAGTTCCAGGACAACGACTGTTCTTTTTAATGATTTCTATTCAAGATTCTTGTTGACATTGATGAGAGACTCACTAAAGGCCAAAGGAGACTATCGAGCTCTGCCTTTGTGCTCACAGACCGCATTTAGGCACGGTGGTAATTTCTGGAGGAATATGGCCTTTGTCTTTTAACTCAGCTAGTCAAAACAGCAGGCAGGTCTTTTCCATTCCAGGAAGCCCTCAGGAGGATTTTGATGTCTGGTGGAGCACATCCCAGCTTTTGTTCTGTGCACGTACAAGTACCTTTCCTGCGGGGTGCCGTACGGGAGCCTGAGCAGCCTCAGCAAGGCATAGGAAGGGGATGTGCTGTGGGAAGCAGCAGCTGGGAGGGAGGGAGGCAGTCACCCAAGCAAGGCTGCCCGGCAGCTCTGACACGGGCATCCTTTGCAGACCTGGGGGAGAGCCAGTGCACTGTCACTGTCCTTTGAGTGAGGGCACTTTGGTCCTTCCGCGCTTTGAACTAGGCTTGCGCTCAGTTCGTCGCTCTCCTGAGAATTTCAAGGCTCTCGCTCCCCCTCCAGTGGCAGGAAAGAGCTCCACGCGCTGGAGCGACTTGTTGCTACTATGAGGGTCAAAGCCGTCTCCATTCCTTTCATGTTTTTTCACTTGTCCCTTCCTGATAAATTCAAACTGTGTCCTTGTTACCGCAGAAAGTGAGACCTCCAAGGATGGGCCTGAATTTGTCATGAGTAGGAGTGTGTTCCTGCTGACCAGTCCACTCCTGCCAGTGCTGTTCACTGCCTTGCTGCATTCAGAGGTGGAGGGGCTGGGACACCACCTCTGTGCTGTGTGTAGGATAGCCTTAATCAGCATCAGCAGTCACTCTTTTTATTTTTCCAAACACATGAGTTCATTTCAAGAGACCTGAGATTCGTTTCTATAGTATGTCCTGCATCAGAGAGAATGAAGAGGAGGAAAATACCTTTCAGGCCCAATCTGTTTTCAGATAAACATTTCAATGTGGGTATGTGTAATCCTTTCTCTCCCAGACTTTAGTTTAATCCCTTTTCCCTGAACAAATAGGTGTCCTCTGGCAAGGACCTGATGCGTGGCTGTAAATAGGCAGTGTTTTTGTTATCCAGTTAATCTCCATTTATTATCACACATTCAACAAACAGCAGACGCTCCCCTACTTGTTTGTCTGTTCACAGGAAGAAATTTTATCTTAGTCAGTGGATTATGGTAAAGGCTGAGTGAATCACTGTGCTGCAACACGGTCAGCCCTTTCAGGGTTATTCAAACAATGGGACTGTCCAGCCAGTCAGATAAAATGTTTAATGCTCTAGATTGCCAGGATCATCAATTCGGTATTCATGTCTCTCTGTAGCACTGCCTAAAGCCAGCATTTAAATGAAGCTAGAGGTTACATCAATGTAGCAGATGGGCTTTGAGCATGTGGTGGCTGCAATACACACGGTGTTTTGAACTGTGAGGCTCCTCTGAATCACTGTGTCACCACTTTTCAAATGCAATGCTTTGAACTCCACCCAGCAGGTTGAGTATGTAACCCTCTGTGAGGGTTATAAGCTGCAACCTACAGTAAGGGACTGCGGGTTAGCAGACCAGTGAAGTGTCTTGTTTATGTTTTCTCAGTTGCTGCACATGTCTGAAGTTAACTTCTGCCTTTCCCTGGAATCCCTTGCACTTTACATCCCCTGTGCTGCTGCTCTGCTTTCTTCCCTGAATACTTTCCACCTCCTCCTAGACTGTTGCCATGTCAGGGTCATCTGTGTCCATGCTCCAGCAGGCTGGGTTTCTATATCTCTTTTTTTCCCCTTAATTGAAGCACAGCATTGTACACAACTGCCACCAACAATGAGTACTGTACAAGTGCTTGGCTCAGCAAGGTTCGTGAACTGTGTTTTCCCAAGCATCTGCTGTGAAAGCAAGGGTTGGTCTTCCTCAAAACAGTCAGTACTGATCAGCAGCACGTTCCTCCTGCTGATGGTCACGGCAGCTGCAGCTGCACTCAGATGCTCAGTTTACCCCAAACCGTTGTCTGATTCAGTGTTTTTGCTGCCTTGGGTTCACGTCCCTGACTTTGCTGATGTCCAAGACAACATTTCTATTTTGTGCTGAATGCTGACCAGACATGAGTTTGTCTTGAACATGATCATTTATAGCCAACATTTCTTCCTCAGTTGGGGTATCTTTGTGGCTCCTCTGCTGTGTGTTACTGCTCACTTTGCTAGAGGTTGGTTTACAGATATTGTCCAGGCAGAACAAGGGAAATAAATTACTCAGCCTTTTATGTTGCTGCGTGGCAAGTTCAAGGCACTTGGTAACTATATTTATTTGCACAGTTGCTCTCAAAGTGATTTGTCTGCTAATTCTGATGCATTCTTTGGAGGGGGTTTATTCACTCCTGATTTTCTGCCTTGTACAGTTTCACCCTATGGCTAAGCTTGCCTTGACAAAATAAAAAGGAAAATCTAGTAATAATATTAGGAGATACTGTGGTACAAGTTGGAGTACTGATGTCTTGGATTACTGTTATCATACAGGCAAAGCCAGCAGTTATTTAAGTGCAAGTAGCGGACATCAAAGTAAGGCACAATGTGTAAATGAAGGGGAAATTAAGAGATTTGAGAAAAGGACCTCCCTGAGCATGGATAGCTATCAGATAGCATTTGTTGTGCCATTGGGGAGGGTGCTGGATGGACAGCACTGCTGCTTGTAAAGTGTGTGTGTATGAAAACCTCTCCTTGGTAGTGCTGCACACTCACCTTCTAAGCAGCATGTCTGAAAGTAAAACTCTTTGTCTTCTGGTAAAAGCAAGGCAGCTTTTTGAAATACAGCACCGTTCCAATGCTGGCACATTGTTTGTGTCCTTACTGCTGCTGTATTCCTTTTCTGTCAAGCAAGACGCATGTCCTGCCAGCACAGGGAAATTACCAGTTCTGGAGTATTCAACAAGAGATGGTGCATGCTCACAGCTATAAGGAAAATGCAGAAAATATTTTTTCCCTGACACAAGTGAATAGGATCTTCTAGCACTGTAAATAGTGTGTTTGGATCTTTGGTACTTCAAATCTTCATCACTGCAAGCGCTAGCTGCAGACTCATCTACTGGTCATGCTTTCCTCTGGTAAGAGGATTAGGATCAGTGCAAGAACATGCACTGGGCTGGTATTATGGAATCCAAGGTAAAGGACCAACCTCAGGGTAGGCAGATCTTTGGTAGGAGGTGTGGGAGGTACTTTTGTATACAAATCTTATTTTGGCATTTGGAATGCTGACTCAGAACTTGACAGTAGAAAAAAAACTCTTCCCTTGGACCAGCAGTGACAAATATTTTTTAGAAGAGCTGGAATTTCTTCTGCTTCTGTTGGTACACTGTGCTATCTAAAGAAAATGCTTATAGGGGTTTCAGGCTCCTTAGTTAATAATGGGGAGAGTGAATAAGTAGTTTCACTGTTGTTGTTAGAAATGAGTCTAAAACAATCTAGAAGGCCACTCTACAAAATTAATGCCAGAACAGCAGTTGATGCAAGCTGGGCTTAATAATGATTTATGCCTCCTGGAATACACAGTGGCTGAGTTTTCAAGTGTAGCTAAATGATTTCAGCAACAAACAGTGGTGAACTTTTTTTTTTTTTGTACTTCAGTTGTGGTCTTTTAAGGGTACTGAGCCATGTACTGATGCAGATAGGCATCAGATTTATAGATGTGTTTAAAATATCTGACAGTGTGAGAATTCGTGGGTTTAACAAGAAAACCAGTAGAGAAATACGAGAAAAAAAATGTTCTTTCTGTCAGTATATCATTGTGGACAACAAAAAGTTAAACCACAGTGTCAGTTTTTGAAAGGATGAAAACGTTAGAGCCTTTCTTGGTGACTTTAGTGGTAGAAGCCCCAGGTAAGGGCTCTAAACTGTGCTGGTAAAGGTGTTTCAAAACTCGGGCAAAGAGCAGCAGAAAGCCTGCTTCTGCGTGCAGAGGTATCTCTGAAAAATCTTAAAATCTAGTGGCTACAGGGCAAGTTCTGTCCTAACTACCTTAAAGAAACCTCCCCCTTCTCTTCCTACAGTTTTGAAGTGCGAGGATGATGCATTACTTTAATCCTAATATAGAGACATTTTTTCTTTATTCTGTAGATTCAACCAGTTATTGATGAAGTCTTCTCTTTTTCTGAAGTTCCAAAGGCCTTTCTGAAATTGGAAGGAGGACATGCACGTGGAAAAACAGTGATCAATGTAATTAGTAGACAATAAAGTATCTCTAATCATTATTCTGCCTGCAGTCAGTCCTTGAACATGAATTGGTATGTAGCAAGTGTTTCTTTTTTAAAAGCTCATACAGGATGCATAACTTAAAGTCTTGTTTTAGAAAAGCCTGTGATTCCTTTGCATGGTGCCTGTTAACAAGCAGACAAGACATACTAATGTCCCTTAGGCATTTCTATCTAAAAACCATGTTAAAAGTGTAACTGTGACTTTTGCAGAACACCCCTCACTCTTGGAATAAGAGGAACAGTCTGCAGCATTTTCCTTTTGTACATCTTGGAGCTTTTCTTTTCCAGATGTAAGTCCTGAAATGGACACCCTTATCTACTTGTCCATATGAAACCTGTGCTGTTTTTCCTTGGCCTTTCCTAGTTTTATTTACCTTCACTAATGTAGATTATTGCTCAAGCTATTTCATTCTCAGAACTAAATGGTTACATCACTGTCTCAAGACTGATACTTTGATCTTGTTATGGCAACTCTCTCATGACATAGCTAATCTAAATAGAAGCATGGAACAAAATCAATCTGTAACTGATAATTATTCTAATTGCCCAACTCCTGGCCCAGATTCAGCTGACTGCAGTGCTTATGCAGGTAGGGTAGACATGATTTTGTCAGTAGCCAGGAGCCCTTGTTCCTGCTGTGTCCCATCACTGCTGGTGAAGTACTGGAGGGGGTGTTTGTGTCTGGTGGGCTGGTTTTAAACTTGCCATTTTGCCAGAGATGGGCTATGGAGTAACTTCCCCTGCAATTATGCAGGTGGATTGAAGGAAAATGGCAACCTCTTGAGTGAGAGCTGTCCATTTGCTGCAGTGCAGCTGTGGTGGTGCACAAACCGTGTCATGCAGCACTTCCACCTGCGGACGGAAGTGGCAGCCATGTGAATGGTGACCCCATGCACAAATGCACTGAACACGTGCTTGCATAGAAGAATCACCCATTCCTCAGAGCCTGCACCTATTCTACACCATGTATTCACTCCTCAGGGGCTGGCTGTCACAGAGGAATTATGGACAGAGATGGGTACAAGATGAACCATAAAATTCACCTTTCTACCTTTAAAAATAATTTCAATAAAAAGTTACCTAACTTAAATTTATTTTTAAAATGCTATATTATATATAGCAAGAGCACATCAATATGACAAAGTACCACTGTTTGGAACCAGTAACAACATATTTTCTATTAAGGACTAAAAGCAGCACATTTCAGAGCAACAAAACTTCAGTGCGTCTTTACAAAAGGAAGAAAATTAGTAAGGCACTTCCTCTAGGGTGGTAATAGTAAAAGCACCAGGCAATACAATAGTAATGAAAATGTTAATTTTAAACAGACTTACTATGCAAGACAAAGGCCTGGATGCTCCTAGGAGCAGCTTGTAATAACACTGGTCTAAGCCAGAACAAAACACAGCAGCATAGTACAAGAGTTTGTTTGTATTTTACCTTTTTGCCAACATTATTAAGGAAAACTAACATGACCAGGTTCAAAGCAGGGCAACAGAAGGACCTCTTTCAGTCATCAGGACATCCTACTTGTCACAAGTTCTTTACTAAACCAGTTACACTTACTTGGAATGGGCACAGCCTTTGTGGCTGGGCACATATCCAGGCTTGGCTGTGCCCTTTCCTAGGGGAGTCTGACACTTCTGTCCAATGGGGAGCCAGCAGCCCCCCACAAACATTGCTCTCCAACATCACCAGAATGTTTGGGGAGTCTGGCATTCTCCATGGTAAGCCCAACAGGCAATGGCTGGAAAACTCAGTAACCACAGTGCTTATGTGCTGTTGGAGTCATCTTTAGTGATATTTTCCCTAAGAATTCTTGTTTTCTATAAGATTTTGGAGTTCAGGAAGACTCTACTTACTGAAACTGTTTTAAAAGGTACAAATGTGACATGGCAAAGAAGAAAAATAGCCACAACTCAAGAAGTTAGGCAACCTAGAAAATGGGCAAATTCTTCATATTTCAATGCATCCTTTTGCCAGCCCTCTCTTTTTCTAACAAAATATCTGCTACTTTACATCCTCTATACATGAGAAAATCTAGAATTTTTTCTGCATTTAGGACTTACTATATTAGCTTACTAACTAAACTTGAAGCCACATGTTAAAAATTCTTTGGATGTGCTGTACTAGCAGTCTTTAAATTTTCAGTAAACATAAGTTTGTTCCAGTGAACCAAATATATTAATTTCCCGTAGTGAATATTTCTCTATACTACAGCTCATAGGTCCACGTTGCTACAGCCACATATACACTGCACTCCTGTCCTTTGTAAAATAGGTTACACTTACTGACTATTCTGGGTTAACTACACACTGACAGAATTGTAACTCCATGTGGTCTCACCCGTGTTTAGTTGTCCCATTCTAGCCTGAGGCATACTGCCACTTTCTATCCAACACTGAGTTGTAAGGATTCAAAAAAAAAAAGGTTTTGAGATACCCAAGCTTTTATAGGGATAATAATCTTGGATAGGGAGGTGAAATCATTCTGTTGCTTGTTCTTTTTAAAATTGTGAAGAAAAGACAAAACTCTCATTGTTGATCCTGTATCCTCCAGAGATGGCAGTGCTGATTCCAGTGTCCAGAATAGTGGCCAATTCAAACATCATCTTTCCTTCTTTGGGTTTATACAACCAGCGGTTCCCAACACTGTGTTAACTTTTCTTCACTGGCTGTGTTGACAACGACATGGTCACAATCATACTGTGTGCCTCCTGTAGAGAGAAATTTCAAAGAGGGGAGATTATCTTTGAAATAAGAGACAAATACTCTAGGTCTCAGAAAAGCTCTAGTAAGAGCTGGTGTAGACAGTTTCTCTTCAACCCATGGATCTGAGAAGACAAATGTATTTTCATCACTGCCTGCTTTTGGAATTCATTTTGAAACAGTTTTTGAATTAACCAGGATCAATCTGCCTTATTCTCTCCACCCCTTCAGTAATTCAGTTTTTTGGCTTTTTCAGCCTGGATGGAAAGGGAAAGAAACATTGAAATACACTCAGTATTGCAGTGTTGAAGACTGTCACTTCCCAAAAGTCACGCTTGACTAATTCAGTTTTCCTGCAACAGTTGTCAATTGTCACTTGGCTCTGAAAATGGAGTCAAGATGTTTAGATGATGAAGTAAGTCCTGCTACTAACAGACAATATGCATGTGACCATGTCAGAGACAAGGTCTGGCACTGGTTTACTCCTTGCCATTATAATCCTTTATTTTGACCAGAATGTTCAGCTGTTTGCACTGGCAGCTGAACATATCTGAATGCAAAATAAGAACATTTCTTAGAAGAGCTTAATCTGCTTACACGATGCAATGCCAAACACGTTCTCATAGAAGAGCACCATTAATATTCTGACTTAAGAAACTGGGAAGCAAAGACACATTTGACTAGAGCTGAAAGTCAGAATTGATGGTTTTTTCCCTCAGATCTAGTACGTATTGCAGAAATGTAGGACACGTGCATCTCCTGTAGTACAACACACCTGCAAAGCAAGTGGTATTCCCACTGGAAGCAGCCATCTGAGCCAACCATTTATACAAAGCACTGCAACGCTCCCACGACCACTGTCTTTGTGTTCTGCACCCCAATTGCCTCACCCTCCCTGACTGAGCAAAAGACAAACTTGACAGCTGAAAGCTTGTGTTGAATGTAACATATTGAGCTATGTAGCTCATGTTATTTTTTGTAGCTCAGTTAGCACTGTGAGTGCAAAATTTGTTTTTAAGTGGTGTCTGATAGAATGTAAACACGCTAAAATGGGAAAAGATGGGATTTTTTTTTTCAGTGGACGGAGAGACTGTTTACTTTGATAGCGTGGTGCTCTGGACAAGGCTTTGTGCTGTGCCAGTTTGTCCACAAGGTGGCACTGGCAACTGCACAGTTAAACAACTGCATTCATTTGCTGAGGAATTCTTTAATGTACAATTCGTGGTCCAGAATGGATCAGCAGAATTGGCAGGAACAGGCAATGTTCCTACTAGGCTTTCTCAAATAAAAGCCACATGTATCTACTGTTTTGTATTTACTGTACAGATTTACTTTGTTTTAAAGCTAAGAGTGCATCTATACTTCCACCACCAGACCTATCATTTGTGAACTTCTTCAGTTATAAATGCAGAATACATAATTGCCTTCAACATGATTAACTGAAGAAAAGGCAATGCAATAGTATTTCTGCTTGTTTGGTGCCACTTAGAATGGGCTTTAAAAAAAGGTATGCAGTCATTGTGACTAGACTCTCCTTGAACTGGAGTGGTTTTGTTAAGTTTATAGTTAATCTTCATTAGCTTTTTGTGGCAGTAAAGAGAATTTGTGACCATTTGTGCCACTGTTGTATTATGGTCAGGCACCAGATAACCCTGATCTCACAGTTCTGACAGTTCTACCCAGCTGTGGTGGGTGATTGTCCCACTCTGCTCTGTGCTCACCCTGAGTGAGCAGCCTCACCTTGAGTCCTGTGTGCAATTTTGGGCACCACAATATAAAAAAGATACAAAGCTATTAGAGAGCATCCAAAGGAGGCTACAAAGAAGGTGAAGGGCCTTGAGGAGAAGCCATACGAGGAGCAGCTGAGGTCCCTTGGTCTGTTCAGCCTGGAGGAGAGTGAGGAGAGACCTCACTGCAGTTTACAACTTCCTTGTGAGGAGAAGAGGGGCAGACACTGATCTCTTCTCTGGTGACCAGTGGCAGGACCTGAGGGAATGGCCTGAAGCTGCATCAGGGAGTTTTAGGTTGGATATTAGGAAAAGGTTCTTCCCACAGAGGGTGTTTGAACACTGAAGGAGGCTCTCCAGGAAAGTGGTCACAGCACCAAGCCCAACAGAGTTCAAGTAGCGTTTGGACAATGCTGTCAGGCACATGGTGTGGCTCTTGGGGTGTCCTGTGCAGGGCCTGGAGTTGGGCTTTGATGATCCTTATAGGTCCCTTCCAACTCAGGATATTCTATGATTCTAGGAGTTCAGTCCTGTTTAGTTCTAAAATGCTGACTGTTGACTATGATATTTTTCTGGTTGGTTTGGGGTTTTTTTTTGGGGGGGGTGGTGGTTGTAAGTGATGTAATTAATGTCATAGCATCAATTAAGAATTAATTTTAAAACAGCTAAAATATTAATAGAAATAGAATAAAACAGATATAGAAAATGTTTACTCCCCTCACCCAAAAAAGCAATTATGTAAGAACATTTGATTATGCTAATTCTCCTAATCATTCAATTTTCTACTTTTCAGACTTTCTGTGAAGCTCTGAAAACAAAGTTCAGAAACAGTATCTACACAAATCAAATTACTATGACAAAAGTGACTCCAAAATACACATCAAGTGCTCACAGACCCTAGGCTGCTATGGCAGAGTCTCATGCTTGCCATAGCAGCATAACCATTAATAAACAAAAAACCCCCACCTTTTTGCATCTAATCACATCAGTATACAAGCCTGCCATTGCTTTCTTAATATCCTTTGGCTATTTCATCTACAACTACTAGGTAAGAAAATTTGCTCTATAGAAATTAAAGTTAATGAGAAGTTAGGTTGTTCTTGCTTCAGCATTTTAAGTAAACATATTCACATTGCCCAAAAATTAACTGAGGCTATCTACAGTGAGTGGACACTGAGAATACAAGATAAGCAAGTACTGTGAGTTACTAAATGGTATGTAGGAGAAATGAAATGAAGTCTTAGGGCCTGTATAATTCAGAAGGTCAAACTAGCTGATCGGGTCTTTTTTGCTTCTAGATTAAAGCAACTAAAGCACTATCCTTAATTTATAGGCACGTTTAGTGTGTATCCCACTGCAAATACCATGTAATTAAGACCCAATGTAATGAGATAACATTTGCTTACCTTTGATATCTAAAACCAGCTTGGGTTTCATCTTGCTATAAATTCTGCCATCGGGACTAATATGCCAATATTGTTTGTCTTCATTCCGCTCAAATGACAGACCAAGTTTAGAGCCAGGAGTTATAAGATTTCCAACAATTGTCAAGCAGCAATCCTCTGCCATCTGTGTCATCAGGAAGGCAACAGCAATTATTCAAAATGGCCGTACTTCTAGTGTCAGCTGGTTTTTTTTATCAAATAGGAGAGATAGCATCAGGTGAGAATAGAATTTAGGAATTACTTTCCCTCAAGGAATCTATTTTTGCCCCAAACTCAAGACTCATTTTTCTTTTGTTCCTGTTTCTGCTGACGCTCTCCACTACACAGGAACTGTAAAATAACTACCCTGTATCAGATCAAAAGGAACAATTAGCACCTGTCTCTAGCAGCAGCCAATAACCAAAGATTACATTGATACTGTGGAAGATTACATTGACCGAACTCTTGTATGCAGTATGTTCCTGGTTACCTCTTCAGTCTACAGCAATTGCCAGCCCAGAAGCTTTTCCATGCATCCCCATATCTTTAATGCTCATTTTCCGTCCCATGTGTAAATTTATTAGTCACTACCCACCAAGATCAGTGATTTTACATGAACACTCTTGTGTATCGTAACCCTTCGATACTGTGGCAAGCAGTTCCAAATCCTAACTACCACTATTTTAAAAAAATTAGGAATAATTTGATATGCAACTAGTTTCATTTGATACTCTCCTCATCCCTTGATCATTTTAAGGGATGTCTTGTCCATGCTATGTTTGCAGAGACTTCAAGCACACCATCCTTCAAATGGCTAAAATGTCCTCGCTATTTTGTCTCTTCCTTCCATAGAGGCTCTCCATTTCCTCTGAACATTCTTTTTTCTTTCAATCACTTTTAGTTTTGCAGTAACCTTTTCAGATAAAGGACATAACTGCACAGTATCAAGTGTATGCATTTCACAGGGTATCACAGTAATATTTGCTTCTTTATTCTACACTCTTTTCCTAGTCACTTGTATTACTTGATTCCAAAAGTCTGCAAATGTATTCTTGGTTAAAAAAAGAGCTGGCAAAAATTAAGCTTACTTCAAAGGATTATTAAGGCTGTATTACTAAGTAACAGTCAATTTTTCTAGATAAAGCGATTTTCAGTAGATCACCACAAGCTGTGCCTTTTAACTACTGAATGCACTTCTGTGGCAGGTTAAACACTCATCTGCCATTGTTGAAATGGCCCTAAATTATTTTTACAAGTGCTTTTGAAAGCACTATTTCTTGAAAAAGTCATACTTATGACTATCATAACCTAGGATTCGAGTAAGTCGATTTAGTTGTGAAATTCCCGTTTGTATCTGAAGCATTCTCTAGTGGAACTAGGAAAACTCTGAGCTTAGACATTAGGTCCACTGGGCCAGTACTTCACCCATCTCCAAGAAACTCATAAAAAGTAAGGAAACCTGCATTCACATCTATTTCTGAAAAAAGGAGCAGATTGACTTTCATATCCTGCTTACTGGTTATCCCACATACTTAAAACGGCCCTTCCTTGAAAACCCCAGGCACAACCCAAGGTACTGTGACACAGTCACTGAGATGACCCAAGCTTACAGGAAGGTGCAGGTTCTTCCAGTGACCTATGTCTGCCTATGTGCAGGTAGCCCAGTTTTCTTTGTAATATGTGGTAAACCCCAATTTTTGGTTTGTGCAAAATGGATTTACTATCATTCGCCAGAAAGATGGCAGAGCTCTGTAACAGTTCAGTCACTTAAGATCAAAGTTGCCAGCTTGCACTCTGCACTAAGCTACCTGATTGCTATACAGCACAAGCTGTGTATTTTCTGTGCACAGAAGAATTGCTTTGTGAGATACAGAAAAAGGGGCAAAAATCAGGAGCATTTATCCAAAGCCGTATAATACAGCACTGCCTCAATATGAAAACTTTCAGTGACATGTTTGAGAGGCACCATCAAAAGAGAAGTCTTTTGTATGTGATATTAAAGCTTTTAGCTTACTTTGCATCATTTTGCTGTCTGCATAAATCCCTTTTACAACTGCATGTGTCCTGTAAACATGTCCGAACAATGCCTTAGCTTATTAACAGTAAGATTCTTCCCTCCAGCATAGATGACATAGTTATAAATGGCTCCTTTGAAGTTATACAATCCTATAGAAAAAGTTCACATGATTCTTTGCAGTCAAGCTGTTTAACAGTATTAAAGTAACTTAATTTTCTTTTGGGTGGCATCCCTACCTAAGACTGTTCATGCTTAAACATTATATGAACTGCGCATACCTCTGCTCACCTCAATGACAATTTGCACGTGATTAGTTTTATGGACTGTGAGAAAAGTAAGGCTTCATTTGGAAACTTGTACAGAGGAAAGGAAAAAGGATGGATTTGACAAATACAGGGATAGAAAACAAACAAAAAAACCCCAAAACAAAACAAAAAAAACCCCCCACTCCCAAACAGCTCAAGAGAGTGGGTTTTTATCTTTAAGCTTGCCTAAATGCAGAAGAGGATATCAATCTACATTACACTAACTGTCCTACCACAAGGTATGCATAGTTCAAAATATTATCAGTACTTGAAAAAGTCTCCCCTGCTTGGATACTTCTGCAATATTTTCTCTCAAAATTTCAATTATATCAAAAAAGTATCATAAAACTAGTTTGTTGTTGTTTGTTTTTCACCTGAAAAAGCCAGAGTTGATCAAAACAAAACCCACAAAAACCAACTCCCAACAGAAAGATTACATTATAATTGAAACAGATTAAGCCTATAAAATAAATGAAGATTCTGCAGTAGGAACTAAATTCCTAAAGCCCTACAGTTGGAGAGGAAAAGAGAAAATGCACATTGAACTCAAACCTTACCCGACACCTTATGAATCCATCCTGATAAACCCAGATTTGATCATCTGAGTCTGTATCTTCTGCAACCTGTATTCTGAGAAGATTCAGATTATCTAGGTTTCCATCAGCTGACATGAATTTTCCCGTTTCCTTGTTTCGAAGCCTGAAGTACACACGTTTCTGCAGAAAACAAAAGAACTCTTTAACCACAATCTCAGCAGAGAAGATATCCTGCTCTGGGTTAACTTCAGAGCAGCTACTGTCAGTGCTGAACCCCAAAACTCCCTCTTTCTTTCTGAAACCTTGACTTTTTTATTCAATGATTTAATTCAGAAGCCCATAAACATCTTGGGCAAGACAAGCTTTGAGAACTCGCCACTCTGCATGGAGAGTTTTAGGCTTTCCTAAGCACTGAAATCAGCACACAGTGGAAAGCTAAAAATTTTTAATTCAGAGCAGAACTAACTTCTCTCTGCTAACTCCTATAGATGCTCTGAGCTTTTATTAAGGGTGCACTTGTGTGGCCCATTACACATGAACACCTCTGTTCAGACAAGCTCTCAGCAGGGCAGTCAAAATGCATTATTCCTAACTCTGCTTAGGGCTATACAAAGACAAAGCTATGACAGCAAGAAAATGCAGTTGGTTACAGGTACAAGTACCCTGTGAATTAGAAAAAGCTGTTTCTCCAAGGAAATATGGCTCAGCAAGAACCTCAGATGTTAAAGCTCCCAGGACTGCTGCACCATTGGACAAGATCATATGGTCCTTATTTAGAGAACAAAATGAACAGGGCATGACAAGAATAAATTTTGCATTAGATTTGCAAATCATTCTGCCAAGTAATAAGCAGGGAGGGACCTTCCCTCCTAAATCAATACAAAATCACTACTAACTGAAGTATCTTTTTTTTTTTCCCCCCCAATTTTCTTGTTGTTCCGTAAAAAATACAGATATGCCAACAACCAGTCTGGGTGCTAGTTATGAAACAAGTTACAATACTTTATATATAGCAGTTATAGCCATTATTTATTAATCCTTAATTAATCCTTATATGCTGTCTTCTGTACTTTGGTTTAAAGGATGTTCCTAATGAACAGTTTAAGCGGTGTAACTGCAAAGCCATGTAGCATAATCAAACAGCTTTTATTACACACAAAATTCTGGAGTGATTTCTTTACACAATTGCCAATGCTGAAGTTTGTCACATGCCTGTGACAAGGCTGTAACACTGCTTTCAACTGCATAATATCTCCTCAACCCCATAACAAGATATGAATTAGTACTTGATAAGCTCATGTCAAAGCCTACTCACCTGCAGTAAAGGTCTCAGAGAACCTATCTGACAAAAGCCACTGGCTTTATACCAATCTGGAATTTCATTTGGTGTTAACAACATCTGACGTCCCCTGTAATTAGTGTGTTCGTAAATTATCCATCTATGAGGAGAAAAAATAAGACAATGTTTTAACTGCCAAATTCTGCTTTGGAATCAATAAATGAGTTTAATAGAAGTCTGTCCCACAACATAGTAGTGTTTAGCTTTGGAAAGCCAGTGACCTTTGTAACAGGCCTTAAAAAATAATAACATTACATCCTGATTTAGATCAGCCACATTAACATGAGTACACAGGAGTTCAGATTTTAGAGTCCTATTATTTAAAAATTACAAGCTGAATGAAACAAAGCATTTTCTTGAGAACCCAACTTGTAAATACCATTTGTTTTCAGGAGGCACTGTGACTCCTCAAGGAGCATAGATCTATATGCCACATGTGCTGTATATGCTACACTGCTGCAGGTGCAGAACCAGCTGTTTTCCAGCTGTTTTGTGTATCTGAACTTGGCCAGGCCTGGTGTGCGTGAGAAAGAACTACTATGGATGCAGACTGGAACAAGCAAATACTGGAAACTGCAACAGGGTGAAGTTCTCTCAGGTATTTGGGTAGAGGTTTTATTTCATAACACCTCTCTTCTTTCCAAATACCTGAAAAGGTGGTGGGGAAGAGATAGAGCAAGAGTGCACATAGAAAAATTTTGTTTAGCGTTCCATAGCGTGCATCCAACTATGCTTAAAATCACACATTGAGTGTAATCTGTCAGAACCCAACTTCTGATTCTCCATTATTGGCACAACCAGTGAATTATGGCTGGGCTTCAAAATAGGCTGCAATACAGTGCAATTTGTAGAGTTTTCTCACACTGATGTGCTGGGACGGTCCAGTGGCCATGGGGGTTTGAGCACATGAACACTCAATATGCAAGTTTTCAGGTTACCTCCTTCCACTGACTGATTTGTCACCAGACATCTCCATCCAGAAGCACACTCACTTTAATTTTGGTGGTTTTTCACTGCCTAATACACATCTAGCCCCAGATATGAAATTAAGAGAATTATAAATGGTGGTCTCTTAGCAAAGGAAGAGAAGATGAAACCCTCTTCAATAAGGGAGGCAGCAGGGGCAAGGAAACTGTAAACTCTGTACTTTGACACATTTCAGCAGCTGACATTGCTATAATGAAATCAGAATTTTCATATAATATTCTGTGTTTCCAGTGATCCACCAGAAAAAACACCCCACACATATTCATTGGACAGGAAACGCACACAATGCACTATTCCATTACCTAGAATCATGACATTGGCAAAGGAGTAACTTGATGTTTGACTTCATGTTATGGAAAGTGAGAATCAACTATATTGTGGTTATGGGTGAAAGACACTGAAACCTTAGGAGGCTTCAGAATACAAATATGTACTTTTTCTTACTACCTTTGTGTCAAAGTTCAGTTCAGTGTGCTAAGGAAACCCTTTGACCAGCTTATCCAGATGGGGAAAATGGTTTGCTCTACAGATTTATTATAGCTATCCACTTGAGGGCAGTCTTAAGCTACCCAACAGCATCTCTCTAGCACACACCTTGGAAATTCCTCTCTTCAAAAGAACACATTTAAATGCAAAGCAACAGTAATATGGATCTATCATTAAAAACAAAAAAAACCACCAAAACTGGAGGCAAGTATCTTAGAGGTAGAGGTTAACAACAGGGGGAAAAAAACCCAAAACGAGAACGTAACAGATCTGCTGGAATCCTAAAATATAGGACAGTAGTTTCAAAAATGCTTCCAAACAGCTTTTAAATTTCATCACAGACTATTTTTTACATGATCTTCAAGGGTATACTCAGAGAACACAACTGCTTGAAAACACCTACCAAATCTAACTGCTAGATTCTCATCCAGTTCCTGAAGTAAAAGGGACTATTACTACTAACACCAAAATAGGTGAGATTGTGGTCTAATTGCACCTCTGTGTCCATAGTAGAGGTTAAAGGATGAACATGAAGACTTATTAAAAAACATCTTGAACTTATGACACAGAACACAAACTAAATTATTTTTTTATGTCTGAAACCTAAACCAAGAGCATAGAAGTTGGTTTTAAGGATGCTATCCAAGCTGATTTTTATAATAGGACATGAGAGAAGATGCAAGTTTCCTTGACAGCTTTATTCAAATTCATTTCAACTTTAGTACAGGACATGAGTCAATGATAACATATTGTTGAAACAGGATATGAAAATGCTCTGTAAGAAGAAATGGCATTAATGCACTACACACATTATGATACTCTAATTTTACATTGTGTGATTCCATTTCACCTGTAAATTTGAATAAGTACATCACTCTAAAGAATCAAAAGGTGATTTTAAACTTACATGCCGCCGAGGACTTGAACTGAAGCTATTCGAGGATTGTATCCCAGGAACTGAAGATTTAAGATTTCTGTACTGAATTCGATTTTCTTTCCTTGGAAACCCATCTTTTCAAAAAGAGCTATGCAGGGCTCAGACAGCTCCTGCAAAAGGAAGATGAGTGCTTTTATAGGGTGTTGGAACTCCAGATGGTGACTGTGAACATCAGTACTCCACATAAACCCTTTTATTTCAGAGGTTTCTTCTTGATTGTTTAAGATCCAAAAAACCCTGAATGTTTTTGCTCTTCCGCTCTCTATTTAAACTTGAAAAGTCATAAAAAACCCTTATACAAGTCACACAAGGGATCTTCTTGCATGGAACATAAAACTTCCTTATTTTAAGGCACAAAGATCTCTTTGGCTGATTCTTGCACAATACCTTAAGTATGTTTTAAAATACATTTTAATCAGTGCCAAATCTCTCTTCCATTGCACTAACCCCCACTCAAGGGAATTTTCATATAAGGAGCTGAACAGACAGTAAGATAATACTGATTTCTACAGCTTCAAATGGTGACACCTTGTCAGCACTGCTTATCACTTAACTGCATTAATTTTTAACTTTTACAGTAGGTTACGGCAACATCAATTTCTGACTAGACAAAAGATTCAAGACTCATATTACTGAGGTAAAATTCATGACAAGTGAAAATTATAACATCTGAATCCTCCAAATCGCTTTGGGGAGATGATTCTTCTCCATCTCTGTCAAAGTGCTTCTGGTGTCAAAGGGATTCTGCCCACATGAAGCTCCCTGCATCACTGAATCCAGTTTGAATGTCTTCTGGAAAAGGAACCTTGGACTCTTTTCTGTGGGGCAAGGTATCTTTAGTGGACTGGAAATAACCTCTCATAATGAAGGCCTTCCTGTGGAAGCTGGGAGGTAGGGTTTGAAGTTCCCCAGGGTAAAGTCAATTAAGCCTGAGTGTCCTGGTGTTACAGTGTACACTCATAGACACAAATGACACTGCCACTCCCTTTCTCATAAATCTTCCAGCAACGACTGCATAAAAACCAACACCACAGCCAGAAGAGCTCCTTACTTCTGGCATGTGTTCAGTGCACTCACATCAACTGGATCGGGAACGCCTGACATGACGCAAAGTCTCGACAGACTCCCATCAGCCTCAGGCATGGAAACAGGCCCTCCAAGGCAGATCTGGCTCCATGCATGCATGGCAGCTCGTATATGCATGCTTCCATATGAATTTATTAGTCAAGACATCCCATCTACCAATTTCTAATGCCTAAATTCCTCTTTAATCTTCCTTTAGATGTTTAAGGGCTCAGATGACAGCGTTGTGTGAGTGTCACCATTATCTGTACAGCGGTCCAGGTTACCACACAGCAGCTGAGCTATGCTTCCTGATAGCATACATGCTGCTAGGCTGTGGAAAATGCCAGGAGAGGCCTTTTCACTTTACTCCAAAATCAGAGTATGCTCAGCCCCACCATGAAAGGCAACACCAGTTAGACTGTCATGCATCACCACAGGTAAAGAGCCCAGCAGGACTAGTCACACTGTGATGATGTCCCAGTGTCTCTGAACTCTAAGCCCTTTTACCGACTGGCACCTGCCCTCTGAGACATGCAACTTCTCAGGCAACAGCCTTTCAACCTCATGTAGTGCTTTAGAAATAATCTACTTGCAAAGAAAACAGAAACAGAAAAGGAAATCCTCCAATTTTCTGCCACACCTTACACTGGGCATTTTTTTGATTCAGCAGCAACACTGTTACATAAAACACTTCCCACAGAGAGAAGTGCAAGGTCAGCTCATGAATTTTCTTTCAGTACTTCCCATCTACTGTACCAAGCTGGTGTTCCTGTATATCTACATTTAGTTATTCCACAGAGTTGCTCATTAAAAAGTAATTTCAAATGACTGTTCAAGCATAAACCACATTCACAGCTGTTTTTTATAGTATGTTCAGGAAAAAGAACGTGTCAAACTCAAGAAGGAAAAATACTATTTTGTATCTGCAGCATAACCATGTGGAGCATGCAAAGCAAGCACAACCGAGATATAGTGGCATGAAAACCCCAAAAACCTTGAGCTTATGAACAACCCTTTGCATAGTTTTGTAAGTTCCCTGATTTAAAAAAGCCCTTTTAGCTTTCACTTACAAGTGTATCAAATATCCCTTTAATTTCCTTTTTTTATTTTTTTTAATGGTTCCTTACAAAAAGATCCCTGCAAAGGGGAGCTTAACTAGATAAATACACTAACATGACATTAAAATAGCAAAGGTGCTTCTTGTATAGAAATGTCGCAGAAAAATCCTGAGGAAAGTTATAGAAGCAGCAGATGGTGGGGAGGAATTAAGATTGGCACTGCCAAAATACAGGCCCAAAATAAGTCTGAGAGGTGAAACCAGGAGCTAAAGTAATAAGGTTCAAGCTTTTGGAAAATCATGAAAAATAAACAATATAAATAGTTAAATAGAAATTATCATTCTTTCTGTACTGGTTTGCTAATAAACCAATGAGCAAAGTAACCCATTTTCCTCTTCTCCGCAGATAGGGAGCCTCTGAAGAAGGAAGCAGCAGCACATGATTTGCAGGCAGATGCAGGTCTGTGCTACTGTCTGAAGTGTGACAAAATGCTAGAACAAGTTTCACAAGTGTAAAGAACTTAAAGAAGCGCAGAACTGGCATTTATGTTTTAACGCAACAGTCTGTCACAAATAGTAAATCTTTCAAAAGTAAGCTGATCCTTCCGGCTTGAAACAAGCATTCTAAACCCAGGAACTACTGACATGTACAGAAAAACCTATTTTAATTCATGATGATCACCCACCTAGCTTGGCTAGAAACAATTCTATTGTTTTTAATAGGATCTGTCTACTAGACAGAGAGTTCAGAAGGCAGACATTCTTGCTGCAGTTGTTTGTTTACAGAGTACATCAAAATTCTCCAGAGACATGAAAGAGGATGACACATTTTAGCTCTCCTTCATCAACTGCTACACTGCTGACAGGTTACTAAAATTACAGTGGAGTGCAATAAAGCTGCCAAATTCAATACAGAGATATCTTCAAGAAGATATTCAATAGTGAACTCCTCCTTTTTTAAAATGAGTACCATCTCCTCATGTTGCTGTTAAGTTCCTGGAATCTTGACCACATTTTGCTAGTAATTACTTCGATCTTAAAAGATACTTGCAGATTCCATAAGTGATCCATCATAATGATTGGTTATAAGCTTGAACTCGTTCCGGGCCACTGATGAGTTACAAAATATGTAAATGTAATTTAGTTTGTATCCACAACACATAACATCACTGCCTGATTTTGCCAAATAGTATTGGGTGTTGCTTTACCTTATCTAGAAGAGTCCATTATTTTGTGATTAACTCAAATTCCATTGTCCTGATGATACCAACAGTGTTTTATAATTACATGTATTTCATGCAAAGTTGCTTAAATTAGCCTGTGTTTTCAATATGCATCAAAAACAAGGCCCATGGTACAGATATTTCTTCACACTGTCCTACCACTTTCTCAACCCATTCTAAGTGGTTTCTCTTACTGGGAAATAGACTTGATTCTTTACAGAAGTTCTTTTATAAGCTGTTTTTAAGAACAGGGATCCCAGGCAACTGCTTCTGTGACATCTTCTCCTTTACAAAAACAGCACAGAGGTCAAAAAAACCTGACTTAATGCAGCTAGGACATTTAACTGCTACTGCACAGAAAAAAATCAAACCCAAACAAACAAACAACACCCCCCCAACCCAAACCCTCCTCTGTTGCATGTTTGAATTTTTACTGTTGCAAGAAATGGGGAATTATCGCTGTCTTATCATTACAGTATTTCTAATATGTTTACTTACAATATTTATGATCTGTAAAGATTTTAGAACTGCTTGGGGTGAACAACCCATTGCCGTCAGATCAGGATAGATCCCTTCTTCTAACACATACTGGTTGCCAGCAAATTCCTCCTGGTCATACACTATGCAGCTGCAGAAAGGAGAAGAATAAATTTCCTCTTAAGACATCTGTGCCAGTAAAATGCAGAAACATTATTTACAATGTTTTGTCCTGAAAGACATGCAAACTGCAAAGCATTGTTCTCTATAAGTCCCCATATATGAACCACCCCAGGTGTTAGAAAGCTGGTTGTTTTTCTAAAACTTCTACCATTTTAGTGATTTTGCAGTATTCATTCAATATAACTTACCTGCCATCTAAAATTTTTGAAGACTTCACAGCAAATGAATCGATACATCTTGTGTTTTTTTCAAATATTTGGCAGTTACCCTTGAATTCAGGCTCTGAAAATAACTGGACCTTTAAAAAGTTATAAACATATTTAAGGAAATTCATTCTTCTGTCTTCAGTTACATCTCTACCATTAATTCTATAATTAGATAGAAACATACTTAAAACACCCAGACTTCCTTGGTTACCTATGTTTGTTACCTCTTCAGTGTTGCAATACTTGTTCAAGAGAGCAAGGTTACAATTCCAAAAATTACTTCTGGCTGTACATCACTTAGTAACATACAAAATAATTAAAACAACACTAACGAATATAGCTCCTTGGTCTATCTGCTGGGTAAGATGTTTAAATTCCCACAGAATGGCCAGAATAGGCACACATTTTATTAAAGGGCCATTAAAAGTTTTCTTTTATATTATCAATCTGCTTAATCTCAAAAATGCATACTCTTCCCAGTAAATGAAAACTCTCTGCTTTGCAGAACACTAACGGTGCATAATCCTGGCAATGGACTCAGACAGCATGCCAAGAGGCATGGTATATATTCCCAGGGTAGATTGGCTTTATGGGCCTGTTACAGCTATAGACACAGCCTCATGTTGGCTCTTTCTCTGCTCCAAGGATCAGAGAGGATACATCCCCCAGAGTCTTTTGCCCTTATTAAAAAAAAATTCTAAGCAGCAAACTTGCTAATTTGGTTAGAGGATAATTAGCCATGATCACACAGAAGTCATTCACATTACTGCATGCCTACCAGCTTTATTCACTCTTAATAGAGATAGGAGTGTGGGCAGGTACAGCGTTCTCCAAAGAGGAACACGCTGACGATGGATGCAGTCTCTTGGCTGCAAGCCTCTACTTCTTTGTTTCCTTAGGATAAGGTCTTCCTTAGGATAGGGTCTTAATAGGCACATAATATACAGATGCAAATAATTTTTCATGCACACAGCTGAAAATAAGCAGCCTTGAGATTTTTATTCCCCATAGTTTATGCATTGTGCCTGTGCAGGAGATTCCAGTGAAGCGTGCTACTAATCAGGAGTAGCAAACCAGGACAGCTAAGAATTGTCTCCTTAGTTTTTAGTTCCATGATATACTCACCATTTTCACTGAAATGAAAATAAAAATAACTTTGTACAGGGACAAAGGTTCGGAATTAAGAAGGATGAAAAAGCTGTCCATTAGCTTTACTGTCAAAACTACATATTAGTACTTGCACACAGGAGACAATCCAATGTAGAAATATATTAACTCACTGAACAGACAAGTTCTCCCTGCCATTTCCTTCCCTTAACTTATTGACAAAGGTGGCATTAACTTTTAAGCACAACTCAGCAGTATTTGTGAGTGAACAACTCCTTTCAAGTACAACCACCACTAGCAAAACTGTTAACCAAAGAAATAGGTTCAAAAGGAGTTAAGTCAGCTGTACCAAGAAGAACAAAATCTATCCTGTAGAGCCCTCACCTCAGCAACAGACTCCAGGTCCTGCACAGAGGGCTGCGGGCTCCAGCTCCTCAGAACAATCACTGGCACCCCAAAACACCTCAGTCGCTGAACCAAAACATTGCCAGTGCCCTAAGAAAGTTCTGATGGCAACTGTGTATTAAATCCCACCTTCCTTGGGTCTTAATGTGCCTTACTCAAGAGGTTTGGAAAGTAGCCTTTCTTCACCTGCAGTTTTCACTCTTTGTCTGACTAGTCAGCCGTCTATGCAAATACCTGATGAGTCTTCCACTGGACAAATAGCCATTCCTTCATTTACACGTTAGAGACACTACACAGTATGTTTCATGTGCTTAGAGAAGTGTCTTACCTTGACTTTACCCCTTTCGCTTCCAACAATATCCTGCAAAAGTTTTGAGGGAAAAAAGTGAAAAAAAAAATTTCAACAGTGATAAAATAACATACAAAATTTACTGTTAATTATTGTTTAAGTAATGTAAATAAACTGAACTTGATAGAAAAAGTAGAGTTCCAAATACTTCAGAGAAGCTTGCAAAACAAGTATAAAGTTAGCTCCTTACCGCAACAATGGGTTGAACTGAAGATATTTTGCAATTCTTTCCCCCCCATGCCTCAACGCTGGGATACAACCCTTTAGCCAGTATATACTGCTCCCCTGTAAACTCAGGATTCTCATAAGCCACCCATCTGAAAGAGAAAGAAGAGGAGGGTGGTTGGTAGAAGTCACACTACTGTTCCAAAATATAGATGTATATGTTCATAACTGTCTTAATGTAAGAACAAATAAAAAATACGAAGTGCCAAATTGTGATGCTGTTAAAACCCTGAGCAAAGCAGTGTATCTGATACTGCAAACCCCATGCAAATTTTACTACCTTCTTCACTATGTTGATACAAATCAGAGTGAATTAGCTAAAGCAAACCACAAGTTCAGACACATCATCTGCTACATATCCTAGAAGTTATCTCCAGTAAGAATATTCCAAGATGTTTTACAATGCTATTATTTTACCTAGGTCAAGTTCTTCTCTAAAAAATACCCCAAAAACCAGACAGATATCAGAATACAACTTTTCCAACAAAACCAACTTTCAGAGTCATCTAGACAGTAAATGTAGCAATACTGTTTTTTAATGTTGCCTGTAGCCTTGGTTCACTTGTGTTTAAGCAAATACACACCCCAACAGAATGCTGAGCTGCAACAACAGGCATATATGCTAATCAGAGCAGACTTCCCTGCTAGGAATCAGAGACAGCAAGAAGAACATCCTTGAAAGTTAAGCATTAAAACCACCACAAATTTGACCAGATCAATGTATTTAAATGCAAAGCCATTATTGTAACTGCTCAGTTAGATCTGATGCTTGACATAGGCCACAAACTCAGATCTGCATCAAGTCTTCTGTCTCAGTTGGAATGTGCCTTTTTTGAAAGACTTTCAACTTTTGAGATGATACACACTTGAAGTATTGGAAAAGCAACCAAATCACTGCATATATCTCTCTGATGTCCAATTACCCCTGCAGTGCTTTAGGTCCAATTTTAAATATCTGGTATCAGTTAGTCTGGCTATGCATAGTCTACTACATTCAATAAATCTTCTACTACAGTGTTCTTCTAACCCTGGTTCCATACTGAGAGCCCAAAGAGAGCACCTCCTGCACCTATACTACCTTTGATTTAGTGATAACCTGCAGAACTTCTCTTGCCTTTCACTACTACATTTCCTAAACTTTCTCATACTTACACTCTTTTTTTCCTGTTTGGTTGTTTTTTGAGTGCCCATACTCGAACAGACCACAGCAGCAGCTGCGTTTTGTTCATTAAATTTATGCAGGAATCAGGACATCTTGCTGGTTCCTGGTTCTACATGGAAATCTTCTACTCAGAGTCAACCTGCTTTTAATTTTAGCCGGTGTAGTGCATAACGAGTGTATGCTAGGTTATGCCAAAATCCACTTTCAGTGGGCTCAGAAACTTACTGAGTTTCAACACTAACAAAAAATTTCATATCATAAAGCAGTAAAATTATACAGATCTTAAAGTCTGCAAGGGAAGATAACTCTCAACATTGAAATTCCGCATAAATTATCTATGTGTGTCAATCAAGTGGATTCTACTAAGCTGCGGTTTTATTCCAAGTACAAATGCCACAGTGTCTGCAGATACAAGAAGCGGGATAGCCTCAAAGTGAAATAAAGCTGCATCAACATGTGCCAAGAGTATGGACTTTGTTTTACTTGTCCATGGCAAACACTCAAACAATGATTCACATATATCACTATTCACATGTCTTGGTTTGCCTCAGATATAATCAATTATTCCAACTTGTTACACACTAATTACTTACGGCATATTTCAAGACCCATTTCAAACTCACCTCAGAGTAATTCATCAGAGAGACATTGGTATGTACAATAAATTGAGCAGAGAGTTCAAATTTCTCAGGTGTGTCTATACCTGTATACCACATGTACCAAAAGCAGTGAAAATGAGGTTTCCTTAAACAATTTCTTCAGCAGACATTCATTAGATTGTTCAATGCACAAGTGCCAGGATACAGCTATGGTGCATGGTAGTTGTACTCAATTGAGATCTATGCAAACAAGTGTTTCCGATACAAAGTGAATTGTAAGACATGTCAGCAGCCTCCTAAGAATCCCTTGATAGCAGTTATTTAGTTTCCCCCATCTAAAAAGAAGCCTGAATGCAGAAGTAATCAACAAATCTCACTTGCATATGTTTACATTTAAATAAATGGGATTTAAATAATTAAGTGCCACTCTTCTATCCAACTCAGCCCATGCAGTTAGACACTTCCTAGAGTCAGGGCTTAATGGTGAAACACTTGTTCTTCTCCATTCAGAAGCCCATATAACCTGCTTAAAGTAGTAATAACATCATCAAGGACAGGCAGCTGAATTCAGTACCAGCTAAACCTGTCAGACCTCAAGACTATCCCTAGGAAGGAGCATTGCCTTAATCCAACTTCTCACTTAACAGAAAGACCTGGAGAGCAAGACATTGCCTCCATGTCTGAGCAAGAGAGACACATTCCAGCTGCCAGGCACAACAAAAACTGAAATACTGCTCTGCAGCATGGCAGCAACCATCCTGCCCCACAGGGAGTGAGCTCTCCTGACACAACAGATTTTGTAACCCCCAGACGTACAAACTGCCTTAGCGAGGCTGAGCAGTAGCTCCCTCCCAGGTTGCTGGCAGGAGGGTGCTGGAGACCTTTACTCCTGGGCATCATCCATGCCCCTGAAACCAGAAGTAGCGTTAAGCTTTGATTATGTATTGTTAGTACTATTACACACAGAGAATCTTTCTCCAAAAACCTCTATGTATGACATCTAGGAAGTGCAGCTCCAAACAGGGTCTGAAAGTAGAGCCAAGAAAATAATCCAGACACAGGTAACTCATTGTGGATACAGTATTGCTGCTAGCAAGAATTTTTCTTGCTACTTTCTAAGCCCTGTGAGATGCTTTTCTCTCTCACGAAGAGATTAGCAGAAGTTCTGTAAACTATGAACACCTGCAACCTTGTAGAACTATGTTTATGGTACAGTAGAAAAATATTTTGACAATGGATGTTTAGGATTTCTAGCCAATCAATCCAGGGGGTGGCTGATCCTTTGTCCAATTAGACTGTGAAGAAAAAGTCTATAAAAGAGTTTGTAAAATAATTAAATAATCTTGCCACACAATTCCTGCCTGCTGCGTCTTCTCCCCTCTCCTCCCTACGGCTGCAGGCTACAGTAATAACTCACCAAAAATCGGATTTGCCCTCAGTTGGCCCAGGACTCACCTTGTCTAACTTTAGGAGGGAGGTCAGAAAGTTAACTGGCACTTGCACATTTGTACCATAATTAACAGATAGGATGAGGTAATAAAATTCTGTTTATAGCAAAGAGAAAACAGGTTCATCATGCTCCTTTGTGACTGTGATCCCAGTATCCCAGGGACTTGCAAACTTTAATTTTGTGACTCCTTGAAAGTTTTTTTTTCTGAACATCAGTTCAGTTATAGAGAGAAGTTAAAGCTTTGTTTGAAGTGTTCTCCAATGGGGTAACCAGGGGTACTTGCCCTTTTTAGCTCCCAGTGGAGGTTTGTTCTTGTACCATGTCTCTCTTCAGTTTCACTTGTGTTACCTTCCTGAAGGCATCTAGATTAAATTTACTACACCTTCTGGTTTCTGTATATGAACCACTCATTACCTAATTATTTCCTTAATATCACTATCCATATGTACACTGGAAGCAGCCAAATCTACATTGTGGATTAATTACTTGAAAACTAGGGGAAAACCAGGCTGATAACACAACCACAGTAAACGGATGACTACATAAGATAAACAAATCTGGAAAAATTCCTCCAGCAAGTTCAAAAGGAATCAACTAAAAGACAAGAACTTCTTCAGGAGTTCTGCAAAAAGTTTGGTGTGTTTATGGATAAAGAAAAAGCACATTTCAAACATGCAGTTCCTATGATTTTCATCACTATTAAATATAAACCTGAAGAAGTTTTTAAGCTTAAGGGGAAATCAAAATAGTACAACACTTGATTTTAGTACTTGCTTGAACTTGTAAAGGGTGTTACCTGTTGCTAGTAAATAGTTCCATTTTCCGCCACTTCAACTTCTGCTAGTTTGGAAATAAAGATCAAACCCTACTTAAAAGAAGAAAGGCCTCTCCTATTTTCGGGCAGCCTAGATTGCTTTCTCCCACCCTAATGGCGGAAAAATAATTTTTGAATTTTATGTTTAGCCAGTCTTCAAAAAATGCTCAAGGGCAAAACATTCTCACTTTTAAAGAAGTACATTTTCATTTTTCAAAAAGTCAATCCTCATCTCCTTAGGATATATTTTTCAGGATGTCTTTACAATGGATTTAGCAAAGACATGAAAATATTGCTTGGAAACACAATAGCTAACAATTTTAATGCAGCTAATGCCAAATTACCCCAAAATGGAATAGTCACTCCCCAAATGCAAAGCTGGGCTGTCTCCAGCAATACAGTTTAGATCTGCAGCTGAGCTCAGAACTTGTTCAGTAGTATCTGTGCACTGCAGTGTCAGGCTTTCTTTTCTTTGATATACCCTTTAAATTACAGAGCAATCAAATTAATTATGTGGGAAATGCAGATCATCTGTTATCTTACTGCTCTAACTGCTTACCCAGATACCTGTAGTTAAAAAATTGCAATGAAAGGTTCAGGGCTTCTTACATTTTTGACTTCTTATTTTAATTAAGTGTTTTCAATATGATACCAGGAAGGTTACTTCAAAATATTATGACAAGCTTTTACTGATTCTGTCACAGTTCACTATGTCATAATCTGCATTACAGTCTAAACAGCTCAGGAAATTGCTCAATAGATTATTCATTGCTCTATGACAGATTTCTTGGAAGATATAAAAAAATCTTCTACCTGAACAGATGGTTAACACTTAAAATGAAGCACTGTATTGCCAAACACGACTTCACACAGATCATTCAAGCTTTCTGACACATTAACATTTTGTAACATCACCACAAAACCCTCAAACACTCACAACCTCTCTGAAAACAGGCTCTTAAAAGCTGAGCGCTAACCACTTGTTATGAACAATGCATCTGAACTTTTAAAAAGGTTATTGCTACAAATTACATCTTTTGGAGACTACAAGGTGAGATTACTGGAGCGGTAGCAGAGAAGTTTTGTTCATAATGACTTCTAGCCTCCTTTGCCATCAGCGTATTAAACTTACTCTTAATTACTAGAATGCTCAAACTCACATATGATTCCTATCTCAGATGCAACAGACACATTTACTAGAATGACTACATGAAGGGCATGATAGGTAACCCACAATTTGTTTCCCAACCTTCAGAGGCCACTCTTTCCTATGAATCTCCCTTGCATATTACAGAAGACAAAAGAGCACAGTGACTTCAAAGGTCACCAGGCAGAAAAAAACCTGCTGTCACACCATATTCATACACAAATTAAAAGCATTCCTCTGGAATGCACGGAGCTTGATTCTGCAACCTTTATCCAAACAAAACTTGCAGAGATATAGCACAGATAACACATGGAAAGATTTAGGGTGTGGCAGGTAAAGCAGAGCTTCCAGCAAGTCACCTGCGTGCATACCAGGCAGGAAGACAGACTGTACATCTCAAGTTCTTTTGGTTCTGATACTTTAGTTAATTTTGTGTGTTTGCAGCCATGATTGCTAATACTTGTCTGCATTTCCAAAATTCTTTGATACAGTCTGCAAGGCTGTGAAACTCAATTTGCAATTGATGGACTCAACTAATCAAACAGCAAAGTCTATCAACTGATCAACTGCACGTGATAGCACTCATGGCACAAAGAGTTGGTTTGTTAATGGCCATGGCTAATACAGAGTTTTGGGAACCATATGTTAAAAAAACCCCAACAAACAATAAAAACCAGCACCATTGCACTAAACCACTGTTAACCTATAGGATTCACTGCAAAAGCAATGTTAATTTTCAGAACAGTTACTCTCCCTAGTATCAAAATGTATTAGTGAGCATGGTGAAAATTATCTCTATTTAACACACAAGTGAGAGAAAGAGCAAGGAATCTACCTCTGGTCAAATGCAAGAAGCCTGGAAATTAGTTTTAAACCTGGAAATTATTTCCATAACAATTTTGCTGTTGAAATGCTTAAATGCAGCCACAAGAACAAGCTATTTCTCCCTCTCTTGATGAAATGTTATCTCATGCTTTCATACTTTGTGTATCACAAAGTCAGTGCTTCCTGGGACCATCTTATCTTACTGTGAGAAGAAAGATGATTTACTGTACATATTCACTCAAACTTTACTTTTCACATTCTGTGGTCAAGGGCAGAAAATTTTATCTGAAGACCCCACATAGAAGTCAGAGGGCTGAAAAACATCTGCAAACACTATCAATTTCTATAAAGACCAGCATATCTAAAATGAAAGAGTGAATAAAAATATCACTTACACGCCACTTAGCACATTTATAGACTGTGTCCTCAGCCCATATCCAGTGTCTTTCAAATTGGAAATGATACCTAACACATTGATATTGGAACCCTTTGATCCAAAGTCTTTTTCACTGTACATTATCATATGGCAGCTTGTGAAGTCCTGTTAAAACAAAGAGAAGCACCATAAGGAAAGTGACACATGACATCTCAGAGCATTCAGAAGATGCCTACTACGTGTTCTTGGAACTTACACCAACAATTGGTCGCAGGGACTGCAACTCCTCATCGTAGCCACCCCAGTCTGTCCAATCCTGATACGCTCCTTCTTCCAGCAGGTACTGATGGCCTTCAAACCCAGGCTTCTCGTAAGCAACCCAACTGAACAACAACAACAGCAAAGTCTGCATGTGCAAATGGACAAGTGCCACTCCATGCTTTCGTGAAGCAGGTACAGATATGTGACATTTATTCTTTTGCTGTGAATATTTTCAAATTTAACCCTGGTGTGTGCCTCAACCCAAAAACTAGGAAAACAAAATAAACAGGGACTGGATTTGTCCACTGCAACTTCCAACCTGTGGAGTTACTACTTCAGCTGAAGGGTAAATATGACTTTTCCACACTTACACTCCTCCCAGTACTTTCATGGATCCCACTGATGTGAGTGGAAGCCTTGTCTTGTCTTCTGATTCCTTGTCATCAAGCATAA